>NC_137791.1:84762187-85287187 GCF_963383645.1 Muscardinus avellanarius
TTAGTGTTTCTTCAGTGGTTTTAAAATGGCAGGTTAAATTTTGTTTTGTTTTGTGAGCATTCTTTGGCATTCTTTTATTGTCTTCATGTACATTATTTTGTTTTTCTTCATTTTTCTTCTAACTCCTATGTAATAAGCCCTTGAGACTTTGTATGCTGCTCATGTTTATATGAAATGGATTTTCCTAGTGTGGGTTAGAACCACTTATATAATGAACAGAGTTCCTTTTCTTCTGTTGTTTTTATACATGTTTAGCATAGAGATAGGCGCTTTCTAGGATTCAGTCAGGACTTTTCTTTCTTTCTTTCTTTCTTTCTTTCTTTCTTTCTTTCTTTCTTTCTTTCTTTCTTTCTTTCTTTCTTTCTTTCTTTCTTTCTTTCTTTTTGTGGTACTGGGGTGGAACCCAGGGGCTTTTCTACCTCCAGGCTATGCTCCCAGATCTATTTTATACTTTATTTGGAGACGGTCTAAGTTGCTGATAGCCTCACTAAGTATCTGAGGCTTGCTTCAAACCTGTGCGATCCTCCTGTCCCAGCCTCCCAAGTGCTGGGATTACAAGTGTGCACCACCACGCCTGGCTATTTTCATTCTTTTTCTCTAACTCAGTTCTGATCCCCTCCCATCAATTTTCTTTAATGTGTGTTCCCTTCCTTGAATGGAGTTGGTGAGTCAGTTCTGAGGGTTAAGAGGTGTACTTTACCCCAGGTTACTCAGTCCTTGGACTGAGTGACTCACAGCCTCCTTGGTGAGCCAGTCCACTCACAGCCTCCTCACAGGTTCAGCTGTTTTGCCCAAATTGTTCCCTGCTTTCTAGTGACCATTATTGATGATTTTTGCTTTCTTCTGCTCTCTGGCCTAAGAGGCACTGCCCATGGCTTTCTTTCTCTTATTGCTGCAAATACACACATATGCAGCTTAAAGTCTGTTGGTGGTTTGTCTCAATTTGATGTATTTTGGAGTTCTTGGGAATAACTGTTCATCTAGGTATTTTTTTAATGCTGATCATTTTTTTCTCTTAAGTCAATATGTTCTGCTTCTATGTGGAAATTTGGAAAGATTAAAGTACTTACCCTGTCTTCCCTATATTTTTCTAGAATTTTCTCTCTTGTGTAGTTAATATATATCATTGATATCAATGACTTTTAGTCAATGCTCTTGAATTATCAATGGGTCTTATGATTCTTACATATATATTAATACATTAAAGTAAACGATTATCAATTACTCAACCCAAGTAGTCATTTATAGGTACTCCTGTTATTTAGAGGACCTTGAGTCTTGAAGTAACTTGATAAGAGTTTTGCTTCAGAGTAAATAGTTTTTTTTCCCCCTTTTGTTAAGGATATCATTCTAGAACTTTAAGAATAATATATTTCTCTGATTAAAAAACAATTTTATTGGAAAAAAACTCATCCAGATTAATTGAAAGCTCAGGTTTCCTTTCAAACAAATTTGAAGTATTTTAAAGACCAATTTTACTCAGATGATGAATATGTAAAAAATAAAAAGGATCTGGGCATGGTGGTACATGCTTGTAATCCCAGCATTTAGGATGCTGAACTAGGATTATGGTTCATGGACAGCCTCAGCTACTTATTAGGCCCATTCCCTGTAAATTATGTAATTGTGTTTTTCTTTATGGCTGAGTAAAATTCCATTGTGTCATATCCGATTGTTTTGTAATCCATTCATCTCTTTATGGATATCTTGGCTGGCTCTATAGTTTGGCAATTGTGAATTCTGCAGCTAATAACATAGATGAACATGTATTAGTTTGGTAGTTTGGTTTGCATTCTTTTGGGTATCCAGAAGTGGTATTGTTGGATCATATAGTAAGTTCATTCCCATTCTTTTGATAATTTTCCATACAGTTTTTCAAAATGATTGCACTAATTGCCAGTCCCACCAACAATGTTTTAGAGTTCCCACTTCTCCACATCCTCACCAGCATTTGTTGTTGTTTGTGCTTTGAATGATTGCCATTATAGTTGGAGTTAGGTGAAATCTCAGTGTAGTTTTCATTTGCATCTCTCTGATTGCTAATGATGTTGAGCATTTTTTTCATGCATTTATTAGCCATTTGAATTTCTTCTTTCATGAAGTGTCTATTTAGTTCACGTTCCCATTTTTAAATTGGGTTATTTGTTTTCTTATTGCTGAGTTTCTTGAGTTCTCTGTACAGTCTAGGTATTAGTCCTGTATTGGAGACCCTGTTTCAAAGAAAAGAATGAAAAATGGGGCTGGGAATGTAGGTCAGAGTTAGAATGTCCTGGTTTCATCCCCAGTACTACAAAAATAAATAAAAAAGAAAATCATTGCACTTACTAAAGGCTATTCTTTTTTTAGAATTTTTTCTTTTTGTATGCTATAGGAAACAATTGGTCTATTCATAATATTAGTGGTAACCATTTCTATACAAGAAAATACTTACACAGGCAGCTCTTAGAGTCCTATGAAATGATCCAAATTGGAAGGCAAAGGATTTGAAATTCATGCTTGCTTTAAAGACTGTATGCTCATAAAAATTGTATAGTAAGGGCGAAATAAGATTTTGGTTGGATTAGATGAGATTAGTTATGGGGTATTAGATCCTGTTTCATGAAGGAATAGAAAGTAAGTAAAAATCAGGGATGAAATGATGAATAGCAAGGTAAAATAGAGTGTTAAAAATCATATGGGAGTGGTTTTGTCAATTGAAAACCTCTCTGAGATTCATTTTGCTAGGTTAGTACTGATAAAGGGAACAGTGTTATTAAGTTTGCAGTTACAGTTACATTTTAGAATAATATTTGTTTTCATGCTAAGACATGGCCAATGAATTCTATAACATCTTTACTAAGATAGTTCCAATGTTAAGTTTCTAGAAATGAATATGAACCATAGGATAGACCTAAACCTATGTAGATAAATAGGCAGGTGAAAAATATTGATATTCTAATATTATGTAAATTTGGATGATCTAGCCATAGTTATATATTGGCAATTATATATCATCAGAGAATAATAGTTATTTTATCCTAATGTACAGTGTATGAGTGACAAAAGTTATGTAATATTTGTAGGACTAAGAAAATTTGTAGTAGAGTTGAAGTTTTATCATGTTTAAATGTTTGATAGAGTTGATAGGTCAATGAGTAAAAGACTAATTTGGATTAAGAAGTGAAGTTTCTGAATGCTGGTCATTAAGGTTCTTATCATGCTCGTATTCCCAGTATTTGGGAGTCTGAGACAGGAGGTTAGCAGGTTTGAAGACAGCCTTAGCAAGCAGTGAGACTTTCATCAACCTAGTGAGACCCCGTTTAGGAAATAAAAATAAAATAGGGCTGAGGGTATACCTCAGAGGTAGAGTGCCTTTAGGTTCAATTCTCAGTACCACAAAATGAACAAACAAATAAAAAGTTCTTATTGAAATACAATGATGATTTTTATATAATTATTCATGTTTAGATTGCATATGTTAATTATGACATATACTGTATTTTATTCAGTACTATTTTTGCTGTAGGTTTTGTAGGGATTCTTTACTTTAGGATGGTCTATTATCTTAATCTCTTCAGATAAAATCAATGATTTGCTAAATTACTTTTACCTCACTTTCCCAAAGCAAGAAATTACAATTAAAAGAAGGACAAGGTATTTTGTCACGTTGTTATGAAGAGAAGCTAGGAAAAAGGAATATAAGTATTTATTAAACAGACTAGGTTTTAATATACTCTGGACAGCTTTCTGTTATAAGGCAATATTATTTTAAATAAAAAAATTTGGTACCATAGAAGATTGAATTCAAGGGTATTTATACCTCTGAACTATACCCTCAGCCCTTTTTTGTTTTGAAGCAGGGTTTTGCTAAATTGCTGAGGCTGGCCTTGAATCTGTAATCCTCCTGTTTTAGCCTTCCAAGTACTGTGTGCCACTATGCCTGACTCTATTTTATTTTCTAACAATGAATGTGCGAATATTACTTGTTATAATAGCAATAAAATAGTTTTTATTACATTAGTAAAGTTTACATTAATTTTGTCTTTTTCTTCTGAGTATCTATTTGTTAACATGTCATTATAAAAAAGAAAGAAATGTTCCCATGTAACACCAAGTACTTTTCATCCCAAGTATTCTATATTCATTTTTCCTCTAAATAAATTGGATTCCTTTAAAGGAAGAAAAATAGACATCTTGCCTTTTCACATTTATTGTTTTAAAGTTTCTTTTTTTCTCCTTGCTTGCTCCATGAGGTATCTCTATGTCTGGTTGTAGATGCAAACAATAAGTAAATGCCTATAACTTGATATTTCTCTCAAACTAGAAGCCAGAAGTTGGGTGGTAGGGAGAAATTTTCATTATATAGTTTATCTCAGGCCAAAATTGCTGAGAATTTTGCACTTGGAGTATGAATGTGCTTCTGAACTATTCTAAGACTAATATTTTTAGTGAAAAACAGACCTATAATACTCTCAGGTGCTTAATCTGAGATTCAGATTGTTATACAATATCCTCCTAGATGCATGCTTTTTGATGTTAAAACAACATTCCTCAAGATTGAGCAGGTTTGGAATGAAACCATTAACTTTATAGATTTAGCCATTTTTTTTATACCTTTGACTAGCATGTATTGACCGTGTATATTTCAGGCTTTGCTGAAATACTCTGAAAATTGTGTTTATGAAAGTATGTTATTTATTCTTATCTAGAATGTATATATATATATATATATATATGTATGTATATATATATATGTATATTTATTTATTTTTTTTTGTGTGTGTGTGTTTGTTTCAGTACCAGTTCTAGATTTATGCACTGTTATGAAATTATTACCAGATATTTAATCCCTTTTTATTCTACATGGGAAATAGGGGAGGATAGTGCTCTGACTGCTGTTTTTTCTGGAAATGTGATTAGTGCAGGTGTAGGTTATCTGCAGCATGAAAAGCACTCACATTTCTCAAATGAGTGATGTCAAGGAGTGACAATTATGGGAATCAATATTATTTAGACTTTAGAAAATAAAGTTGAGAAAGATAACTAGTTATCTTTATGAAAAATGACCTCATATCTTTGAGAAAGTATACAAATGTCCCTCAAAAACAGGATTTAAGCTGGGCGTGGATGCACACTTCTATTCTCCCAGTACTTAAGAGGCTGAGACAGATTGCAGGTTCACGACCAACCTCAGCAATTTAGAGAAACTCTCAGCGGCCTAGTGAGACTTGCTTCAAAATGAAAAAATAAAATGTGGCAAATGGTGTGTCTTGGAGTTAGAATGGCCTTGATGCAACTCCCAGTACTACATAACAAAACGAAACAACAAAAAAAAGAGGATTTAGGTAATAGAAGTACATGGAAATTCTTAATCTAGCAGTTACAGTAAATAATTATGAGAATCACCTGTCAGTTGAATGACAAAGCTTGACTCAAACCCTCATTTTACTCACAAAACATGGTACTAAAGCTAAGTGAGCATCCTTCCTTCTCTCTTGCTATCTTAATCAGAGGAGGCATCTGAAGGAAAAAGTAGGGGCTCACATAGGATGGGTGTTCCTTATCCCCATCCAAGGCAGGAAGAAATGATGATCACTTCCTCCTCCAGAGACATAATGCAAAGGACAGGAGTAAGATAATATTACAAGGAAGGAGGTGCTCTCTGGTTTGGTTAGAGAAGTTCAAGGATTCTGTTTGATGAATTTCTAGAGGAAAAACCATATTAACTTAGGAAGTTACTGATAGAATTGAAATTATCCTTTGATACATGTTTGCTTTGCTTACATATTTGAAGTGATATAGTAAAATATAATTAATATCCTTTACTCGTGTAAAAATGATGCTATTATAATTAAGGTCATATATTAAAACATGGGCAAAATTTAGTGTTTATTAATATGTATGTGCCAACATTTAAACTAGTTTTCTTGTTATCTAAACTCACAAGATATTATTTTAAGGACTGTCATCCTCTTTAAATTTACAAAGGAAATAAAAATCAGGGTATTATCTAACTTTTGCTCCCAAGGAACTAATGAGCAAGAATCATTACTCATACCAGAATAATTAATTGGTTTTCCACTCTATGCCTGACAGTGGACTGTATCTGGGTTTACTCAATAAGAAGGGTTCTTTTCCTCATGGTGGAAGGAGAGACAACAAATCTTTGCTGTGTAAATTGACAAATGCTATAGTAAAGGTATGAACAGATGCCAGAAACATAAAGGAAGGAGTGCCTCAATGCTCCCAAAGAAAGCAAAGATTGCAGAGTAGCTGACACTTGACTTAAAATAAGACCTCAGAAAGCTTAAAGAAAAAGGGCAGAAGACTAGCCTGGGCAATAACACATATTTGAATAAATGCAGGGTCAGGCTCAGAAACAGCCTTTCTATCACACTAAAAAGTCTGAACTTGTAATGTTTGAAAAAAATAGAACGATATCTTCAGAGATGAATGTAATCAAAATAACTTACTTAAATGTTCATAACTATTGATTAATCACCTACTACATGTCAGTTTACCGTGTGCTTTCTGTATGACATGTACTATAGTTGGAGGCATAGGATTAAATAGATTTGAAGGTAAAATGGGTGAAAAGATAAGAGGAATAATAATAATAATAATAATAATAATAATAATAACTAAAAGTAGATTAAGCAAAAGCATATGCAAACTCAAAGAACAAGAAATCAGATTGTTGAAAATCTCACTCATATTTTAGTTACTCCTACTTCATCAAGGGCAAAGAATCTTTCCAACTTGTACCTTTTATGATCTTATTGTCATGAACAACTTCTAAAGTTATACATTTATATAATCAGTTTATATATTGCAAGAAATAAGAGAGGTTCTGAGTTTTACTCATTCACCCCATTTTAATTCAGGTAAATCTTTTTTAAAAGACTCCCAGAATATTTGTCTTTATCTTATCAGAGAAAACTGATCATATAAGTACCAAACTGTTAAAGGGATCAAGGACAAAGGATATTTCCAACTTTTACCTTTTATGATCTTATTATCAAGAATGGTTTCTAAAGTTGTATTATACACTTATATAATCAGTTCATATATAACAAGAAATAAAAGTTCTGAGAACTTAAATAAATAAACGTTCTGAAAAAAAAGTTTACTCTTTTGCCCCATTTTAATTGATGTAAACCTTTCTTAAAAGACTCCTAGAATATTTGTCTTTATCTCATCAAAGAAAACTGATCATATAATTACCAAAATGTTAAAGAGAGTTTGGAAGAATGGATAATGTTCATTTTCAGCCTTTGTAAGGAGCAGTGGAATTTGCCAATGAGAGAAAGGGGATAGTAAATAACTGTTGAACAGCCAGTGGTACCTGACTCTTCTTGGATAAAATTAATAGTTACAGCGAAATGGATGGAACTGAAGGACATTATGTCAGTCACAAAAAATAAGAAACCAGATGCTTTCCCTAATGTGAGAAAGCTAAAGGGAAATGGGTCATAGGAGGAACTCTAGATGAAAAAGGAAATCCTATAGATGAACAAACAAAATGAAGGGATGGGAGGGGAGAAGAAGGAAATTCTCTAAAGCACACAATGTACATAAATATATCGAAGTCAACCACTAAGCCAAGCAAGGGAAAGAGGGATGGGGAGCGGGTGGGGTGGGAATTGGGTAGGGGTTAAATTAGTGATGTGTACTTGTATGTATACACAATTTTTTACCCCAATATGAGGTATGAATATAATGCACCAATAAAAATTTAAAAAATAATAAATAAAAACAATTTTTAAAAGAATTTTCCAAAAAAAAAAGAGAGTTGAGTGGAGAAGAGTAGAATGATGAAATAATCAAACAGCGATACACCAGAGGTTGGTGGTAGGTTTGGTAAATTGAGCTCACTGCTGGCCTTTACTCATGACATTTCACTGGGGCTTAATATTAGGAGCTAAATTTAAATGTGGTAACAAATGAGTAAGTGATGGAGAAGTAGATATGGAAATGGGCTTTTTGAAGAAGCTGCTGGTAAATTAGAAGACAGATGGAGGCAAAGTGAGGGAGAGCTGTGGGGGAATGAGAGATGGGATATGAATGACAATGTTTGCAAACATTTATAGGGAAAATATATCAGCTATAAGATAAAATATGATACAAGAAGCAGTTGTAATAATTGATAACTTAGATTCCCAAAGTAGATTGGAATAGGAGGATCCAGGATCCAGGAGGAGAAATTATTTTAAATTCTGGAAGGAATTTTTAAATTCAAGAAAGGTATAATGTGGATTTAAGGGTAATTAGCTTACAAGAGGTTGCTAAAAACCTAGTCCATGACTAAAAAAGAGATGATAGATGAGTTTGGAAATTGATAAAACTGGAGAGTTTCTGTTTAATGAAATTTTTTTTAAAAAATCTTGAGAAAATGCTAGATATTGACATTTTAGCTACATGTGTGTAAGTGGGAAGAATGTGATGAGTAATAACAGCTAGAAAAGTTTAAGAAATTGGTGTAAGTTTAAAATAGACAAAGAATAAATTATAAGCAAAAGAAGTATTGGTATATATTCAGTACCAGCTATCACTCAAAATACCTTTAAAAAATACGAACTTAATGTGATTACATTTTCTTCTATCATGTGTCACAGCCTGTGAGAAGAATATAAGGTTAAGTACCTTGAATGACCCAGGATAAGGACATAATTAAACAACCCAAAATGCCATTGGAAAGATGAAACAGTGTAAGAAATACCATGTAAACAAAGAAACCTGTAAATATATAGGGATGATAATAGACTGTAAAAACAATAAGAGTATGTACTTTCATATTGTGTCCACATTACTTACAAAACCCCCTTTCTTTAGTGCTTGCTAGTCACATTTATCTGACTATAATCTCCTAGTCATAGTTAATTGAATGCAGGTCAACACTGGATGACTTTTACTGGCCTGGGCTTCATTGCCAGGTCAGGAGTAAAGTATTTTTCTTCTGTGAGTTAAAATTCAGAAAAAGCCATACATTCTGGCTTTGGATAGCAAGGTGGTAACGCAAATATAGAAGATTTGTGGTAGAATTTTGCTACCATTGTCTAGTAAAGGATAGAGAACATTCTAGAGAAAAAAGAAACCTACAGAAAGAATAGAGGTGAGCACATGGGGAAATGCTACTTGGGTTGATGCCTTTGCAGTTTCTGATTCCCACATCGTTTTGAAGTCTGGCTGTATTCCTGCCATTCATTTGATTCCGCAAGCTGTACCTGCATCTTATATTAAATTTTCCTTTTATGCCTGAGCTAGTTTGAGTTGGCTTTACTTGAATCCCAAAGGGTCTTCTGAAAGACTAGATCAAAGGACCGAGGTCTTCACTAGTGAAAGAAGAGATTTATTGCTAATAGGTGTTCTGGAGAGGTAAAATGATAAGAAAGTTTCTGAGAGAATTGTTATAATGATGGCATAATACTAAATGTTTTTCCATCTTGAGAATTCCAAGTCAATTAAGCACCTATGCATGATGATAATTCACTGCAGGGGAATAGAAGAATGCTGCTCATGAGGAGCAGAGGTCATTATTTATGTGAAAGAATACAGGTAACCAAGAAAACATGTAATTCAAACAGATTTCAAAACTAGCTAAAAAAAAGGCAGTAAAAGAAAAGGTGTGAGATAATTGACATAAACCACTGAATGTGGAAGTGGGATCTAAATTTTATAATACAAACAATATTAAAGTTAATAGTAAAAATAATTTTGGAAAAGGTAGCTCAGATGGTATATGCCTCAAAATATAACAGCTTAGTAAAAGTAGAAATCATGATAGAATAGAAAAACAGTAAGGGAAGCTGTCTCCCTTGCATTCTAGTCATGAGGTACTTGATTATGAGAGAAGCAATCTCCAATAAATAATCTTCCACTCAGGGAATTTGCACATAATTTGTTGACTGTCAACAAATCCCAGGGGAGTTTATAGGCCACTGAAACAGAAATCCTGGAAGAAGAAAAATCACAATGAAAGATAATTATTAATACTCTGATGTATAAACTATAGGGTCATATATAGAGCCAGTTTATATAGAAGTAATTGCACTTTAGTGAATATATTATTTGTTTACTTTCTGAAATGAGAGTAATACTGTTAATTTGGGGGCCATGAATTAGGAAAAAGTCCTAATTAGATGCCATCTGCTAGCTATTACCAAATAACCATGCACATAAACTACTTTGTCCAAAAAGCAGTCAGCCAGACGTGGGGGTGCATGCTTATAATCCCAGCATTTGGGAGGCTGAGACAGAGGATCTGGGTTCATGGCCAGCCTCAGCTACATAGTGAGGCCCTTTTCAACTCAGTGAGACCCTGTATCAAAATAAAGAATAAAAAATAAGGCTGAGGGTGTAGCTCCTACAATGCCCCTGGGCTCCATCCCCAGCATTGCAAAAAAAAAAAAAAAAAAAAAAAAAGCAGGACAAAGATTTTGGAGGGACACTTATTCAGTGTCCTCATAACTACTTATTCAGTAGTATAACAGTTACTTTGTGATGTTGATTTTGAAGAAGTGGTCACAGAGAACTAGAGGACAAGAGAAAAAAGAACAGAGACAAAAACTTGTGACTCAGGATCCAAATGTAAACGTAAAGCTTTGTGAATGTTTTCAATACTTAACTTTCCCAACACTTCTGACTTAATCTATTCCACTTGTGCTCTGGTATCAATCATACTATTGGCATTTATATAATTAAGAAATATTAATTTTAAAAATTTGGGGGTTGCTTTTTGTAAATACATACCTGTTTATCAAGAGAACTGTAAGGTCTTCAAAGGAAGACCATTTTAATTTTATATTCACTATTCACAGAGTTTCTAAAACAATGTTTGAGCATGTAGTAGGTGTTGAGCAAGTGGTTATTACCTAAGGGATTAACTGGTTGGATTAGGTATGCAAGACAAAGACCTATAGCATCTAAAATGAATGGATAAAAGGATATCTTTTGTAGCTAATCTTTGTTTCTTAATCAGTATTACTTTCATGCAAATTAATGAATGATTTTTCTGAGAAGAGAAGGATTTTAAGCAAATCTGAAAATTAGTAACCTATGCTTTTGGTAACTATGTAGTCAAATAGCACAAATGCATGTTACAGTGAGTATAATTGGGGGAGAATAAGTTTTTTTCAGCTTTCATCAAGTAAGTATAGTAGTTTACTAGAAAGACTACATAGTACCATGTGATTTATTTTCATATTTTAGAAACCATCATATCAAAACTTTTACAATTTGGAAGAAGATGTTATGGTTTGGGAAACTGTCCCCAGGGACCTTTGTTAGACCCCTGGGAATTATTCCCCAAATATACCACAAAAAGATAAAAAGGCGCAGGTTCTTGTTTCCTGAGCTAAGGATTGATATGAAATAGCCTGGACTCTTGATGAAGATATAAGGAGTTTATTGAAAAGATAGAAATAGAGAAGACAGTTACAGCCCCATGCCATTCAGGAGTGGCATAGGGAGCATGGTGCGAATGAATTCACTGAAATACAAAGCACGGAACAGACTTTATACTCATGTCCTCCATCTTGTTCACATAATTTTGACATAGTAAAAGTCCCTGTAAGGTTCCTGCCCTGCCAAGGTGTCTTCTTTCATGAAGGTTGACCCCCTCCTCCCATCCTAGCTAGATTATCCAATTATTATGTAGATGTGTCTTTAGAGAGGAAGTCCTAGCTCCCCTCTCCTATCAACTCGCTTATTACTTTTAGCTAAGTCAATTTAAGTTTCAATAGCTGTTTGCTTCCTGACTGAAACCAAAACCAAATCTTTCCCTCCAGGTCTGCTATTTTTATACAATTATTTTTGAAATATATCTATTAATAATCAGAGCTTTCTCAAATCTTCCTAGGCCATTCCCAATACTGGTACAAAAACGAGCCCAAATAAGTAAGGATGAGTCATTTCAATTTTAAATCTGCAACATTCCAGAGTGCTAAACTAATAATATACACATATTTCATTTAATTTTATGATATCTTTATAACAACTCTGGAAATATCAGTTTTTTAATACTTTTATTTTAAAGACAAAGAAAGGGAAGTGGCAAAAGTTATTTGACTTTTCCAAGGTCACAGAGTTGGTAAGTGATATAGATAGAAATCTCATTTAGATTTCCTGATTTCTATGGTGAGTTATTTTGTTGCTTTGAACTGTTGGAGAAGATTTAATATTCTCTTCTGAAGGGCTTAGTAAGTTTGTAGAAGTAGAAGTAGCAATAGCAATAGCTGCAGTAGTAGAAGATATTTCAGAAATGTTCCTACATGCCAGGAAGGACTCTGGATGTTTGACTTGCATTAGCAGGGTATAAATATGATTAGAAAGGAGGCAGTGATCTCTCTGGATCATTGCTTAGTTTGGCTAGAGATGAGCTTTGTGTATCTAAAACCTCTCTTTTATCTTTTCCTAGTAGATTAACCAAAGAACATGTTGTCACATATAACACTTCCACTCATTATTTATTTCCTCTAGTCTCTTAGTTTTTTCCCCACTCTTTATACACATGTGGGAGAAAAACATTGTTACCAGGTAGAAGATTGTAACATTTTTAAAGTATTAAATTTCTTTCTTTTCTGCATGAAAAACATTTACACACACACACACACACACACACACACTCACACACACAAACACCAATGAGAAACACAGGAGAGAAGTGATTACATCACATTAAGAAGGCTTTGTTAAAAAAAAAGGCAGGTGGGGTAGGGATGGGGGTCCCAGAGAAAGGAGTTCACAGTATGTAGTTTTCTGGGGTCAAAAGTGACATGGAATTTTTCTATATATCCAGTTTTATTCAGCCTGGACACCTTTTCCTAGAATGCATATGCATTTGGGGAAGTCATTGTCTCTTTCCTGCCATACTTTAGTGAGTCTGGATTGTCACTGTCCCCTTCCACAGGGAGGAGGGTCCAAGTGAGGCAGGCTCTGCAGGTGGCCTTAGCGCTAAGGGTAGCTCTGCTTCCTGCTCCTCCAGCCTACCCTATCTGTCAATGTCTAACTAGTCACCTAACAACAGGACAGCATGTTTTGTTCCACATATAGTGACTGTTTGGAAGGGGTTTGCCAGGATATTGTTTTTAATAGTCAATAGCACAGATTTCATATTCATGCCCATTATACATCAAGAGCCTGAATCAAATATGAGTCACAGCTGCCGTGTTAAAATGTTTCTTTGCTTCAGACTGCTACTTGCTTATTAGTGTCCAATGGTAACTGATTCCTGTTGAGCCCATGCATCTTTAAAATATTATCAAGGGTGTTATGTACTGACTCAACAATGAGAACTACTCAGGGCTTCCATTAAAAACACAAAAAGACAATCATGTACAGATTTGAGAGCCTTTCTAAAGTGTGAAAAATAAGAAAACTCAAAATTACCTGAAGAGTTACACAAATATAGAGCAATCTTTCTTCTTTGCTGAAAACAGTACATTTTCTTTTGCTTTCCATCTCTGAAATTATTTCAAAACCAACATATGTCAAATAAGGCCACCTTTCCCCAGTTCACCTAGAATCTCATCTAAAACCTATTTTACCTATCAATGTCCCTTGTAGAAGCTGATAGCTTTGTAGATAAAGGCTGTGAAGGTAAGGAAAGAGAAACTGGGTTGTGGATTTGAAGAGAACAATTAACTCATTTGAGACATTGGGATAAATCTGATGAAGAATACTCAAGAAATGTTGAGGTCATTGTGGGATGTACAGTAAATGCTATGCAAAATAGAACTGCTCCTTCCATTTGTATTATGTTGGATACATGCACTATTTTATGTGTTGCATCCTCTTTATTAATATGTAAGCTTACTAAATCTCAACAAAAATACTTGAAACACTAATTTTTGTTTAAAAGTGAATAGGATTGCCGGGCATGGTGGCGCACGCTTGTAATCCCCGCGCTTGGGAGGCGGAGACAGGAGGATTCCGCAGGTTTGAAGCCAGCTGCGCCCGCGCTGGTTTAGGAGACCCTGTTTCCAAATAAAAATATAAAATAGGTCTGGGAGTGTAGCCTGGAGGTTGAAGGGCTTCCAGGAACCCCAGTACCACCAGAAAAAAAAAAAAAAAGAAAGAAAATGAATAGGATTTCACTCTGTAGCCATACTCAAAATGATGTTAATATGGAAAATGCTTGGTATAATAACTTTAAACTACATCAATTTTTTGAAACAAAAAATGATTTAATTTTTCTAAAAACATTATTTTAACTGTAAAATTATAATTGCATATAAAATCACATTTTAATTGCACATTATAATTGAAGTGAATATTTGTAGTTTGGAATTATTTATATGTAGACATCATCTTGTGACTATTATCTGTACTTAATTTTCAAAGTGTTATTTATATTTACTGTTTTATTATTGACTCTTGTCCAGTTTCTTGCTTAGTTTTATTATTTACATTATTGAAAATTTCACTAAAGCATACTCTAGCTCTCCTAGTGTTTTTATTTTAATACAAATGTATACAGGATAAAAAATTGTATAAGCATTAAGAAAGACATATGTTCCCTGAATATATTAGGGGGAGAAAAATAAGCCCACTTTACAAAAAGAAACCCAGATCAAAATATTTGGATAGATCTGGATCCTGAACGTAATTCTGAAAGGGAGAAACATTTAAATTTTATATCTTAGGGAAAATATATGTTCCATAAATTCTTCTCTTCAAATTGGAAATAATAGCATAATATGAACCATGCTGAAGCTTATCAAGCACTTTCCTATACATAATATCATTAGGTAGATAATTAGTGACAAAGGGGACTTGCTAATTTGTGGAGTCATTCCTTCTAAATTGATCATGCCAAACTTTGACATAATAGAAAAAGAAAAAAATTGTTGCCCATGATGTCAGATGCATTCTCCAAAATATTTCTATCTTATCATTGTTTTTTAAATTGATTTTAATCAAATTACTATCAATTACTATTTTATATTTTGATTTTCTGGTAGTTCTAGATTCTTATATTGTTTCCTTTAGCATTTTCTTATAGGGAATATGGTAGATATTATCAGTCTACAACTCATGGTAGCATCAGCCCTATTAAAGATGAATATCTTTATTAAAAAAAGATTTACTATTTTGTATTATTTTCTCATGCTAGTTTTCTAGAAATAGATCATTCAACTAAGCAGAATGAACCTGTTTTGACTTATGGTATATAACTAATGCTTTATAAAGTACTATAACACTTTGCTGTTGATCACGTAAAGAAAGAGTGGACATTTAGTATGATAGTTTCACTCCCTTAAGGTATTAACCTATTCATTTATTAAATATTTCTTTTGGTAAATATGAAAAATTATTAAGATTTATAATTTGTTATTTTTTGAGTGAGAATTTCCCAAGTTCACAAACTAAATATGTTTCCATATTTGTTAAGTGCTTATTTTTCTATTTCATCTACAAATAGCATGAAGTATAGTGCAATCAAAAGAAAACAAGCTCAGCAGTACTCACTATAATTTAATATCTCACTGGCTATCTGGCCTTTAACAAATAGGTTGGCCTCTTTGATTCTTTATTTTTTATCTGTAGGTGGCAATAATAATATCCACTTAAGAAGGCTGTGTTGAAGGTTAAGGACAGAGTATCCAGTGCAGTAACTAGCAGGTGCTCAGTAAATGCAGCCCCTTCTCTTTGAGAGAATTACTCCTGGACTTCACTTTTACCAATACTAAAAGAGTTTTAGCCGGGCGTGGTGGCGCACGCTTGTAATCCCCGCGCTTGGGAGGCAGAGACAGGAGGATCGCGCAGGTTCGAAGCCAGCCGCGCGCGCTGGTTTAGGAGACCCTGTTTCCAAATAAAAATGTAAAAATAGGTCTGGGAGTGTAGCCCGGAGGTAGAAGGGCTTCCAGCAACCCCAGTACCACCAAAAAAAAAAAAAAGAGTTTTAATCATGATTAATGGATAAATAAACTGTGCTACTCGATCACTGGTTATTAATTTTATACATATTTATCTGAGTTATAGATTTTATTTTCTTTTTCTGATTCTTTAGCATATTCACATCATTAAATTACTCAGCACTTAGTTTCAAGGACAAAACTAAACATAAATGCATTTTGTTTTTCTAGGATTCACCAGCATCATTTTTATGTGCTAATAGATCCTCATAATGACAGCCAGCAATAGCTAACTTTGCAAGACATACAATGAACAAGATATATTAAACATGACACAATTTATTAATTTGCCCATCATTGAGAGACATTAGTGGGTTGATGGATTTTTAAGTGTTCACATAGACTAATACCATGAATGACAATGTCTTGTGAAAAATTCAGGCAACAGTTTTACTGGATTTACAAACTGGCTTCTTGCAGACAGCTAGTTTAACCATAATCAAACTGAAGCTTAAAAATATTCAGAGTTAAAATGACAGGCACTAATTAATTTCCCAATTAGTTAAAGATTGATTCAGCATGTCATTCTTAAACTGTGCTGCCATTTAAAGAACCAGTCATTTGTGTTGACAGAAGTTGCTTTGTGTTTAAAGTTCTTATTAGGGATGCAGCCTTACCCTATCTCTATCAATCATCCTACTTTAGACTCAGCCTATCCTAAGTGAAGTAGTAAATGGTTGGTCAGCTCTCATATACTATCACACTTTTGAAAGGTAGATAGCTGATATTAATGACAATTTTGATTAAGTTCTAATTGCAGAAAAATTTTAAATGTGGCTTTTAGATTAACATGGAGCATCCTTGACCAGAATACTTATTAAGATTAAGAAAACTCAGCATCTAATATAAACAGAAATAACATCACATTTTCTTCTCTTCTGAAAATGTAGGATATTAATATATTTTTCTACTTTAAAGATTATTCCAAACCAGTTGTGGTGGCACACATTTGTAATCCCAGCATTCAGGAGGCTGATACTGGAGGATCGCGGTTCGTGGTCTGCCTCAGTTACTCCTTAGTGAGGCCCACTGCAACTTAGTGAGACCTTGTTTCAAAATAAGCAATGAAAAATAGGGCAGGGGGTGTAGCTCGGAGGTCGAATGCCCCTGGGTTCCATCCCTAGACACCAAAAACAAAATAAAGATTATTCCAAATGTGTAACATGTGCAATAATTCTACTCTTAACTTAGCACCTGGCATATACTTAGACCTCAAAAGAAATGCTGCATGGATGACTGATTCTTGAATCATTTCTTTAAATTAAAAGTAAAATGGAACTAAAGTTAAATGTGGTATTCTTTTTGTTATGTTGACTAAGGCAGCACCTTAGTTTTGAATGCTTCTTTTATTTTCAATTGTTGACAGTTAGTTTGGCTGAAGATATAGCCCAGTGACAGAACACTGCCTGGCTTGGTACCACATCAGGAAAACAAAACAAAGAACACAGCAGAACAACAACAACAAAAAAAGAAAAAAAAAAGAAAAAAAAAAAGGTTTGTCACCCAAACATTGCATACATATACTTTAAATGTTAGATTGGTCTTATAAAACATTCCTTTAATTTTGAGAATGGAAAATGGAGAGCAAGTACTGCTCATTTGAACTGGATTTTGTAAATATAAAAATTCAGAATAATTGTGACCAGATTTTCAAAAAAATTTATATATTGTTAAATCTATTTCAGGACCAATGAACATGTTAGAGTATTAATAAATTAATTTACTTTTGAAACAGTGGATATATAAAAGCTTCACATCAGGTACTTAGCCCTGTAATTGTGACTCCTAACTTTGATATCTTGTGCTGTGAGGAAGACAATGCACTATTTATAACCCTGCCCCCTCTATCCTTTCCAAGAGGCAGAGTCATTTAGTGAATAAAGCCCAAACGTGAGCCAGAAGGTCTCAGTTAAAATCCAAGACCTTCTGTTTACATCCCATGTGTATTGAGGAAGTCACTTCACCTCTCTATGTCCCAGTTTTCTCATCATTAAAATGGTAGTCATAAAAGAATACCTCCTGGGTTCTGTGAGGACCACTAACTCATGATGTATATTATCATTACAAGCCATGCTGCTGAGGGTTTGGAGGACCTTACTTGAATTCGGAGGCACATCATATGGAGTGTTTTCCTGGTTCAGAAATCCCTCTCTGCCAGCAGGGCTTTCCTGGAACATAGCTTGAACAAAGAAATTGGTAGTCAGCTGGCCTCCATATTTAACAAAGGAGGTGAGGATTTCACCCAACTTGATACAATTGGAATCTCCTTGATAAAAAATGGTAGGTAGAGAGAGTAAAAATGTGAAAATACCAATGTCAATCTCAGTACTCTGTCTTAGGAAGAAGACGGATGGGGGGGCACCAAGTGTTGTCTGCATGTATGTCGTCAACATGATTTATATTATGATGTGAGACCCTAATGCACCAATAAAAGCGTATTTTTAAAAAGTGATTGTAAAACAAAAGGGAGAGAGACGGAGGGAAGGCTAAAAAGGGAGAGGAGAGAGAAAAGCAAAGGTCAATAGAAAGAGAAAGAGAAAAATACCACAAGTTTACAAAGTGATATATTTGATGTAGCATTAAATGTGAAATGTAGAGGATTTGAATCTACCATGTTGGCATATGCCACCTGTTACATGCAGGTAAAATGGAACAAACATACATAAAGGGGCAAAAATGAGGGAAAGACAGAAAAGATGAAAAGTTTGGCAAATTTTAATCCTGGTGACACACTTGCTGGAGGTTCTTATAATAATTCTCATTTTGTATTGATGGCATCAAGATTTGGTTTCTGATAACTAAGAACAAAAGTATTACATAAACATAGCAATATGTAAGAAAAACAAACAAACATCAAAATTAGGAAAATGACACCTAAAATAGCAGATCAAGACAGGTAGAAATGCCGGGTGTGATGGCGCATGCTTGTAATCCCAGCATTTGGGAGGTTGAGACCTGAGGATTGCGGTTCGTGGACAGCCCCAGCTACTTAGTGAGGCCCTCTGCAACTCAGTGAGACCATGTTTAAAAATAAAAGAATAAAACATGGGGCAGGGGGTGTAGCTCAGAGGTCAAATGGTCCTGGGTTCCATCCCCAGACCCACCAAAAAAAAAAAAAAAAAGGTAGAAAGTTAGAATATGTGCAAATCAGATTTTATGTAATCATGAAATTCAAGTCACAGAGTTCACTGTAACCTTCCTGGTGGCCAAAGGAAATCTAACTGAATACATTATATTGTGCACAAAAAACAAAATGTAAATTAAGATTGATTTATAAACGGTTTCTTTTCTTAAATGAATAATACCAAACCAGTATATTGAATAATGTCATCAATAAATCTGCACAATAAATGAAATGCTATGCTTCGATCAAATGCTTGAGCCTTCAACATAACTGAGAATATAATATTAAGGTAACTTAGTGAAAGATATTTAGAGGGTAATACAATTCGGTATACATTAGCAGGTTAGCTGAAGAATAAAGTCTACAATAAATGGAGCAGTGAATAATTTATAGACAGTTTAAAATAATTTGCCAATATGAATTCTCCAAAGCCAATATATTAATACAAATTAAATATGAAAATATTAAAGTAATTTGATATGGTATGTCTGAAGTACAATTATTTTGGGTGGGAATATTATACATCATAATGGTAATTAGTTAAGGAGCCAATTTAAGAATTTTACTGACAAGGTGAACACATTGTCATGGAAGTAAACCAAAGTGTAAAGATAGGATATTTTGTAAAATTTCCACATAAGCAATAACGTAATCTCTGTAGGTGCCCAAGTCATAACACTGTCACTGTGTTTTATTCCTATTTTAAAAAATCTTATTAATGTATAATTTGCCTTCTAGAAAGTTCACTCAAGGATTGTGTATAATTCTTTGAAAATGGACTCCACTCTTGTTGCCATTGTTTTGGCCCTCCTCACTCTCCTCTGGATCTGATCTCACTCTCCTCTGGCCTTCCTGTTTTCGTGGTACTGGGGTTCCTGGGAGTGGGGCTACACTCCCAGACCTATTTTATACTTTTTTATTTTTGGAAACAGGGTCTGTTAAGCCAGCGCGGCTGCTCTATCCTCCTGTCTCCGCCTCCCAAGCACAGGGATTACAAGTGTGCGCCACCATGCCCGGTGACTTTTTCAAAAAACAAATCTTACTGTATAAATTATCCATTGCTTCATCACAAAAAAATCTAAAATCTAGGTACTAAAAATTAATAATTATTTAGTTCATAACTCTGCTATTTGGGCAGAGTTTAGAGGAATGGACTGTCTAAGCTCCAAATAGTATCAGCTTGGAGAATTGAAGATAATTCACAAAATAGTTAATTTACATAGTTAGAAAGTTGTTTCTAGTGGGAAGGTAAGCGGGGAATCAGGAACTTTATTTTCTCTCTAGTGGGCCTTACTGAGCTGCTTGGAGTTTCAAGATGGTGATGAGTTTAAAAGAGCATCTGTATCAGGAAACAAGAAGCAAAATATGACATAGCATCAATTTTCTCTTTTTATGGTCAAGGAGTTCTAGAGAATAGCCACAGAAACAAGTATCAAGTATCAAATATTGAGGTCCAGTTTTAAAGTGGTCACAAATCCAATAATGCTTCTCTACACTATTTGATTGAAGTATTTTCTTCAGTATAGCTATTTTTTATTTTAGTCACTATTATTTGTTGTCATTTGAACACTTAAGTCTAACCATCATTCCATAGAACAGACTATCTATTGCTAAAATGCTTGTCATTATTTTATTTATATTTTACTTTTTACTGACATATAATTATACATATTTTAGGGGTATAGTGTAAAAGTTTGATCCATGAATGCATGTATAATAACTAGAGTAATTAGATGTTCTATCTCCTTAATCATCATTTATTTGTGTTGAGAAACTGAATTCCTCTCTTCCAGTTCTTCAGAAAAATATATAATAGGGTGTTGAAAAATAAACTCATCCTACTATGCTGGATAAATTATAATTTATTCCTCCTATGCAACTATATATTGATATACATTATCCAGCCTGCCTCTAGCTTATCTCCACCCTCATCTACCTAACATCTAGTGACAATTATTCTACTCTCTATTTTTATAAAATCAACTTTTTTAGCATCGAGATATGAATGTCAACCTGCAAAATTTGTCTTTCTGTTTTTGGTCCATTTCACTTAATCTAATGTTCTTCAGTTATATTTATATTACAAAATATAATAGGATTTCATTTTTATGGCTGAATACTATTTCATTTTATTTATATAAACATTTTCTTCATTAGTGGAAATTACATTTGATTCTAAAACTTAGATATTATGAATGGTGCTATAATAAATATAAGAGATATCTCTTTGATAGACTGCTCTTTCTTCCTTCCTTCCTTCCTTTCTTTCTTTCTTTCTTTCTTTCTTTCTTTCTTTCTTTCTTTCTTTCTTTCTTTCTTTCTTTCTTCTTTTCTCTGATGGAACCCAGGGACATTCTACCTGAGTTATTATCTTCAGACCTATTTTTTTATTTTGAAATATTAATATTATCTTTAATTGGTGCATTATTATCATCTATTATGAAGTTCACAGTCGCAGCACTTGGTGAGTCTCCCCTGCAACCCTGCTCCAACCTTGCCCCCTCACACTCTGTGCTGTGCACGATAAAGATTGGCATTGATAAATTTGTGTATGTATATTATGTTCATAGTGTTCCTTCTTCAAGACCCCTCCCCTACTCATCTCCCCCTCCCTTAGGCCTGCTCCATCACTCCACTAGGATTCAGCTCCTATATCTGGATTTCCTCCTGCACCTCAGTTTCTCCTTATCTTCCACATGAAAGAAAAATATTGACCTTTCACTTTTTGTGACTGACTAATCTCACCTACCATAATATTTTCCAGGTCCACCCATTTTCCTGCAAATGAAATAATTTTGTTTTTTTTAAGGCTGAGTAGAATTCCATTGTGTGTATATAGTATTGTAATCTAGCTGTTGATGGACACCTAGGCTGGTTTTATATTTGGCTATTAAGAATTTTGTTGCTATAAACATAGATATGTATGTGTTATTATGATAGTCTGATATTAATTTATTTGGTATGTACCTAGGAGTGGTATACCTGAGTTATATGGTAGGCTAATTTTAATTTTATGAGGATCCTTCTCCACAAAGATCTCTATAGTGGCTGCACTAATTTTCAGTTCCATCAACAATAAATCATAGTTCCTATTTCCCAAAATAATCACTAACATTTATTATTTGTTTTTAATGATTGCCATTCTAATTGGGGTTAGGTGAAATCTCAGTTTTTTGATTTGCTTCTCTCTGAATTCTAATGATATTGAACATTTTTATATATTTATTGGCCATTTATAATTTATTTTTCTTTTGTGCAGTGGCTATCTAGTTAACATGTGTACTTTTAATTGGATTATTTTGGAGACAGTAAATTTTTTGAGTTTTTTGTATGTTCTAGATACTACTCTTCTATTGGGGGAGTAGCTAGCAAGTATCTTCTCCCATCTTGTCAGCTCTTTATTAAGGTTCGCGATCATTTTATTTGCCGTATAGAAGCTCTTCAATAATGCAAGCACACTTATTTTTCTTTCTTGAATATAAACTCACTGATGTATAGTTTACATAAAAGAATAATTCATTTAATTATGTAAAGAATTAACCTAAAGTTGGGTCTGCGTTTTAGAATACATAATTATAAAACCACGAATGCAAGTTGTTGATTAAGCTCTCTCTTCAATTTGAGCATTAGGGTGGTCTTTGACCTTGTGTTTTACCACATTTTGTATTAACTACAAAATTATTGAAGTTGAGCACTGGCATTAGAAAGAACACTTCACAAATGACTGAACACTTCACAAATTTTTACATCACTGTAAGATGTAAAAATACTTCCAATTATCACAAAGAGAACTTGTTTAAAAATAGCACCAAAGTTACTAAAATTGCACATACAACTTTATGCCTTACTATTTATATTTTCTGTAATTAGATTTTGCCTGCTTAAATTCATTTGTAACCCTTAAATCAACACTAGTAGAACTTTTCATGAGCACTTGTGGACTTTTGTACAGAGTTGCAGAAAATTTGAGTTGCCTATGGCACACTTTCTAGTTGAGCCCAAACAATGTAGTGCCTTGTCTTATTTCAGCTCTCATGCTGTAAACAAATGTACTTTTGCCGCCTCTTTAGTGCCACAATTTTATTATTGCCCCCTCCTTGTTTGTGATTTTGCCTTTTTTTTTTTTTTTTTTGGTGCTGGGAATGGAACCCAGGGAACTTCTACCTCTGAGCTACACCCCCAGCCCTATTTTTTATTCTTTATTTTGAATAGGGTCTCACTGAGTTGCAAAAGGTCTCATCAAGTAGCTGAGGCTGTCCACGAACTGTGATTCTCCTGTCTCAGACTCCCAAATGCTGGGATTAGGATTACAAGCATGCACCACCATGCCTGTGTGATTTGGGCATTTAAAATACTATGAAAGCATAATGCTAAAGTTCTGTCTAGTGTTCCTCTGTGCAGGAAGGCAGTAATATTCCTTAACATAAAATATACTCAGGCATGAATTATATTTGCCAAGAGTATAAAATTCAAAATCAATAATATATTTAAAATAAGGTGGCATTAGATGGACATATGCTTAGTACCAGGTAATAGATTGCTCATTTGATAAAATGTTATAACCTTTCCTGTATAGGGAATAAATCTAGTTTCACTGACTCAATATTGCATATACCACAAATAATGATAACTAATTGTATTCTGAAAATATGGTCAAAGAATAGTAATAGAAGATGTAGTTCTTTTTGCTCAGTCTATAAACTGACAAACTGTTATATTTAAATCATGACTAACAAGTGACTGGATCTACCAACTTCAAAATGATGGAAACGTGATCAATTTCTATTTCACAGTGCTTTATAATTTGTGCATAAAATTATACTTTATTAATATTGCATGCAAATTTAGTATTTTATGACTAAAACAAAGAAAATACAACTAATAAAAATTTTGTTAAAATATTTTATTAAGATAATTACGGTTTCAAGAAAACTATTAATGTTTTCAGTAGGTGCTCAAAGAAAGGTTTTGTTTTCTTCAATGTAATTAAACATTTGCCAAATGGAGGTGACTAATTGGTGTTAATTAAAAATAAAATTACATATAACTTAGTTCTTTAAAGTATAATAATGTCTCAATACAAATTAAGATAGAATCTCATGAGGTCTAAAGTTTGATTTATTATAATAAATGTAGCTGCATATATATTGCATTTTTGCATGTAGATTTTGTTACCATAATGTTTTTAAGAGCAGTTTGGGGGTGCAAATGATGTTTAACAAACTGAAACTAGATAACATATGGATCTGCTTGACTGATATAAATCCCCCATGGATAGTCTGTGACAGAGTAGAAGTACACAAAAAATGTTTCACACCACTAGCACATAGTAATTCCTTTAAATTGTGGTAAAATTTCTAACTGGGATTTTCTTCAGTGCCTTTGAGTATACACTCCTCTATGTGAGAATCTCTCTACTCTCAGACTTTGGCTTGAAAGGGTGCATTTTTGGTAATTGAGATTACCATGACTACACTGCCAAAAAAAGACAACCTTTTGTCCATTTTATAATAATGTGCAATGAGTTCTGTATGTCAGTCCAAATACTTGATATTTCACTGGAATTTTAAAAATATACTTGGAACACATTTCCAAGCAGACATGATTACTTCTTTTTTATTTGCATGGAAGTTATAATTAAGTTTGGACTGAGGCAACTGAAAAATATATATTCAGGTGCAAAAATATATAAATAACTCAAGTTATTACATATATCCCATTTGGAAGCATTTCAAAATCTGAAAAAGGAGAGTAACTTTGAAGAATCTCACGATTATTTTTATAGGCACAAACACTATAGAAAGATTTCAAAATATAATGGAAAATTGTTTCCTAACATGTTCCAAGACATTTGGCCTAGTATTGTAAGTAAATGCCAGTTTTTCCTGGGATGCTTCTGTATGGTATGTCATTCAAGTTCCATTTACAGTAAGCCATAATGAATAAAACCACATACTGTAATCACTGTTAAGTCATAAAATACACTCCATAGGAATTTCATTTGTAAAAGCTGTCTATTGGCACACTTAAATACACTCTTAAACGGAAACATGGAAATTTAACTAGGCCTGATCCATCCTTCATGTACAAAAGCAATGAAGATTCCCTGACTTATGGGAAAAGAGCTAACTTCTTTTTCAAATATAGGTGGGAGAAAAGAACAACATCCATATAGTAGTAGGATACATTGAAAACTTTCCTGGTTAATAGAATTTTATTTTCAATAAGTACAAGTATGTTAATTTAGAAAATATGTGATTGTATTGTTACTTGGCAATGTTTTCTTCCAAATCCTTGCTACTTTAGGTGGAAAAATTTCATGCAAAAAACACGAATGGGGGACTATAGAATGTTTATTTAGAGAAATGAGAATACCGTGTAGAGAAGGCTATGATAATAAAGGAGGAGAGTTACATCCCAGAGAAAAAGGACTGGAATGAGAGACTTGCCAGGAGATTTTATTTTATTTATTTATTTATTTATTTATTTATTTATTTATTTATTTATTTATTGGTGGTACTGGGGTTCCTGGAAGCCCTTCTATCTCCGGGCTACACTCCCAGACCTATTTTTATATTTTTATTTGGAAACAGGGTCTCCTAAGTCAGCGTGCCGGCTGACTTCGAACCTGCGCGATCCTCTTGTCTCTGCCTCCCAAGCGCAGGGATTACAAGCATGCGCCACCACGCTCGGCTTGCCAGAAGATTTTAAAGTATCCAGTTTGATATTTCCTCTGGGCACCTCCTTTCTTATGCATATTTTATATGGGGTGATCAATTCTCTTTTCCATATCACACCTTAGTAACTTTGCATTGTCTTCATCCCTTTCCACAGAGAGAGAGTCTAAGTGAGCCCCTACAGAAAGTTTAGTCTTCTGACATTTCTGTTCCAGGTCAACCTCTATCTACCCTATCTGCTCTTTTCTCACTGATAGAATCAAGAAAATCCAGACAGGATCTCAGGTTCTAGATACTTCAAATACTCTAAGGAAAAGCTCTGTCCCCTTCTGTTACTCTTCAACCTCTCAAGACTGCAAACAAAAGAGTAATAAATCTGTATTTTTTTCAGGCAAAAGAAAGCATATACTAACCAACTAAGCACAATGGTATAATAAGATCAGGGAATTAGTCTGGCTTTCATCTGATAAAATGCTTTAGAAAGGCCAGTGATGCTTTTAATGAGTGGCCTTGAGCAATTCATTTAGCATGCTTCAGCCTCCATTTTACTCTTTTCTAATCTAAAAGATTAAGATGCACCAACTTCCCAGCAGTGTTGAGGCTTAATTTCATTTGATTCAAAAGCCTTTGGGCTTTTTCCATGATCAGCTGTGTTTGGTTTCAGAAAGTTCTGAACTGTCACAATTAGTGACACAAAGTGATATCACAGAATATCTCCTTTGCTCAAAGCTCTGATTCCTATAACTTTAATTTTCATGCTGTGATAGGTACTCTAAATATCTCCAATGATGTATATATACACCACATAGATCATTTGATACGACTTCCCTAGGAAGCTGTTCGTGACTAATGTGGTTTCCTTCACCAGCGTGAATTGCCATTCGCCCCGCAACGAGGAAAATATCAGTGAGTCAATTCCCTCTTGTCAAAGCCCTTGGGCATCACCTATGAAGAACAAATTCTCAAATATGCTCAACCACATATAATAGAATATGTAATATTCCATGTTATTTTTGAACATAATTTTCTTTCAACATCAATATAATGACTAAATATGCCATACCAGGCAGAATCAATATTCTCAGACAACAAGGTACAAAGAACAGTGTGGTGCAGACATAACAGAAAATTGTTAAACTGAGAAGGAGATATGCATATTTTCTGCCTTTAATCAGCAATGATCTCTGCAAAACTCACAGTAGATTATATATTAACACACCTCAGTGAACCTGAAAATATACTTTTGACTACAGTAAAAGTATAGTAGAGCTGATTTTCCTGAGTTGTTTTATGTAATGGACTTAATCTCGACCTCCCCAGTGTTCCACTCATATGTTGAAGTCCTAAGCCCTATTGTGATAGTGCTTTAAAATGTGAGCTGCGTGTTGGGGGGAGATGTGAGTAGGGTTAGATGAGATCACCAGGTTGCTGCCTTTTTTCTTCTCTGTAAGACATCAAATAAATAAAAAGAAGAAGTCTAAAAACTATCTTATTCAAAGTGCATGCACGCAGTCAAATTTTTTTATTGGTGCATTGTTGTCATATATCTTCATGGAATACAAGATGTTAGAGGGGTGCATACACACATCTGCTAATCATATCATAGCCAAGTTGGTCAGGTTATCTTTATTATTTTTAAGGAATACTTTCTATTTATTTTAACTTTAAAATATTTTCTTTTATATAAAATAATAGAAGCATAATACTTAGGAAAACTTTCAGAAATAAATTTGGCAGACATTCATAAACAATTCTTTGTATAAAATATTCTAGAAATTGATATACCAACCATGCTTTTGTTTCTTCAGGATTAATTCTAGCAGCTTTCAAAGACTTTGACTTTAAAAAATAAAATTAATGAAAATATATTTTGTGTTTTTCTCTTTACAGTCATGGTGTTTATTACAAATATAGCACATAAAGACAGGGACAGATAATATATAAAGTTGGAGATCTAACCTATACCTACAGTGAGCTCAAAGATTTGACATTATTACATAGTTTTTCTCTAAGTAAGTACTTATGACTAAGTCCGTGTACGTTTAAGGCTGAGTATGTAATTTGGAGCTTACAAAATAAATTCAGTGTGTAATATTTATTACATGACAAATGATTTTAAAGCCCTAAAGTGAAAATCACATCTATATTATTAAATATCAATTGTAAGCAAAACAATTGTTTAAAACATAAAAGAGGCTTCATGATTGAAAGGGATGAGGGACATATCATACAAACAGCAGGACCTGGAAGGAAGAGAAGTTTATTGTGGTTGTGTGTGGGACCTGACAGTGCCTCTGGCAAGCAGAACAGCAGCCTAGTCCTTTGGTGATGCAGGCTTTTTAGGTCCCCAGGGTGGGAAACAAATGGCAGGAAAATCCATGGAGGTTGGGGTTGACATTTACAGAGCTATTTGTTGCTTAGTCATGGTCACCTGATTTCTGAGACGCTGACATGGCTGAAAAGTCTTAAAATGGCTCTGCTTTTGTCAATAATGATGGAGTATTTTTGTCAGTGATATTTAGAGATGAGATGGTACAGTAGTTTAAAAAAGAAAAGGGCACCTTTACGTAGGTATTGTTTTAAAATTTTATACACTCCTTGATGGCTTATATTTGGTTGCCCACACTTGGCTCTTATTTTTTTGTGTGTGATGTTTATCACTAAACTGTATCAGATAGTACCATAAGCACTCAATGAATAAAATATCACTATTAATAGTATTACTTTAAATATTATTTGAAAAGAACATTCTTGTATAAAATATTACCTGCATTTATGAGTTTTCTTTTTGACAAATTTGTAAAGTAAATTTAAAATAATAAGCTGGCCTAAATTAGGCACTATTATAATACCAGAGGAACTCCAGATAATGGAGGGAAAATCTCAGCAAAGCTGAAATGGAAGGGTAGAAGATGAAGAAGGCTGAGGCTGATTAGTAGAGGAGCTATATCCAAATATGTGTAAAAGTATGAATATAGCATGGTCAACCTGGACACTCATTGTAGGGAGGGGGGAAGAGGAAGGGAGGGTGGGAGAGGGCACCAAGCAGAATCTGAATATATGGCAATTTCAATATGACCCACATAAAAAAAAATAATAAGCTGGGTGTGGTAGCATACCTTTGTAATCCCAGCATTTGGGAGGTGAATACTAGAGAATCACATTTTAAGAACAGCCTCAGATATTTAGCGAGACTCTTTGCAACTCAGTGAAACCCTGTTTCAAAAAATAAAAATACTAAAAAATAGGACTAGGAGTATAGCTCAGAGGTACAATGCCCCTGGGTTCCATCCCTGGTACAACAACAACAACAACAACAACAACAACAACAACAAGAATGGAAAATAGGGCTGGGAGTATAGCTCAAAGGTAGAATGCCCCTGGGTTCCACCCCCAGTACTGAGAAAAAACCCAATAAAATAATAAATAAAATAATTTTGCTCTATGAAAGAATGTTAGCTAACATTGTAAGTAAAAACTAGAACTTCATTTTTTTATGTTCCTTTGATCCTTGATGAGATTTTTAAAAAATATAACCACTGTACTCATATTATTTTGATAGCTTATTTTTAAAATCCTTCACTATCTCTTCTATTTGAGATATTACTTTTTGCTTACTTATTATTATATTTAGTAGTCTATAGTGATCTTCATTAAGAAAAAAAACAATTTGCATGTCTTTTGCATCATTGTGGGAATATCTAGAGCAGATCTCGTTCTTGGACTCTAAATTAAACGATATAAAATGTGGTATAATTACATTTGATGGTAAGATTTTTGCCACACACACACACACACACACACACACACACACAAACATACACACAGACCTGCTTATAAAATGATGCCACGAAATTTTATTTTCTAAAATTTGAACTCTCAGCATTACTGGAATAGCATTTATTATAGGAGAGACATATAAAATGAAGATAGAAGCATCACAAATGGCGGAATGACTTTAGTCTTTGTATAAAATGAATGGGCACAAAAAAGGATCTTGATCTAGTTGACATATACTAGATAAGCACTCAGTAGTAATGAGTGAGTGAGTGGGAAAAGTTCAGTAACTAGTCAGATAAAGAAAACACCCATAAACACTTCTGACATCTGGGCAGTTTGTGCTCTTTGGCCATATCTCACTTTCTGCCTTCACTGTAGTTACTTGTTTTTCTGTCTCTTCTATCTCCCTGTGTTATTACTATCCGTTCCACAATCTTAAACTGAAATTTCCCTTATATCTATTATATAGTAATTTATCAATGATGTTGAAAAAATGAATAAATAATCTAATTACAGGTTTGGTGCTTTGCTAAATGATCCTTGTTGCGTCCTATGATTACTAGGGCATTGGATGATCTTTTGCTGATCTGGGTTCAAAGGTGCTGGCAATGGCAGAGAAAAGACACAGCAACATCAGTTTGGCCACAGATGCTGCCTAATGGTGTGTTAAAACTCTGCAATGAAGAATAACTTGCTGACATGATACTTCCTGAAGGGACACACATAAATGCTGACTCCTTTTTTTTTTTTTTTAATTGGTCAGTTGCGTCCTATAAAATTTGGCATGAGAAATAATTTACCTTTTCAGGTTATTCTGGACATAAAACCTCTAACCAAGCAAAATCTAGACTGCTCATGTGTGATTGAATGCCTCTCTTTCCTTTAGGGGAATGATGTACTCTCCTTATGACACTATATTTAATGTTTTATTTGGCAAACACATATCAAGGTGATTCTCTGGTCAAGCTGATAAGTTCAATAGTTTGCATATAGAAAAGTCAGTGGCAGGATAATCTTAGACACAGGAAGCATAAATAGGGAGAGAAGATCAATCCGTTGACCCATGATGACTGAAGTAAAGAATTTCATTGAATAAATAATAGAAATAACCAGGAATCAATGATAACACAAAATATTGTGTATCCTCTAGGTTTCTTTTTTTTTTTTTTCAGTACTGGGATGGAACCAGGAGCATTTTACCTCGGAGCTACACCCCCATCCCTATTTTATATTTTATTTTATTTTTTATTTTGTAACAGGGTCTCACTGGGTTGCAAAGGGCCTCACTAAGTAGCTGTGACTGTCTGCAAACTGTGATCCTCCTGTCTCAGCCTCCCAAAAGCTGGGATTACATGTGTGGGCCACCATGCCTGGCTTATCCTCTAGTTTTATGAAGACTAAGGAAATCTGTTTACCCAGGTGTTTACAAATGTATTGTAGCAGCTATAATTTACATGTATACATGCAACAAATATGGAATCAACAGTGAAAAGCAACTTGAAGGTTATAAAGTAGCATTCTCATAAAAGCAGATATGTTTCTCATATAAGGGTTTAAAAAGATTAATAGGTAAGGAAAATGAAAGAAAACATTTATTAATTTGTTAAATAATATATAAAACTTTGTAAGTATATATTATATCAAAGTTTAAATATAACAGTGGGGATATAGATAAGCCTAGGATATGTGGTCATGTTGCTGGAAATAGTTTTACTCAGACCCAAGTTTCTAGCCAATAATCCTAATTGTTCATTATCATATATCTTCTGAAAAGAATATAAAATTAGCTTACCTCTCATGATAGAACAGTAAAAATAATTAACTAGAATATGTGAAAATATACAAATACTCCTAACATAAGGCAGACTATAGTAAATCCCACTATAAAAAGAACACAAAGCAGGAATGGTTGACTTTGGCCTTAGTTCCATCACCAATATCAGGTTGGTAGAGTTATAGTAGTCAGAAGGACAGATGAAAATATAAAATGTGATGATTTTCAGAAAACAGTAACTAATTCTGTTTTACTAGAAAGTTAGATAGAAAGAATAAGTGAGAGTTAGCATTGGACATTCAAAGTATGAAGAACTTTGAATTCTTGGGAAGAAAGGCACACATTTATTCTGTGAGTAATTGAACTTTTCTGACAGTTGCAATATCATGCTCAGAAGAGTCTTTTTGGAAATAGAATGTAATATAGATACAAATTGGGAGAAGCCAGAGGCAAAGCAAAAAAGTAGACACTCTTACAAAGACATCAGTTGGAGATACTTACTATAGTATGAAAAGCCTTATGGGAAAAAGACAGGTGATTAGAATTGCAAACCTACTATTGAACCATCACTCTCCTGGTCGGACTGGGTGATTAAATTTATTACATCACTTACATTTCACCTGTGATATGGTAATGCTCTTAGAAATGCAGACAAATATATAAGAGTGATATTGTGGAGTAAACATGAGTGACTGTGGCAAGTTATAGAAACTAGTCAAAGATAATTCTGAAGCTTTCTGAACAGTGTCGAAGGTGCTCTGTCAAGACAGATTTCTGTTGTGCTAGGTGAATCCACTTTTGGAATGTTGAGTTTGAGAAATCAGCTTTTTCCCTTAGGTACAGTAGCTTATTATGAGATATACAGCGCTTAGACTTTGGCCCTCACCAGAGAAGTTTCAGCCAGGACACTTAATCAGCAGGAAACAAAAGTAGGGGTAATAAAATAGCACAGATATTGAGCCAAATGCTTTTTCTCATTTATTTCACACTGTAATATTAAAAATGTACATTTTTCTACATGCGCATGTATTAACCAAATTAGAGAGTAAAGACTAAGTAATTTATCAGGAAGTGATTTAATAAATTTTATGCTTAACAAAACTCTGGCAGGGCTAGGGAGTAAGATCCAGAGAAAACCACCACTGGCTTTGAGGAAATTAGGAATTATTGAAATGACAGGGAAAGGCTGATAATCTCTATTGCCTTTCATCAAAACAAGTCATTTTCAGGACTCTTGTGGAAGCTACTAAAATCTTCATCAATACCTTGTACTCCCACCCAAACCTGTTACTGTTAGAGCAGAATAATAGCTTTTCTTCCTCTTCTACTTTCCAATTTTTGTACAAGTTCTCTCATTGATTGCAATGTGAACCTGACCCCTGATGGCCAGTGAATTGGAGAAATTTATTTTCTAAGCTACCAGTCCCTGAGGAAAAAAATTCAGTGCTCAGTATTGATGAAAAATATCACAAGCTCAGGTAAATACACAGACACACAGAAACACACACACACACACACACACACACACACACACACACACAGAATGATGCTTAGCAAATTAATTTGCATGAGAATTCTAATTGTTACCCTGGCCTGGCGACACAAGACTTTAATCTCAGTACTTGGGAGACTAAAATGAGAGGATCACAGATTTGAGATCAATCTCAGCAACTTAGTGGGACCCTGTTTCAAAATAATAAAAAAACAAAGTAAAATAAAGCTGAGAGTGTGTCTTGGAGATAGCGCAAGGGTTCAATCCTCAGTACCAAACCAATACATAAATACATAAATAAATAAAATCTAATTGGCAAATAACAAATGTGAGATTTAAGACCAGGTATTAAATATCAAAATACACTTATTTAACAGTTACATGGTGCAGGCAGTGAACCAGGGGTAGAGCCACAGAACCAGCCTGGCTAAGTTGGTGAATCAGCCCTTTGCCTGTGACATGAGAGGGGTTTTCTAAAAGACCCACAAAATTCCTCTTGGAGAGTCAGAATAGAAAGGTCAGATACATGTATATTGAGTTCTAACAGTCTTAACCATATTTTTGCTCCTTTCCTCTGATTTGACTCTACTATACTCTATTTTTTTGTGTGTGGTACTGGGGGTTGAAACCCAGAGGCTTTCTACCTCCAGGCTACACCCCAGCCCTATTTTACAATTTATTTGGAAACAGGGTCTCACTAAGTTGCTGAGAGCATCACTAAGTAGCTGAGGCTGGCTTCGAACCTGTGTGATCCTCCTGTCTCAGCCTCCCAAGCACTGGGATTACAAAAATGTGCCACCACGTCCCGCTTTCTACTAGATGCTAAAGCATCCCCTGGAGAATGAGAAGGCGGTTAGTGGGGTGACAGCTGACACTGACCACACCTCTTCGCTAAAAAAGGCAGACATTTACAGGACAGAGAGGGTAGAGTGAAGAGAAGATGTAGCTCAATAAAAACTGAAGTGTGTGTTAATATCTAATGTTAGAGTCATTAAACACAGACTGCTTTGTGATCTAAGATTACCTAGAACTTTCCATTACCTAGGCACGGTAATAAAATTCATGACATTAAATCTATTTTCCATTTTAGGCCAAGGGAAGATTACTGAATAACATTTAAAGAAGAAATGGAAAGCAAAAATACAACTCTGCATATGATGACATTGCCTTCATTTTGGTCAATAAGATTGTTACATCTATATTTAGAAAATTAAGATAAGCACAGAATAGAGGCAATGATTAAAAATAGAAACATAAGAAATGGTAGGGGGAAAATATCTCACTTAATTCCACATATTAATTGTGTACTAAGATTCTTTCATTTTGATTATTTTGATGGAATCAACAAGGATATCTTGTCCTCTGAGAAACAGAGACAAAATCCATAATGTGGCTTAAGGCCTGTGTTATTCCTATATGATATAGCACAGATTTTTTCCATCCATTTGTAATACTTTTAAAATAATTGTTTACATTTCTCAATATGAAACAGGGTTTTGTTTATGTAAAAAACACTACTCTTTCTCATGTATTTTCCCACATTTTGTTGCTCAAATTAGTAGAAATGTTGTTAAGCAAATATCATTTTTGCTTTATCTTGCCTTTTCTTGCTGCGGCAAAGTCTTTTTTTATTCATTTTATGTTTTCACAGTATCATGATGCTATTGCTGATAAAATTCCATTGGCATATTTTACATTTGAAAACCTTATCTGTCCGTTTATGACTTTGCTGTAAAACATGCTAATAAATGCATTCTGATTTATTCTTTTTTCTCCGCAAGTGCTGACAAGTTTTAAGTGAGAAATTATTGAAATGAAAATGGAAATGAGTAGTGATAAACCTGGCTATTTTCTTTCTAAAAGTTAGTTTTGTATAAATCACTCAAGGAATATAATTTATATATAAGGAATACAATTTTGATATACATATATGCACATATATGCACATATGCATATATGTTTACAAATATAAGCATATATATCAAGTATCTGTGTATATGTATATATATTATCTGTTAATATATGTAATAATCATATACATGCATATAGTTTATCCATTATATATAAATTAACTCACTCTTGAAATGTAATGATTTAGATAGAATTAATTTCAACATTCATTTTCCATTTACAAATTGTAAAATATATTAATTTAAAAATGAATTGTGTATAGAGATTATTGTTAATTATTAATTTTAACTGTATTGGAAGAAGACATGCATATTTAAAGTAGTCTTGAGATTTCTACTAATTTATTACTAGGGTTATGTAGATGATACTTGCTAGTTATAATATTTCAGTAGTTTCTTAATGCTTGCTAAATTCTACTCCCCATCTCTCTGAGGATCTTTTACTATCCCAGCTGCCACCATTCTCCCCTCCCCGATATCCCCAGACCTTAACAAAACCCAGAAACTACAGGACTCACTGGCCCATCAGGGCCTGTAAGAACTCTTTTCTAATGTGTTCTCATTGCCTGATGTTTAAACTATACCAGTTGTTGATGATTTAAAAAATCACTCTGGAATATTATGATTAAAAATAAAGCAGAATTCTTAGAATAAAATTACATGTGTTGCACATTAAACAAAACACTGTGTAATGTGTTCTAAAAGTCAGCAAAGGTATTTTGCTGCTTTGCGATTCATTCCCCTCTTTTCAATACTGCAATTCTCCCTGATGCTGTGTAATTGTTTTTTTTTTTTTAAATGATCACAGATATCTTCTGTAGGCCAAATAGGATATTATCCATCTGTCAAAGCCATACTTTATGACCATAGAATTGTATTTATAAGGCCTCTCCAAACCCTTTTGGATTTTTTTGGCTGCTTGCTCTATGTTCACTTCTCTTTAAAATGTGTTTATGTATTTCTAGTCATTTGTATAAATGAGAATGTGCCAGAATGCAGCCTTACCCTTCTGAGACATGGTTTAATTTCCAGCCTAAGTACTGAATTTTGTTCTTCATATGACAGGAAAGTTTGAGTCAAGGACTAATAATAAACATTTCTCTCTCTCTCTCTCTCTCTCTCTCTCTCTCTCTCTCTCTCTCTCTCACACACACACACACACACACACACACACACACACACACACACACACAGGAGATTGAACTCAAGAACGTTCTACCTCTGATCTAAATCCTCACTTCTTTATATTTTTTATTTCAAAACAGATTCTAAGTTTTTGAGAGGCTCTGCTAAGCTGCTGAGACTGGTTCAAACTTATGATCCCCCATCTCAGCCTATAAGTACTGGAAATAGAGGCACGCACTATCATGCCCTATTCTAATAATAAATATTTCTGATAAAATAGTTATTTAGGATATCATTATGTTTCTTTTTTTATGTGGACTCCATTATGTCTCTTTCAAATTTATATGTCAAAGCCTAGCCTCCATATGATAATTATTTGGGACTTTGGGAGAAAATTAAGGTTAAGTGAGATCATGAAGGTATAGCCCTCATGATATGACTAGAACCTGAGAGAGAGAGAGAGAGAGAGAGAGAGAGAGAGAGAGAGAGAGAGAGAGAGAGAAATGTGAACATAGAGAAAGATAGTAGGCATCTATAAGCTAACAAAAGAGGCCACAGAATGAAACCCACCATATAGGCATGTTGATTTTGGACTTCTCAGACTCCAAAACTGTGAGAAAAACATTTCTGTTGTTGAAGCCACAAGGTCTGTGGCATTTTGTAATGATATGTCAGAGAGAATATTACAAATAATAAATGCAGTGCATTTTAAAGTGATGAATGATCACACCATTAAGAAATGCAAGAACTCAATGGTGAATTTTGTTTAGTGAATAATTGACTAAAGTTTTAAGTCCTTGTCTAATGTTATTTGGACAGTTTTCTTTTAGATCGCTGTTGGTTATACCAACTATTCGCTGAGATATTATTAAATACATAAGAGTGTTTTCAAATTCTTGGACTGATCTCAAGTAATAATAAAATGATGCTTCTAAGAATATTATAGCTTTATGAATCCTCTTTATTTTTTAGCTACAAAGGTGGCTTAAGACAAAAAAGAAACTCTAACATGTGACCATCCACACCCCATTCTAGCTTTTCCAGTCACCACCAGGCAACATCCTCCTCTTTTGCTACTGGAAGTGGGATGTGTAATCACCTCTATTTGCTGATCTGAAAGGAGAAGAACTCCACAGATATTTTACCTCTGAGCTACATAAACCTCCTGTCTTTTTTATTTTTGAAACAGGGTCTCACTAAGTTACCAGCCACTGGTCTAAACCTGCAATCCGTCTGTCTCAGCCTTCTTAGTACTGAGATTGCAGCAATGGACCACACGATGGGTTTAGTCTTTATTATTAATCTAGATTATACTGATATAGTACCTTGAACATCTGGTTTTGAACTTTAATAAATAATATTTTTCCAAACTATTTTAAATAATAATTTCTGTTTGCTTTATACATTTCTAATAACTTTCTAAAGCATCTGTCTCAGCTGAGTTTGGTTTTCCACATAGATTAATACTGTAGTCTGTATTATTTAGGAGGACATATTAAGTATGTAAATAGTAAAATTGACAATTTCTCAGTAAGAAATGAATTTGACCTGAATTCATGCAGATGTTTACCTAATCCTTTATGTTAATGGAACCATCATCTATAAAAACCAAGAGCTGACCTACCATATTATTGCTACATTTTTCCCTCTATGTCTACCACTCTGACCCATGATATCTAAAAAATAGTAAGTCCCAGTGATTTTTCCTTTGTCAGAGTCTTTCATAAGATTTTATAATCACTCACATCCACATCCACAGGCGCTCTCATAATAATCTTGTAAATCACTACTGCTCATCTCTGACTTCATCCCACTTGAATTCATTTAAACAGCAATTTCATTTTCCTGCTGATCTACTAAGAACCAAAAGTGAACAAATAAGGCATAGTTCTATGAAAAAGACATATATTTAACAGATTTAATAATTTCACTGTCATAAAACATTTTTTACTTTTAATGTTTTTACAATTTTATATTTTATCACTCTGCTTTACTATTATTTTTACATAAATGCCACATTTCTTCTCAGTTAATATATCCCAATAACATTTCTCCTCCATCTCTTTCTATAAGAGTATTCACTGTTATTTAAAGGTAGCCAAAATACTTTAAGTATTCATTTTATTTTAAAAAAAATGTAATTGCTGGGCGTGGTGGTGCATGCTTGTAATCGCCGGGCTTGGGAGGCAGAGACAGGATGATCGTGCAGGTTCGAAGCCAGCCGTGCTGGCTTAAGAGACCCTGTTTCCACATAAAAAAGTATAAAAATAGGTCTGGGAGTGTGGCCCACGGGAGTGTAGCCGGAGGTAGAAGGGCTTCCAGGAACCCCAGTACCACAAAAAAAAAAAAAATTATAAAATCTAATCCTTTATATCAGTCTGAATTTTTTTTGGTACTGAGATGGAACCTAAGGGCATTGTACCTCTGAGCTATGCCACCAGCCCTATTTTTTAGTCTTTTTATTTTTGAAACAGAGTCTCCCTGAGTTGGACTAAGTAGCTGAGGCTGTCCGCAAACTGCGATTCTCCAGTCTCAGCCTCCTGAATGCTGGATTACAAGCGTGCACCCCCATGCGCGTTTCAGTCTGAATTTTTGCTTTTGTTGAATTTCTTTGGCACATAGAACTACTCTTAAAGAAATTATTGAATCTATATAACTGAATACTTATGCAAACATTTTATCTCATAGAATATTGATCTTAGGTTGATAAGATTATTTCTGTGTGTGTGTGTGTGTGTGTGTGTGTGTGTGTGTGCGTGTGTGTATGTGTGTGTGTGTGTGTGTGTGTGTGTGTGTGTGGTACTGGGGGTGGAACCCAGAGGCTTTCTAACTCCAGGCTATACTCCCAGACCATTTTTATATTTAATTTGGAAACAGGGTCTCACTAAGTTACTGAAAGCCTCACTAAGTCGCTGAGACTGGCTTTGAACCTGTGCGATCTTCTTGTCTCAGCCTCCCAAGCGCCGGGATTACAAGCGTGCGCCACCACGCCCGGCTGATAAGATGATTTCTAATCAGTGTTTCAGGTTATCCAAAAGAGCATCTTTCATACTTGGAATAAATTAACAATTATTCTTCAGTGATACTGACAAGTTTTACATCTATACACAAATTTCATAAAACAAAATACTCAGTCAATTTAATTAAAATGGACAATTTACCTTAATAGTTATACACACTGATTTTTTTTTCTGGATACTTGTCATAAAAGCAGCTGGTTAATAGATGAACCAGTTTTATTTTTCATCCAGATTTTTACATTGCATAGACATATAAAAGTAAAGGCTAATATTTATCTCTTTAAACTACTTCTTGACTATCCTTACAGTATTTTTCTGCTTTCTGCCTTACACAATTGTTCTTTGTGTTACACGCCCCAGGTTCTTTGTTAGATTATAAGATTTTCAAGGGCAGAAAAAATAGTCTTACTCATTTTGTGATTTCTGTAATCCTGTCTTTGCTGAGAATTGATATCTAATCAGTAATTGTTATTTGAATAAACAGAAAACTGATATTTAAAAAAAGATAAGCATAGTGACCAATATAATCTATTACACTGAAAATTTTTGCTGCTATATTTCATAAATGCCATGGTGGCTTCAAGAAAGCATACCACTTGTATTGGATTGCATCTTATACTGTTTGAAAATAAACTAAACACCACATTTTAAAATATCTTGGAAACATTGTTCCAATTTTGTTGCCAACATTCTGTTATCCCATTTGTTACCAGCATATATTTTTATCTGTGATTTTAATAGATTTGAAATATATCAGAAACTGCTCTGATGGCAACACTAAAATTGGTTAATTACAAATAATTACCATTAAAATATATTTACTTATCTGAGTTAGTGGTGGCATTTTGTATAATAGGAATGTGAGGGATACCTTTTTGTTTTACAATTAAAGGCATCATTTTAATAAAATGTGTCTACCAATTACTAATGATATAGCTTTAGATCAGCTGGTTATTTATCATGCATCTTTCTTCATCTATAAAACGAGGGTCACAATTTTAACTTAATTTGTGAGCATTACCTAATTTCATGCCTATAAGTATTTTCAAATGGTTTTTGACACATAGTAAGCATTCAATAAGCAATAACAAATATGATCACACACATTTATACCTGTACTTTTTTGTCCTGATGATCACATTATACTGATAGTTTTTGATATCTCTTATTATTTTTCAGTCCTTATAATTAGAAATGGGCACATGTTTTCTTATTTTGAGTCATAATATTACAAATCATAATAATTGAAATAATTGCTACCTTGGAGTTTTGCCACTTGAAGATCTCGTTTTTATTTATACAGAAAGAAAAATATGTTTAAAACAGTTGTTTTTTTATTTAAAAGGTTGTTTCATATCACTGGTTATTTTTTCAGTCTTTATTTGTAATTAGAAAAGGGCAAATGTCTTTCTATTTTGAATCATGACGTTACTAATGATAATATTTGCAATAATTGCTACATTAAAGTTTTGCCATTTGAAGTTCTAATTTTTATATAAATAGAAAAATCTTTAAAAAGGTTGTTTTAATCAATATGTGCTGTAAGCAACATATGATTTCATTATCTTTGTTTTAGTAATTCAACATTTGAACATTCCTTCTTATTTACTCTAAAACATTAGATTTCTAATGTGAAAGTATCCATTCCACATTTTTAAAATTAGAGTTAAATTTAATGGGATTGTGTTTTAGAATTTCACTTTGAGTGTGCATGGGGGAAAGAACAAAAATTATTTATCAATCAAATTAAACTGAAAAAAAAAAAACCCCAGAATTGTTCACTAAGTCTTAAGGTCATTTGGAACAGGGGGTTGAGAGTTGGCAGACCTGCATTCTAGTCTAGTGTTTCCATTTAAGTAACCTTGGCTTCTTGAACAAGTTATATCATCTTTTTATGCCTTGCTTATTTTTTTTTCATGTAAAATGTAAGATATTGAAGTATATGATCCCAGGCAACATTTACAAAAGGCTCAATCTTTCTAGAAAAGCCCTGCAGGGGAAGCTTTTAATCAAGGATAACTCCTGAATCACCTTATGAGTATCTAATCTCATGTCACCTAGACTTAGTCTTTGGACTCCAATGATAATGCTTTCTGGAGAGGCCCATCTAAAACTGTAAGGCTGGCATGCTTTGTTCCTGAACTGAATTTTTTTGAGTCTATTGGTATTATATTTTGCTGATAGTTATCTTTTGAGTCTGAAAGTCTAGGAAAGCATACAAAGACCCCCAGTGGATGAATAACAGAAGTGTAGCAGTAGGGTAGATTTTAAAACAATTGTTTCAATTGAGGAAATGTATTGTGATATTAAAAAGTATGGAAGATAATTGGCAAGATGTTATATCTATAGAAGGGTCAATCCTGTTATGGCTAGACAGAAATGTTTTGTGCTTATTATATGACAGGGTATAACTCTTCCCATTGTGGGCAAATGAAGATTGGAGAGAAGTCAATAAGAAATGCAAAAATAGATACATAGACCAATGGAGCAGAATAGAAGACTCAGAAACATCAACAGTTTAATGGATTGCAAAAGTACGGGAAATACACACAATGGAATTCTACTCAGCTATAAGAAGAACAAAATCATGTAATTTTCAAGAAGATGGAAAGAACTGGAGAACATTTTGTTAAGTGCGATCAGCCAAACACAAAGAGAAGGGAATTTATGTTTTCTCTAATATGTCCAAACTAGGGAGTATTAGGGATGTGAGAGGGACTTCAGGCAATGAAGGAGAAACCTCACCAAAGCTAGAATGGAAGGATAGGAGAGGAAGAAGGCTGAGGTTGACTAATGGAGGAGCTATACCCAAATATGTGTAAAAGTATGAATATAGCATGGGTAATCTGGACACTCATTGTTGGGAGGGGGGAAGGAGAAGGTAGGGGAGGAGAGGGCACCAAGCACAGTCCAAATGTCTGCCATTTCAAATATGTTCCACATAAAAATAAAAAAATAAATTAAAAAGGAAATGCAAAAAGAGATACATAGACCAGTGGAGCAGAATAGAAGACTCAGAAACAAATCCACACACTTATAGCCAATTGATTTTTGACAAAGGGGCCAAAAACATACAATGTAAAAAAGATAGCCTCTTCACCAAATGTTGTTGGCAAAACTGGTTAACTATATGCATAAAAATGGAAATAAATCCCATTTTCTCACCCTGCACAAGAGTCAATTCAAGATGGAACAAAGACTTAGAAATTAGACCAGAGACTTTGAGGCTACTTGAAGAGAACATAGGTCCAACACTGAAACATAGAGGCACAGATAAAAACTTTTTCAAGACCCAAAAGACATAAGAAACTAAAAGGCAAATCAGCATGTGAGATTGCATGAAACTGAAGAGCTTCTGTACAGCAAAGAAAACTATCAAGAACCTCAACCAAGATCCAACAGAATGGGAGATTTTTGCCAACTACTCCTCCAATAGAGGACTAATATCTAGAATATAGAGAGAGCTCAAGAAACCCAGCAATAATAAAACAAATAGCCCAATCAAAACATGGGCGAGTGAACTAAATAGACACTTCATGAAGGAAGAAATTCAAATTGTCAATAAATGCATGAAAAAATGCTCACCATCATTAGCAATCAGAGAGATGCAAATCAAAAACTACCCTGAGAATTTACCTAACTCAAACTAGAATGGCAATCATTCTAAACACAAACAACAACAAATGCTGGTGAAGATATGAAGTGGGAACTCTAAAACATTGTTGGTGGGATTGCAAATTAGTGCAACCACTTTGGAAAACAGTATGGAGGATCCTCAGAAGAATGGAAACAAACTTACCATATGATCCAGCAATACCACTTCTGGGTATCTACCCAAAAGAAAGGAAATCAAACTACCAAACTAGTGCATGTGTATCTATATTCATGGCTGCACAATTTACCATTGCCAAGCTATGGAACCAACCAAGAAGTCCATCAACAGATAAATGGATTACAACACTATGGAATATATACACAATGCAATTTTACTCAGCCATAAAGAAAAACACAATCAAGTAATTTACAGGAAAATGGGTGGAACTGGAGGACATTATGCTTAGTGAGATTAGTCTGGCACAAAAAATAAGAAATTGGATGCTCTCCCTAATATGTGGAAGCTAGGGAGAAAATGGGTCATAGGAGGAACACTAGACAAAGAAGGAAATTCTTTAGTGGAGCAAATAAAGCGACCTAACTGAGGAGTTGGGAGGGAAGAAGAGGGGAATTCTCTAATGCACATGATGTACTTTAACAAACATATCAATATCAATCATCAAGCCAAACATAAGAAGAAAGACAAGGAGGGAATGGGGTGGGGATTGGATAAGGACTAATTGGGTGATGTGTGCATGTCTATCTACACATCTTTTATTCCATTAAGATGTATGACTACAATGCACCAATAAAAAATTTTAAAAAAAGAAATGCCAAGAGGAAAAATAACTCAATACCCCTAATCTGCCTGAAATCGGTCTAAAACTCAATGAATTGATTTTCTTAAATATTTTTCTCACTTATTATGAAATTTTGAGGGTGTTTTCATGGGCTCCTTCACTCCACAATATTTAAGTACTTAGGTTCTCTCTGTCTTTTTAGTGTGCCATGCTTAGCATATTGGTACTTTGTAGTTATGCAGGAAACTTCATGCTCTTAGATATAGATGTCCTCTTCATATTGAAGGAGGAAAGAATGGAAGAGAATTCTACTGAGTTTGTTATTAGGAAGCATATATTTCCCCGGAGATACTAGTTGACTTTTGGTTTTATCTATTGTCCACTGTGACTAAGAATGATAATTTTTACTTGCAAAGATTAGCTGGAGAGTAAATATTTAGTTTTAGAGTTTCTGAATTTGAAGCAGATATGAACAAATGGGTCTCTTAAAAGAATTATTTTCCCAGTCAGAAAAATTAACTGCCATAATGAGGGATCTACAAGCCATATCACAAAAGAAACTAATGCAAATTTCAAAATGATTGCCTAGCATATCCAATTAGCAAAAGAATAATTTAGAAAAGCTATAAAACATTTTCAAACTTTAAATTTTATTTTAGAAAACATATATTGTTTACTATTTTTATAGAAATTAGTTATCAGGAAGAAATTTATAGCAAGAGAAGTTATATAATTCTCTGGATGGAATGAATTCTTCTATGAAGAAGAAAATTCTGTTAATTAAGGTTCAGTACAAAATTATTAAAGATCAATATTATGGAGATAATTTTTAGGCTAGTTCAGAGAAGATAATTTTATTATTAATTTTCTTTTCCATATATTTATGATATGATTATAATCTAACTTATACTCCTCTGGCTAATTTCAACATCATTGGTAGACTGTAGAAAGAACTGCCAATATAGAGGCAAGTTTACATTAGGCAGAATCTTTTTATTGCTGTTGAAAAGACTTTGCATTTTGACCCTCAAAGTAAAAGCTGATAATTTCTATAAATTTAATTAATAAGGGTTTAATAAGTTGTGCTTTATGCAAAATCACAATTTGAAAATATCTAATGTAATTAATAGACAAGGTTACATATGAGAAATTTTATTATTTTAGAATACTTCCATTGTCATCTGACCATTGGATGTACTTCAAAATTATACTGTTGCTCTCATAACTCAGGGAATATAGTTTGTAATAACAATCATCTTCTCAAATTGGTCATTACCAAAGTTAATGACCTGTTTATTAGAACATCAACCTTGGCTTTGCCTCAGTCTCTTAATTAACACATCTGTCATTTAGTACTCGTGGCTAAGAATTTCTGTGTAAAGGACAGCTCCAATAATGATGGCACCATTAAAGTGACATCTCTATATATTTGGATGGATCATCAAATTTGCACTGGCCTATCATAGACAGTATCTTGTAAGGCTTTAAGTAGTTTTGGCAGCCCCAAATCATAAAATCTAAATAGCAAATAGAACATTAGCCTCCTTTGTGGAACATTTGCATTGGAAATTATTTATCATCATTGTTGAAAAGGATAATCCAACAGAATAATTTGCTGTAACTTGACATGCAGACAGCCATCCTTACCATAGTGGTAAACAAACCCTCCCAAAGCATAAACTCTTCCAGAGACAGACATGTTCTCTAGCCATATGCATTCATTCAATCATTCAACAACTACTGTCTTATTACACCTATATAGATGCCCTTAGCAAGTTAATAACATATTGACTTTTCCAGCTTAACATCTGTAATATGAACAGAAATTAAAACACTGACATTTTTAAGATAGGAAATATAGCAATATCATTTTTCTCAAAAGAGCTGATATTCAGTTTCTAAACCTTCATTTGAAAATTAGATTAGCAGATCAAGACACATTGGCAAAAACAACACAACAAATAAGGTAATGCAGTCCTCTATATTCTTAAATTTTGTTCTTTAAAATTAATTAATGATTGTGCCGGGCATGGTGGCACACGCTTGTAATCCCCACACTTGGGAGGCTGAGACAGGAGGATTGCACGGGTTCGAAGCCAGCTTCAGCTACTTAGTGAGGCTTTCAGCAACTTAGTGAGACCCTGTTTCCAAATTATATATATATATATATATATATATATATATATATATATATATATATATATATATATGTCTGGGAGTATAGCCCGGAGGTAGAAAGCTTCTGGGTTCCACCCCCTGTACTAATAAAATTAATTAATGATTAGATAAATGTCTATTAAAGTGGTGCTGTCAAAAGAAAAATGGTTGCCGGGCGTGGTGGCGCACGCTTGTAATCCCCGCGCTTGGGAGGCAGAGACAGGAGGATCGCGCAGGTTCGAAGCCAGCTGCGCGCACTGGCTTAAGAGACCCTGTTTCCAAATAAAAAATGTAAAAATAGGTCTGGGAGTGTAGCCCAGAGGTAGCAGGGCTTCCAGGAACCCCAGTACTACAAAAAAAAAAAAAAGGTTAATACTGATATATATTCTCTCAAAGATTCATGTAGGAAACAGGCTATACCTGAAAGTTATGTTTTACCATTATTTTTTTAGGGATAAATATATTCATTCTCCAGCCTTCATTTTCTTTTAGTACTAAGGATTGTACCCGAGGACAGTCTACCTCTGCGCTATAACCCTACTATTTATTTTATTTATGTATTTATTTGTTTGTTTGTTTGTTTATTTATTGGTGGTACTGGGGTTCCTGGAAACCCTTCTTCCTCCAGGCTACACTCCCAGACCTATTTTATATTTTTATTTGGAAACAGGGTCTCTTACGCCAGAGAGGCTGGCTTCTAACCTGCACGATCCTCCTGTCTCTGTCTCCCAAGCGCAGGGATTACAAGCGTGCGCCACCAAACCCAGCTTATTTTTATTTTTAAACAGGGTTTTCCTAGGTTGACAAAAATCTTAATACTTGCTGAGGCTCTCTTCCAACTTGTGATCCTCCTGTTATAGCCTCCCAAGTACCAGGATTACAAGAGTGAGCCACCATGCCTGGGTCAGGATTCATTTTTAATTAATCATGGAAAGTATGTTGTAATAATGTGGTTTTGCAAGGTGCATATGTTCTGGGTCCATATGTACCTCATTAATCCAGGATTCCTAGGACTTAGAAAACTGAGCTATAAAATCAAACTCTTACTTCAAATGAGAAGCTAAATTGTGGAAATAATACAACAATGCCATGGTAGCTATTTATTTGCCACTCTTTATTCTCATGAGTTCTATAATTGAAAAATACAAGGAAGCTACTAATTTTCTCTTTGCATATATTTATTTTTAGAAAAAAAAATCACAGCATATAATTTTGTATATTTATAACTATGAGGGCAGTGTGTACAAAAATTATGCTTAAAATTCTCTACACAATAGATTTTCTGGTTTAAATTTACTATCTTGTAGAACCATACTCATTTGTGTCTGACTCGATCCCTGCCTACCTCTCCCACCTCATTTTCTTCGGGTTTCTTTGTCCTAATCACCTTTCATTTGGCCCCTTGAAAATAGTAGGTATGTTACCATTATCAAGGGCCCTGCTGTTCTAATGTTTTTAATAGTTCTCTCCACTTCATTAAACTCTTCATTCAAAAATCAACTCTTCAGGGATTTTCTTCACAGGATTAATTACTATATGATATTATCTTACTTATTTTTATTGTTTATTTTCTCTTTTAGATTACTAGAATATAAATTTTTTGAAACAAGATATTTGATTCCCAGACCTTTCAATATATCAGGAATTCCTCTAATAAAGTTTATCACACAGATTAAAACACACACAGATCCAAAAGTATTTAATGATTAACCAATGTAAATCTTGGTAGTGTTGCAGAAATTTTAAAGTGAAGTAGAATTATATATAATCAAGGCCAGATGGGCATGGTGGCCCATACCTGTAATCCTACTACTTGGGAGGCTTGGAGAAGAGGGCCATAGGTTTGAAGACAGCATCAGAAACTTAGAGAAACCCTGTTTCTAAAGAAAGAAAGAAGGAAAGAGAAAGAAAGAAAGAAAGAAAGAAAGAAAGAAAGAAAGAAAGAAAGAAAGGAAGAAAGAAAGAAAGGAGAAAGAAAGAAAGAGAGAAGAAAGTCTGGGGTATAGCTCAGACACAGAGTACCCTGGTTCAATCCCCAGTATCAACACACACACACACACACACACACACACACACACACACACACATATACACACACATAAACACACACATCTTAATTGTATAGTTTGAATTGTTTAGGCAAACTATATGTATAAATCTTCATACAAATCAATGCCAAAATCACAGAGCAAAAACAATGATTTTGAAATAGAGATTAGAGCTATTTCCTTTTAAAAGTATTCATAGATTGTTTTGTCCCAAATTTAAATCATGGGAAGTCCTAAATTACAAAGATAATACCTTACCTACTTGGTTGACCTTCATGAAAATACTTTTGTTTTTGGAATACTTTCTACAAATCCAAGCAAAAAAAGCTGAAAAAAGTATGTTAAAAATATAAAAGAAACAAAAAATCCAATAAAATTAAATTAATCTTTACAGTTATTTATTTTGGTTGTTTTGAGACTTCTGAAATTAAAAAAAACATATAAGGTACCAATGTAAGTTTATTGAAAAAGTTTTAGAAAATTTATTGGGCTCAAAATTTTAACTGAAAACCTAATTGGAAACACTTAAAGGTTGTCATACTGCAAAGAAGATAATGCTACCTCTGGTGTTCTTTTCACATAAGGTAGCCTTATATCGCACATTGCCCAAGAGAGGTCCTGTTTGAGCATAGCTGTGCCAATGCAGTCGTTATGTTAGTAGTACTTCCTTCAATAATAAAAACATGTCCTTGGATAATAAATTATAGTCATTAAACTTGAACCCTTTTTGAATAAGGTAAGTACTGATCTCTGGATAAAATAAAGCTCTGTTAGCTTTCTACCTCTTCTTCTTTTTTTTTTTTTTTTACTAGATCATAGATTTTGATTTTTAAGAAGCAGTTGCAATTTTAAGAACTAAGAGACAACACAGCAGACATTGATTGCTGACTTGACCTCATTATGTTGATAAGGACATTTGTGAATATTGTCTAAGTTAAGGTAATAAACACCCCAGGTGGAAGGTTAATGACACATTTAGCACCAGTGGGGTGCCAGATAGTTTTTCACAGAAAAACCAGTTCAAGCTGGTAAACCTTCTGTCCTGTCCATGTAGAACAAAAATGCTTGATGTTTCTACAAATGAAATACAATTCAAGAAGAGGCAAACAGCATGCTGAGAATTCAGCAATTGGCTGACTACATTGTTTCTCCAAAGAATACCAAACTTAAAATGTTGTCAAGTTGTTTTTTAACAACAGTTTTCTATAATCTTTTGTGCCTCCTGCTATGACTTTGATAATCTGGATCTTACTGCTGGCTGACACCAAAGAGAGCACTATGACAAATTTATGAGCTGATGAGTCATTTTCTACATTCATTCAGCTAATGAGCAAAACAAGTCATTATTTTTTAAGCCTGATTATCACTCTCTTACTTAATACAAGAAGTACATATTAATTCTGGTAAGCTGATTTCTCACAAAATCACCCTATACTGAGGCTAACAACTTCTATAGTCTATAGACACCTGGTGTACTCAAAATTGGTGTACTCAAAATTTAGGTACTCAAAATTGGAAAGAACTGGATTCAAAATTTCTCAGTGCTTTAAAGAAATAATTATGTTTTGGCATGAAGAAATACTGCCATCATTACAAATTATTATTTTAATACTTAAAGTCATATTAATCACCAGTAGCTTTTACATGCATGGGCTTTTGATTGATTAGTTAAAATGCCATCAACTTCTCACTAAAAGGGATGGATAATCTGAGATTATAGGATGGGACATCCTAACAGAGGAGTGCAGTTGGCCCTTCTTGTTCCCAGGTTCTGCATACTCAAAATCAAATATATTGTTACTGGGGGAGGGGAATGGTCCTGGCAGGGGTGTGTTTGTATCTGTACAGAATATTTAGGGACTTTTTTCTTGTCATTATTTTCTGAACACTGCAGCATAATTTAGCATTTGCATTGCATTAGGTATTATAAGTAATTTATAAATGATTTAAAATATATAAGAGAAGATGGGAATAGATTATATATAAATTTTGTGTCATTTTTATATAAGTGAGTTTTAACATTCATAGATTTTGGTATCCACAGGAGTAGGGAATTCTGGAACCAATGTCCCCTGAATACCAAGGAACAGATGGGTACAATATAGTGGAAGATAGATATGTCAAATGTAACTTAAACTAAGGTAGCAATGAACTGGAATTGAATGAATATAAATGGTGGGGCATTTGGCAAAATTCAAGAGAGACAGGGTTCCCTGCAAACCAAGAGGAAGAGAACTTCCTCTAAGGGTAACAACTAGATGGGCTTTTACTTTCAACGCCACTCCAACTTCTGCAACCAAGCAAATCATGGTAAGACAATGCTTTATTTCACTTTTGATGGGCTGTGGTATATTTATACTAGAGGTGAGTTTGGAGAACTTGTGAGGAAGTCTTTGGGGTTTCAAAGTAAAAAATAATTTCTGGCCCCAGCATACTTTCCATGAAATCACTGCTTGATCCTTTTTTTTTTTTTTTTTTTTTTTTTTTGGTACTGGGGATGAAACCTAGGGTCATTCTACCTCTAAGCTACACCTCCAGCCCTATTTTTTATTCTTTTTTTCATTGTCACTGTAACTATTTTATTACATTACAATAATTAGGAGCAGTACAGTTCATGACAAAAATATTGCAAATTTTAGATCACTTCACAGCATATACTCCTATAAACATTTAAAAGTTAATTTTAATTAAAAGAATGGTCATTTTTAAATTTAATTTTTGATATAACCAACTTTCCTAGGTCAGCGCAACCAAATGATGGAAAACAACTGGATCACATTGCATATGTCCCACAAAAAGCACAATGTACAAAATGTGCATGTTTCAGTTTACACTATACAAAAAATATAGTTAAAATACATTCCAGGTAAACATGTTACATTAAAAAAAACAGTATTAGGAAGAAATTGGCACTCAAAGAAAAAAGTGCAAAATTAATTTCAACATGAAAACACAAGACAGTGGAACTGGAAACTTGCGGATAAAACATGTAACCCATTTAGCTCTATGAAGTAGAGGTGTACCCTCTAGATTAACATTTTTGTAAATAGTGCTTTCCTCAAATTTGCTTAAAATAGCTATTGCCATCCCAAACAGGCACTTTATAAAACTAAAACACAAATAATTTTTGTTACATTGAGTAGCATGCATTCTGGATTGGGAAATTGAATATCTTACCACTGGTAGCTATAAAATTATGTCAAAAATGAAATTATTTCTTTCTAATGATACAAAATTAGTTCTTGACTGGTCTATTAGGTTACAATTTGTGTCTTAGTTTTATGCTTTATTTTGAAACAGAGTCTCACAGAGTTGCAAAGGGCCTCACCATGTAGCTGAGGATGTCTGCAAATGGCAATCCTCCTGTCTCAGCCTCCCAAATGCCGGGATTACAAGAGTGCACCACCACGTCCAGAGACTGCTTGATTCTTGAATATAATACTGACACAATAAAACAAAAATTTCCAGAATTATTGTGAATAATGTAAAAGGTATTCAAGAAGTTATTCAAGCTACCTTGAAATAGTTATTCAAGGTAGCTTGAATAACTATTTCAAATTTCAGATCTTGACTGTGATAACATTAAAACAGCAGTGAGAAATGATTTGTAACTATCAAATTCTAAAATTAAAGAAAATCAATCTTTGGTGGGAGCATATGAGAATATAAGCAATAATATTTTTTTTTTGTGTGTGTGTGTGGTACTGGGGTTCCTGGAAGCCCTTCTACCTCCAGGCTACACTCCCAGACCTATTTTTTATATTTTTGAAACAGGGTCTCTTAAGCCAGCGGGGCTGGGTTTGAACCTGCGTAATTCTCCTGTCTCCACCTCCCAAGAGCAGGGATTACAAGTGTGCACCACCATGCCTGGCTATGCAATAATATTTGAAGAAGGGATATTTTAATTATTTTAATTCAAAAAGTCATTAACACTATTAAAATCTATATAAATATGAATATTTTATGTTTGTAATAACAAATTGAAAAATTGAGTAATAAATAAAATTTAATTTCATTTATAGCTCTAGGCCTTTGATTAAAATAGATCTCTACCAACATGATTTTTGTTGGGTAGAATAGTGCTCCTTTCTGGAGTCTATGAATATTTTAATTTATATTTGTGACTTACATTATAAAACAAATTTTAACATGATTAAGAACTTTGAGATGGAGAAATTAACTTGGATTAATAGGATGGGTATAACTTAATTGTGTGCTTTTATTTTTTTTTAGGTACTGGGGATGAAACTCAGGGACAATCTACCTCTGAGCTACACTCCCAGACCTACTTTTTAGTCTTTTTTTATTTTTTGAAACAGGGTCTTAGTGAATTGCGAAGGGCCTCGCTATTAGCTGAGGCTGTCTGAGAACTGGGATCCTCCAGTCTGCTTTCCAAACACTGGATTGCAAGTGTGAGCCATCACGCCCGGCGAATTGTGTGCATTTTTAAATTAGACATTTTTTAGTTGTGGCCAGAAGAGAGAAATGTTACTGAAGAAGAATGAGAAGAAAAAAACAAAGATTTTGTCTTTGGAAATGAAGAAAAAATAAAAGCCAAGGAATAAAAACCTTTAGAGTCTGGAAAAGCCAAGGAATGACTTATCTTTTAGAGATTCCAGTAGAGACTCTTTGCCAAAGCCTTGGTATCAGTCCATTAGGAACCATATCAGTCTTTTTAGGGTTTAGATTGTTAGGGTTTGGATCTACCCTCAAAAGCTCATATGTGGAAGGCTTGGGTCCCAGTACAATTTTCAGAGGCAGAGTTTTGAGTGAGTGATTGTGTTATTAGGGCTCTGAATTCATCAGTGATGGATCTGTTGATGGATTCATTACTGAGTGGCTTATTAGGAGGTGGTGAAAACAGGAAATGTCCAGGCATAGCTGGAGAATGTAGGTCACAGGGATTGTGCCCTGGGTGAGTAATATCTTGTCCCTGGCCTTTGCCTTTCTCTCTTTGTTTGTGGTTGTCACAAGGTCAGCAACTATGTTCCACCATACTCTTCTGCCATGATGTTTTTCCTCACCTGAGGTCCCAAAATAATAAGAGCCAGCAGACAATGGACCAAAGTCTCTGAAACCATGAATGAATCTTTCCTCTTTCAAGTTGAATTTTCTTGGGTATGTTTTCACCGCAATGGAAAACTTACGAACTGACATCTAGTTTACAGAACTGAAAAATAACAACTTTATGCATTGTAAGATACTACATTTGTGGGAATTGGTTATAGTGGCCATAGAAGACTTGTGTTATTTCTCATAGCAGAATTGGTGATAAGAAGACTTCTAAGAATGACTCTTTTCTTCCTCAAAACTTTATGTCCAATTTTTCTGGATATTAAATATGATGAGTCATCAGGCCATCAAAGGATCCTGGCAAAGGGACTTGCAGATGTGATTGAGATGACTAATCAGTTAGCCTTAAGCAATTAAGAGACTAACCTGGATCATAATATAATCACTTGAAGTCTTTAAAGAAGGTGAATTTTTCTTTTCCATAGATAAAAGTGATAGAACAATTGGAAGTGTGAGAAGAACTTACTTCCTCATTTTAATTTGAAAACAGAATGGGCCAGGTGAGTTAGAATGTTGGTACTCTCCAAACTCTGAGGGCAGCCCTGGTTAAAAGCAGTAAGGAAATGAGGACTTCAGTCCCAAAGCCACATGAAACTGAATTCTTCTATAACCATGTAACCTTGGAAATAGATTCTTTTTCAGGGCTTTTAGACAGTAGCTTATCCCAGAAAATATATTAATTGTGCTCTGTGATACTCTGAGCATAAAACTCAGTTTAGTCTATCCATACCTTTGACCTTTAGAATTGCAAACTAACAATTGATTGTGGTTTAAATGACTAATTTTATAGTAATTTGTTTTATACCAAAAATTAATATAGAGCTCAAAGGGCTTATTTACTATTCCTTAATACCGAGCATACCCAGTGCCATCCATATATTACAGGGGTATAAAGTGAAACAAACCAAATTTAAATCTTATTTTGGTAAGTCTTATTTCTGCATTTTAAAATGAGGGCAAATGTGCCTGCTCACTATAGTTGAATGAAATAAGTCTCTGAAAAGAATTCATGATAATGGTTGGTGAACAGTAGACGATAGATCAATAAGCAAGTGGGTATTGATGTCTACAAGAGGACCTTCAACTTATAGCACTTCCATCTTCTGGTTCACAAATGAAAAAAATAAAGCAAAAACACTTCCATTGACACTATGCATATATATGAAATCACCAGTGCCAATCTTAGTTTCATGTATGGAGAAGGGAAAGGATTAGGGTGGGAGCGGGGAAGAAGCTGACCAAGTGATGTGGAGATGTATGTATCACTCTGAACTTTATTATGATGTGGCATAATGCACCAATAAAAGTGAAGTAAGAAATAAAGATGGAAACCAACATATGGCCATTGATACAGGTCAGATTGGAATATGGAGCTTTAGGTCTATTAAGTGAATTTGTTAACATGGAATCCTAGAATTAGAAGGAATTTATCGCCAAGTGGCAAATTGACGTGGAGAAGCAGCTGGGTTCATTGTAGGTAGCTTGCACTTGAGAGAAGGGAACTTTGTCAAGATTACTGTTCATATTAACCTTGTGATTACTCCAGAAATAAAGAGAAGAATGATGAGGAGATTTTAGGAAAAATAAACCTGACTTCATTAGCATCAAGCTTGAAGCACACAAAGGGCACTGAGAGATTTAATGACTTGTCCAAAGAAAGTAAAATAGTCCTGTAGCAAAGACATAAATACAGACAACTAAATACACACACATACACATGCTATTCCGCTATAATATAACAGTGGGCTGGGCTGCACCTTCATGTTTTTTTTTAATAGTGATACAATCATACATGTACAAAACATTATATAGTCTGTTTCCTTCTGCATGCCTTCGTTTCCACCTTTCTCTTGCCCCATCCCCTTCCAATACTCAACTGGTCTCTCTCCCAATCTTCATGAATTTTCATATTTTGTTTGCCTTTTTTTTTGCAGTTCATTAAGCATTACCTCCAAGAGGCATACCAGTCATTACCAAAGTCGCTAAAAAAAGAAAAAAATTTATGATGGCTAGTATAAATTGTTGCCTAACAGATTTTCTGAATTTCTTAAGATCATATAAACATTAAAAAAAACAAAATTAGAGACTTACAGATTCCATAGTTACAAACTACTTTTTAATTCTATTATTTGTTTTTTATCATTATGCTGAAAACAATAGAACATATAGAGTGACTTGAAATATCATATTGGAAAGTAGTAAATGAATATGTCTGGATGATTAAAACCCACAGGATTATTTTTGTAGTAAAGGTGTAAATGACACTCAATGGCATTTTCAGGATTATTACTTACTGTTGAGGCAGTTACCAAATCTTCTTGTACTTTTACTCTATCATCTGTAATACATTATATGTGAAAAGGTAGTAATGATAATCCCTGTAATAATTTTTCTTAAAATGCTACCTTATTTCATAGAAGAAGGAAATCTAAATCTTTATAGGACTGTTCCTGAGCCACATGGATCAAAGTCTTAAAAGGTTGTTTGTTTTGCTCACTTATTTTTTTCTAAGATATGTAGCTAAAAGGCCCAGGATTTTGGAGGTAGAGTCCTTGGAGCAGGAGGTAGATGGCAGTTGATTTATATAAAATGCTGTGGAATTAGAGGCAAAAGCAGACTTCAATGGCTTCTTTTACATCCTCCATTCCCACGCAAAACATCACGTAACTGAGACCACCACTGTGAAACTGTTGGCCATATTCATAGTTCTGTGCCCAAAACACCTAGTTTAATGTCATGTGATCTGTGGCTGTCCAATAAACGTTAATTGATTTGAGTAAAATATGTGAGCTGTGAACACCATAACAAATGTAGAAGGAACTTCAGAATGATTACAAATTTCCGGGAAAGCCTATAGCATGTGCTTTGATGTTACTCAGTTTCATTACTCCAGTGTTTTAATTTTAAAATTTTCCATATAGGGGCTCCAAATTTATCATGTTATAGAATGCATTTTGGAACACTATATAGCTACAGCATTATGTTTATTTCCTGCTGAGTTTAGCATAGTCATTCATTGTCTGAATAGGAGCTTTTACATAGGTTCAAATATTTCTCAGTTCACAACTCTAACTAGTGTGACACTATTTTACCAGTACCTTTGCAATAGTTTTGTTAGCAATATCTGGCAGAGGTTTGTGTTCTCTCTCTTTTTTTTTTTTTTTTGGTTGGTACTGGGGTTCCTGGAAGCCCTTCTACCTCTGGGCTACACTCCCAGACCTATTTTTATATTTTTTATTTAGAAACAGGGTCTCCTAAGCCAGCACGCGCGGCTGGCTTCGAACCTGCGCGATCCTCCTGTCTCCGCCTCCCAAGCGCGGGGATTACAAGTGTGCGCCACCACGCCCGGCGGTTTGTGTTCTCTTAAGAAAAAAATTTTAAAGGCCTAATTTACATTCTTTATTTGTCTCATAGGACTACAGCATTAGCTTTCTAATTTTGAGGAATCTGATTTTATGATTACTTCTAGCATCTTAAAGTTATCATCTCATGTTTCTTTCAGGTATGATCTCACATGCCCTGAAATAAAATAATTTTTTGTCTTTCACTATTGATATCATCACAATGGTAAAAAGTGTACCAACAAATGCTTGTAAGAAGTAATGGTTGGAAGATATTTAAAAAGATATGCATTCTGAACAAAATGGGCAATCAATTTGTTCATAGAAAAATCTTTCATTCTTAATGTGTATCAGTAGGCCCTGACCAAGTTCAACAAAACATTTATAATTCAGTAACAGTTATCATTAATCTTAGCCAAATATATGGAATGGATTTATTTTTTCATTCATTCATTTTCAGATCCATCACACAGTTATTGAACTCCTACTGTCTGTCAGCTGTTGTAGTAGGTGTTGAGGATGTAGCAGGAATAATCAAATGCCTTTCTTCATGACACATATCTAATTTTTATTATTTCTCACCTTGCTTCTATTTCCAGAACTTTTTGTGCATCTCATAATTATGATCACATTTATTATATTATCACATAACATAACATAACAAGTCTTTTTAACATGCTCCCTTAATTGATAAGGGAACTAGAGCCAAAGAATACAGAAAATCAGCATTTCAACAGCAGGCTTTTTGTAGAATCACTGTCCTCAATTTCCTTACCTGTAAAACTTTTTTCTTTAAACTAGTTTCCACCTTCCTGCCTATACACAAATGCCTCTTCATTTTTCCTTTGGTTGCTTTCATCCACCCCCCTTTCTCCTTCCCCTTTTTGTTCCTTTCTTCATTCTTTCCTTCCTTCCTTCCTCTCACTCTTTAATTTCTTCTTTTTCTAAAAATGTTGAATAACTCCTGTGAGTTAAATATTTTAAAAGGTCTAGCTAATGCATAATATTCAAAAGTTTTTACTTCTCATTTGATTCACATCCCTTTACATAGATATTATTATTACCTTCATTTTATAAATAGAGCCCTTGATACTCAGAAAAATTAAATGACGTGCTTAAGAGTATAGGCAAAATGCAAAATACAATATAGAATTCTACAGTCCTGGAAAAAGTGCCACATATTGCTTTAATGCATGGAATCATTATATGGAACTACATGCTTGGTTGCATTGAACTACAATACTTCTGAAGTATTATTGTTTTTATTATAACTTGAAAACACACTATCTTGGTTGTGTATTATAATTTGGGTTGATTATAAAATAATAAATTGCTTTAACATTTAATCAGTTTTTAGAAATAACTTATTCCAATATAATTTTCAGTTGACTTGTAGACTACTGATTATATGCATACCCATGCTCATAGCAGGAAAATTTGTAATAGTCAAAATATGGAAAAAACCTGTCTCCATCAAAAGATGAATGGATTGCAAATTTATGAGAAATACACACAATGGAATTCTACTCAGCTATAAAGAAGAATGAAATCATGTCATTTGCAAGAAGATGGAAAGACCTGGAGATCATTATGTTAAATGAGATCTGCCTAACACAGAAAGAAAAGGGACATATGTTTTCTCTAATATGCCCAAATTAGGGAGTATTAGGAATACCAGAGGTACTCCAGATAATGGAGGGGAGACCTCAGCAAAGCTGAAATGAAAGAATAGGACATGAAGAAGGATGAGGTTGATTAATGGAGGATCTATGTCCAAATATGTGTAAAAGTATGAATGTAACATGGTTAACCTGAACACTCACTGTTGGGAGTGGGAGAAAGAAAAGTGGGAGGGGACACCAAGCACAGTCTGAATGTATGCCATTCTTACCATGATCCACATAAAAATATAAAAATAAAAATAAAAAATTGTTACTTAGGTTTAACCTATAAAATTGTCTTTCTTCTAATATTACTTGGTCATTATATAAATAGTATTCATTAGGAAATAAACCATCCATAAAACTTTTCTTCTCAAAATAAGAAATAGTAAAATGGAATGCAGAATCAGAATAATAGTGTTTTATAAAAATTTTCCAATGGCAACTAATATTCCTTTCTGACTTTTATTAGACAATGATTTGTTATTTACTTCAAACTATCATGACTGTTCATGAAATATTTTATACTTTTTCTTAAGAAATTTGATTTTAAAGTTCTGATATATACTTTGATAAGTCACATATGTTCTCAGAAATTCACACAATTTATAATCTTGTTTCTGTCATTTTAAAGAAAAAAGTGTTTACTTATTTTTATAATCTTCATTTTTTCTCTGTATAGAGAAAGAGATAAATCACTTTATGCTAATAATCTGAGTACTATCAACTCCTGTAAGTACATTTGAATAATTTTATTTTTTAGGTCACTGCAAAATTAATTAACATTAAGTTAATTATGTAAAATCTGGCTCTCTCTGTAAATCATTTATCCCTCTCCTCCTATATAGTATTAAATATAATGAGAGATCTGAATTTTTTGTGGTAATGGGGATGAAATCCAAGGGCTTTCTACCTCTGGGCTATACTCCCAGACCTATTTTATATCTTATTTGGAAATAGGGTTTCACTAAGTTGCTGAGAACATCACTAAGTAGTTGAGACTGTCTTCAAATATATGTGATTCTCTTGTCTCAGCCTTCCAAGTACTGGGGTTACAAGCATGTGCCACCACACCCAGCTAATAATGTTTTCACAATACACTTTGATCAACTGAGATTCCTCTTCAAAGGGCTTAGCTCTTGTCATTATATAATATAGCATGTGTTCAATGTAGTTGATGACAGAAAAAAAAGTTGTTGTTGTTGTTGTTGTTTTGCAGAATTGGGGACTGAACCCAGGGACATTCTACCTCTGAGTTACGTTTCAATCCTAATTTTTATTCTCTTTTGAAGCAGGGTCTCAATAAGTTGCAGAGGATCTCACTAAGTAGTTGAGGTTGGCTGTAAACCTGAGATCCTCCTGTCTCAGACTCCAAAATGCTGGGATTACAAGTGTGTGACACCATGCCCAGAGAAAAAAAGTATTTTAAGGCAGAAGAGTCCTCCAACCCAAATATTTTTTATTGTATTTCAAGAATACAATCACAAAATAAATTCATAGGAAAGCAGCATTAAAAGACTTAAAAGATAAAGAGATATAGATAAGCCAGTATGAAAGGATGACTTCTGCTTTTTGACAACAATTTTCCTTAAGGTGATGTTTTCAAAAGCTTAAGGATTTGGGATAGTGATGGTGGTAACAGACTCACCAGCGGAGTTCTTCATAGTAATAAAATCTTCATAATTGGCAGGCACTTTTTCCATGGCTCACTGAACGATGGGTATATTCAAGGTGATACAAAATAAGGAACCTTAAGAAGAACCACAGATACATTTTCAGATAATAAGCAAGATAAATTGCTATAACTTATGTTGCTGCTATCCTCTTTTAAAGGAGAGAATTTCAATATTTATCTTACACATGGAATGCCATTGAGTGTCTCTCTAATTTTATTAAAAGAGGAACAAAAGATTAGCAGTGGAAAGAAGATATTAAATGAAAATGATCCGTTAAGACCATTTATCTGTCAAGTTCTCCAGTTTCACAAACAGTCTTCTAAAATGCCTTCTAATTTTAGAAGCAATAGGCCAATGCCTTTCTGAAAAGGCAATGCTAGCAACTGAATTATTCTGTTTCATTGTCAAGTAAATCCGTGCTACTTATTTCAGTGGCTACCGGGGAGTCAGTACAATGCTCCAGAAGATTTTTATTCATTGGCTTAATCAAGATCAATTGAAAAATCAAAGTTGTGTTCTGTGGAAGGTGCACTGATCCTGAGTGAGCAATAAAGGTTTGATATAACTAGGGTTATTGGTAGATTGTCATATAAGAAACACAGCACTCAGAATATATTTTTAAAGGACAAAAAAGTTTCTTTTTTTTCTGTTAAATTCCTCTGGAAGATCCTAAGGCTCATTCCTCAATAATAAAATTTTTATCAAAGATTTGTTGCACAAAAATTAGCGGGGTTTGATAACTGTATGAAACAAAAAGACACTTGCATTATCCAATGTGGAGAGAAAATTACTTTCTTGCTAAAATAAGTGAAGAGAAAGAAGCTAAGGAGTGAGGGAAAATACTATTAAGAGTAAGTAGGCAGAGGAAGAGTTAGCAGATTAGCAGCACTAGCTACATTTTGTTCTGTGTTCTCCACAGGGTAAGATGTGAAAATACTACAGGCTGACACACAAGCAGGAACCTGACGCCATGAAGAGGATGATGATCACCGACTAAAGTCTCTCCACTATAAAATGTTGGGATCCTCCTGGATTAGGGGCTGCTGTAACAAATGATCAAGAGTTTGGTGACTTATACAGTAGAAAAATTTTCTCTCACTGTTCTGAGGTCCACAGCCTGAAATCAAGGTATCAATAGAGTGGTTCTTTCTGAAGGCCCCGAGGATGAAACTATTCCAGTCCCTCCCCTTTCTCCTAATTTTGTATGATTCTGGGAATCTTTGGCATTCTTTTTTCTGCCTGCATCACTTTTATCTCTACCTCCATTGTCACATGGGTTTCTTCCCTCTGTGTATGTCTGTGTATATAGATTCTATTGTTCATAAGAACACCAGTTATTAGATTTAGGGTCCACTATTAGAATATCGTAGTATATGAAATCAGCTTATTACATCTGCAAAGACCCTATTTCCAAATAATGTCACACAGTGAGATTCCAGATGGACATGTATTTTGAGGAAACACCATTCAATCTCATTAATTTTCCATGTTCAGCACAAAGAAAAGTATTTGAAAGAACACCAGAACATTGCATTCCTTGTAACCTCACATGGCCATCTAGAAAAAGGAATACTGTGTTAGTGGTTGTTGAAACATATTTCAGATTTGGATTTTTCTGATATTTTGTTTCTGTTTGTAAGAAGCTTCCTTAATATTGGCTCTATGTCCTGTATGGTGTGTTTCTGATAATTGAGGTCAATGTTCTTTTCTATATTTTTAGAGGGTCTTAGAAATGGTGAAAATAATAATAATAATGATAATAATGATCTTTTATTAACAATCTTGGCAGGAATTAAGGAAAAATTCACAAGTATAAATTTTATACTTTCAAATTTGTTAGAAAAGATGTTAACTAATTTTTTTTTTGGAGATGGAACCCAGGAGCATTCTACCACCAAGCTACACCCCCAAGCCTATTTGTTTATTCTTTATTTTGAAACAGGGGTTCACTAAGTTGTGGAGGGCCTCACTTATGTAGCTGAGGCTGTCCTCGAAACAGGATACTCCAAAATGCTGGTTTTACAAATGTGCGCCACCATGCCCAGCTTTATTTTTCTTGGTGCATTGTAGTCATACTTCTTAATGGAATACAAGATGGCAGAGTCACACATGTGCACATCACTCGTTTAGCCCTGAGGAAATTCCCATCTGGTTTCCTCCTCTCTCCTCCTTCTCATGTTTGGCTTAGTGATTGGCTTTGATATGTTTATCAATGTATATCATGTACATTAGGAAATTTTCCTCCCCCCCCCATCTCTCTCAGGTCACTTTATTTGCCCAATTATGGTTTTACCTTCTTCATCTAGAGTTTCTCCTATAACCCTTTTTCTCCTTAGCTTCTGCATATTAGGAAGAGCATCTGACCTTTTACTTTTTGTGACTGACCAATCTCACATAGAATAATCCTCTCCAGTTCCATCCATTTCCTTGCAAATGACATAATATTGTTATTCTTAATGGCTGAGTAAATTTTATTTCGGTGGTATTGGGGGTGGAACCCAGGGGTTGTTCTACCTCTGGGCTATACTCTCAGACCTATTTTATATTTTATTTGGAAACAGGGTCTCACTAAGTTCCTGAGAGCCTCACTAAGTATCTAAGGCTGGCTTTGAACCTGTGAGATCCTCCTGTCTCAGCCTTCCAAGTGCTGGGATTACAAGCATGCGCCGCCACTCCCAGCTTGGCTGAGTAAATTTTTAAATCTCTCTTGTTACTTCAGAACACGTTTCTGATAAAATAAGGAACCTAAGTATCTTTTTCTTTTCATTGTGTTGACTCTACAATATGAAATAATGGATTGAAAAGTTTTCAAAATTTCTTTGTGAGCGTTGTGGTCTCTCCTGTATAATAATGCATAGTTATGGCAGGGGGGTGGTTACCTGTTTAGGTGTAAGAGAGTTTTTCAGTGCTTTTTGTGTCCGTGTGGGGCCCACATGACTAGTTATCTCTAGTTAAGGTGAGGAGGTGGTTTAAAATGTGTATCACTGTTTCATGTACTCTTTCCACTCCATCTGGCTTCAATAAGAAGAGAACAGGGGCGACTGAAGCCAAAGGTCCAACTTGCAGGCATATAAAATAGAATGAGCCCAGGCCCTAGAGTTAGCATTGAAGAGAGATAACCAACAAACAAGAAGACAAATTTCAGATTTTGCTTAATTAAGAAATAAACTTATTTTAATGAGGTATCATGCATGTGTCCAAGTTGTTTTGAATATGATTATCATGGATATATAGTCGCAAAGAGCAATTACCTTGGCTTATAAACTGTTTGCCATAAAGAAATAAAGTCAGTCCTCAATACAGTAGATACGATTTTTATTTTTTATTCTTTTTTGTGCATTGTAATTTTATTGATGAAGTTCAAGGTGATAGAGGCATACATGCACACAGTACTTGTTGAGCCCTCCCCCAGTTCCCATCCCTCTCTCTCTCCCCCCCCACCTTCCTGTGCTCAGCACAGTGATTGGCTTTAATAAGTTTGTATATGTTCATCATGTTCATTGAGGTGTTTCCCTCATCAAGTCTTCCTCCCTCCTTCCACTCCCTCAGTTAGCTACCCTCCTACACTCCACTAAAGCTTCTCCTCTTTGTCTGATGTCCCTCCTGTCTCCCAGTTTCTCTCTAACTTCCTCATATGAGGGACAACATCTGATCCTTCACTTTTTGTGACTGACTAATCTTAGTTAGCATGATATTATTCAGTTCCATCCATTTGCCTGTTCACTCCTATAATCCTAGCATTTGTGAGGCTGAGACAGAGGATTAAGGCCATTGGAGATCTATATAGGATTTTTAGATTTGCATAAAGCAACATAAAATATTATAAATTCTCTTTGGGGAGCATATTTTTAAAAAAATCTTAAAACTCAGTTTATTTGAAAAAGTTTGAGTTTTTCAGGGGTTGCCACATCACACAATCTCACAAAATTCTAATTTCAAGACTCATTTTATTATGAATCCTATTGAACTATAATCTTGTTTTTTCACTTTCTATATTATAAACAATTAACTCCTTTGTTGTTTAATCCCACTGAAGAATTAAATAATTATTTGCTAATACTTCCTTTTATTTTAAAAAGAGAGAAACAACAATTTGCATTAATATACTCAAGGGCAATAGACAAAGTACCAGTTTTAGGACTCAATTTCTGTGATAAATTCATATACAGTAAATGTAACTCAGTATTAGAGCCTAATGCATTCCTGATTTTATGCTTTACTTGGTAAATATTGTTAAATTAATGAGACTTTCAAATATAACTCTGTTCACAGTATGAAATAAAATTTTTTCTGCTTTTATTTTTGAGAGTGTTTTACTTTGCACAAAGTAATGTTGAGTATAGGTAAATGGTTAGAATTTTATCTGGAATAAGAAAATAGAGATTCCTATAGTTCCTTTACTCAATAGTATATAATATCTGTTAATTTTTTCTTAGTTCTCTGTTTCTAAAAGTCTAATTATACACAAACACATACAGATATTGAGATGAATTCTGTTCATTGTATTGCATTCTCTATATAACATTACAAAAACATCACTTTGGTGGAAGCCAGATTGAATTCCAGCCAGCTGTTTTTCATTAGTTTTAAAATGTCTGTTTTAGAACTAGGAAACTGGAAAATGGTCTCATCTGCTTAATGTTGGATTGCTAATTACAGAGACTCTTGAAATTTGCTCTCTAGGCTTTTTTCATCAATATGTTTAACCATTATCTGTATGGATGCATCTACCTGTGACTTAAATACGCTGGCCAGGTTTTGAACATAGATATGCGTCCCCCTTTGTCCCGAGGGATACTGGAAGGAAGCATATTCAACAACAGAGCGAAAGTCATAGAGTTTTCTCTTGTAAGATAAATAACATCCTATGTCCTACTACATCTCAATTTCTCCCTTGACAAGAGGATAAAGGAAGAAGGGAGTTAAAAAAAATCTATACTGCTTATTGCAGGTTTAGTCACTCACCAGTGAAATTAGAGAAATTAGGCTATTTGTATGAAGACCAGCATGATATTACATTTCATTGTGACTTTGATTTTATTGCTCTTAACAGCACATTTGTAAGAGAGGTAAATAAAAAGAATATAGGTAAATAAGTACCTCAATTGATACAATTATGCAGCTTTTTAAAATATAAATTCATGGGCTGCAAGCTGGGATGTAGTTCAGTGGTAAAGCACTTGCCTTGCTTCAGCAACACCCTGGGCTTGATCCCCAGTAACAAAAAAGACAAAAAAAAAAAAAAAAATCAAGCTGGGCATGGAGGTACACGCTTGTAGTCCCAGAATTTGGGAGGCTTAGACAAGAGGATCATGGTTCTTGGCCAGCCTCAGCTACTACTTAGGCCCGTTGCAACTCAGTGAGACCCTGTTTCAAAATAAAGAATAAAAAAATAGGGCTGGGGGTGTAGCTTAGAATGCCCCTGGTTTCTACGCCCAGTTCCAGGAAAAAAAAAAAAAAACAAGCATAAAAATAACATAAAAGAACCAACTAAAAATTAAAAATAAAATCATGGGCTTTTAGAGGTTAGTCATTTGAGTTATTCCTCACTTAATGGAGAAAGTATAATACTTTAAATGGCTTATTCAAGATTATGGGGAAAGTTGAGACCAAAATCCAAGTATTTTATACCTACTTTTGTCTTCATCTTTATTGTTCTATTATTCTCATTAATTCATACAAATGAGAACTTCAAGTAAAAAAATTAAGTTTTGTTTGCTTGTTTTTTCCAAACAGTATAGCAATGTTCATTCTTTCTTCAATTGACCACACATAGACAACTACATCAGAATAAACAGAAATGGAACCATCTGACTCGCTGTTGTGATTTGAATTTTGAACATTTATAATTACTCTTTAAAACATCCAATGCAAATTAATCTTCAAAATAAAAGCATTTATCTTAGAAATATTGAGATTTCTCCCATTGGAAAATGTCTGAGGTTACTACTAGTACATAATTCAATGAAGCCATATTAAATGTCTTGGCAAAAATTTGGCCTACTTACTTTGAGCCTACTCTAAATATGTAACAAAAAATCTAATTAAAAAGATTTGTAATGCAACCTACTTTCCAGTTCTAAGCTTTAAATTAATTCAAAATGCTTTATTCTTTTCTTTTTTTTATTTTTTTACTTTGAGTAAATGTCTGAGTTAAAAGTGGAATAGTAATGTTAACACTGGGTTTTGTGGTCTTTGTCAAATTATCACAATATTAATGTTATTTAAATGTAATGCTTTTGTCTATGATTTTGAATTAAACATGGGCTTGATTCATTACCAACACATGCCTAATAGCCAGATTCTAAATTATATTGCTGCTGAGTTAAATTATTATAAATAAGACTGTGACAAATGTCAATTGATTATTCTAGGATAGTCAATATTTTTTTAAAAAGGAAGATGTTTAGTTAAATAACAGCAAATTATTTTTACTCTATGGTTGTGGTAGTAGATGATTTTTCACATTAATGCAGGAGTGTGATTTGAATAAGTTATCTTGCTGTAATTTGCAAAACCCATTAGATGGAGTACCTGAAATTATATGTAACCAGGGGTCCTATAAATTATTTTCCTTCTGATGAAGGTCTGATCCATAACTGGCTATGTCACCTGTCAAAAATAAACAAATCTAACCAACCATTGATCATTATGTTAAATCACACTTTCATTATTTCAGTAGATAACTTTCATGAATATTAGGAAATGTCCAGACTTTCAAAAAAGTAAAAAATAAAACACATAAAACAGAGAACAAAAATACTATTATTTTTTTACAGTCTGAGAAAGGGTTGGGAAGTGCTATGAACTGTAAAGTTTAAAAAATTCTAATACTCTGAATCTCCCTGTATTTATGCTTAATATTTAATCACAAACCTTAGGCTTTGCAATTATTGTTTAATTAAATTGTTTCTCATTGTGATTTGAAGACTATAGTAAACACCTTATATCACTGCTTAGAATTTACATATTCTATCTTTTCATCTGTCATTCCATCCAGCTATTTTTCTGTCTACCGGTCTCGGTCTCTCCATCTATTTATCTATCTTTCTTGCTCTATATTAGGATTGCTGTAAATTATTTTCTGATTAACCATATTATCTTTCAGAGGGACCTGAAATTATTTTAAGCCTGGCCATAAATTATATGATAAAGATGTTGTTCTACCCCTTGTAGTTTAAGAAGGTACCCTAATATAATGACTTTCATAGTCTGAAAACAAGAGTAGTTTAAAAAGGCGTGCTTTTCTTTTCAGTATCAAACTAAAGGGAAACCAAATGATCATTTAGTTCTTATCTGTATTACATAAATGCTTCTATTTAAAGTTGGCTGAGAAAGTCAAGCATATATATAAAGAAATGTTATTGATTTACATACTTATTACTCAGTGGTTAGTATTCTTTATTTTTTTTCAAGGTTTTCAATGTATTATTATCTGAACTTGAGTTCAGATGGAGGAATTTATGAGTTATATACAGTACATGACTGATTATAGTAATCATATACTTAACTGCCATTGTTGTGCTGCTTTCTAAGGATTTGTGGAGTCCTATAAAGCAGTACCAAATTTCTTCACTTTTTTGACACTGAACACATAAAACATTTTCAAAACACCAAAAAAAAAAAAAAAAAAGGAAAGAAAAGCTTGGGTTAAATTACAGAAATGAAAGGTTTTTTAATGGGTGAACAAATACACACAAATACAGTAACACTAGTTACAAACCTTCTAATCCTTTTGTCTTCCTCCAACTACAAGCTAAATAATAACTTCAAAAAATGAAACATAAGAAAATATTTGTAAACATATAAATAAATTTTCTGCCCTTTTTCACACGGTCTTTCACACTTCTTTTTTATTCTAAGATGTAGAACAGCTCTCAGATTTACATTTTAATTTCAACATAAACTAGTGTGAGTTAACATGCACACAAGTAAAAGGTGGCAGATAAGCAGAGAATATGTTCTTCTAAATCTGGAAAGTTTCTCCTGTCCACCATGAGTTGTAAGATCTCTTTGTATTGTGTATTTATCTAGGTCTTTTTTTCCTTTCCTTTTCCTTCCTCCCTCCCTCCCTCTTCCTTTCTTTCTTTCTTTCTTTCTTTCTCTCTCTCTCTCTCTCTCTCTCTCTCTCTCTCTCTCTCTCTCTCTCTCTCTCTTTCTTTCTTTCCTTTTTTTCAGTACTGGGGATGAACCCAGAGGCATTCTACCTCTTAGCTTCATTTCCAGCCCAATTTTTATTCTTTATTTTGAAACAGGGTCTCACTGAGTTGTAAAGGGCCTCACTAAGTAGCTAAAGCTGTCTTCAAACTGAGATCCTGCAGTCTCAACCTCCCAAATGCTGGGATTACAAGCCTGTGCTACATACCCATTTTATCTGAGTCTGGATAAAGGTATTTTAAGTTTATTCATATTTTCAAAACACCTACTTTTAGTTTTGTAGATTATTTTATTGATTTTTTTTGTGGTACTAGGGGTGGAACCCAGAGGCTTTCTACCTCTGGGCTATACTCCCAGACCTATTTTGTATTTTATTTGGAAGCAGGGTCTCACTAAGTTGCTGAGAGCCTCACTAAGTAGATGAAGCTGGCTTCAAACTCATGCAGTCCTCCTGTTTCAGCTTCCCAAGCACAGGAATTACAAGCGTGTGCCACCACGCCCAGAAATTTTATTGATTTTTTTAGTCCGTATTTTACTTATGTCTGATCTAATTATAACTATATTCTTTCTTTCATTAATTTGGGATTAGTTTTGATTTTTTCTGTTTGGATTTGTTTAAGAGTAGTGTTAGCTTATTTGGTGACTTTATTCCTCTTTTGGTACCTTTCTTCTTTTTTTCTTATTGTAGGCATTTATGTTTATTTCATTCTGAGGATTGCTTTCCCATAAGTATTAAGTTTTTTCCATTTTCATTTGTTTTAGGATATTTTTCAGATTTCTCTTTGACCTATTGTTTTTTCAGGGTCATGTCATTTAATTTTCAAATGCTATCTAAATTTTCCCAAACTTTCATTTGCTGTAGAGTTCCAGCTTTATACTGTTGTGGTCAGAAAAAGTGCTTCATTTGATTTCAGTCTGGTAAACTTCCCATGTGTTCTTGAAATTAAAGAGTATTCTGCTATTAGATGCAATGTCTGTTAGGTCCAATTGGTTTATAGTGTTGCTGAAGCCATCTGCATCTCTGTTGATTTTGTGTTGTAATGATCTTTTTATTGTTAAAAGTGAGGTATTGAAGTCTCCCTCTATTATTGTATTATAGTCTATCTAATCGTTTAGATTTATTAATATTTGCATCTGTCATATGAGGCACAAGACAGAAATAAGATGGAATCTGAAAGAAACATGTTCATGTGTTAAGCATCTTCATATGTTTTTCTAATGACCTACTTCTTAAGCTTGTAGTAAGTAAAAAGAACTTTTTTTGAGATACTGGGGAGGGAACCCAAGGACATTCTACCTCTGAGCCACACCCCAGCCCTATTTTTTATTCTTTATTTTGAAACAGAGTCTGATTAAGTTGAAGAGGGTCTCACTAAGTAGCTCAGACTGTCCTCAAACCAAGATCCTCCTATTTCAGCTTCCAAGTATTGGGATTACAAGCATGTGCCATGCCCAGCTCAGTAAAAATATATTTATGTATTTCTATTCTTTCTTTATTTATTTTTTTATTGGTGCATTATATTCATACAACTTATTGGGGTAAAAAACTTGTGTGTACAAACATGTACTCATCGCTGATTTAACCCCTACCCAAATCCCACCCCATTCCCTCCCTGTCCCTCCCTCCCTTGCTTGGCTTAGTGATTGACTTTGATATGTTTAAGTACATTGTGAGCTTTAGAGATTTTCCTCTTCCCCCCTCATTTCTCCTCCTTTAGGTTGTCTTATTTGCTCCTCTTTTCTCCCTAACTCTCACATATTAGGGAAAGCATCTGATTTCTTATTCTTTGTGCCTGACTAATCTCACTTACCATAATGTCCTTCAGTTCCATCCATTTCCCTGAAAATGATGTAATTGAGTTTTTTTTGATGGCTGAGTAAAATTCCATTGTGTACATATCCCACAGTTTTGTAATCCATTCATCTGTTGATGGACATCTTGGCTGGTTCCATAGTTTGGCTATGGTGAATTGTGCAGCTATGAACATAGATACACATGCATTAGTTTGGTAGTTTGGTTTCTTTTCTTTTGGGTAGATACCCAACAGTGGTATTGCTGGATCAAGTGGTAGATTTGTTCCCATTCTTCTGAGGATTCTCCATACTGTTTTCCAAAGTGGTTGCACTAATTTGCAATCCCACCAACAATGTCTTAGAGTTCCCACTTCTCCACATCTTCGCCAGCATCTGTTGTTGTTGGTGTTTTGAATGATGGCCATTCTAGTTGGAGTTATGTGAAATCTCAGGGTAGTTTTGATTTGCATCTCTCTGATTGCCAGTGATGTTGAGCATTTTTTCATGCATTTATTGGCCATTTGAATTTCTTCTTTTGTGAAGTGTCTATTTAGTTCATTTGCCCATTTTGTTATTGGATGCTTTGTTTTCTTAGTGTTGAGTTTCTTGAGTTCTCTGTATATTCTAGATATTAGTCCTCTATCAGTGGTGTAGGTGGCAAAAATCTTCTCCCATTCTGTTGGCTCTCGATTGAGATTCTTGATAGTTTCCTTTGCTGAACAGAAGCTCTTCAGTTTCATGCAATCCCATGTATTGATTCTCCTTTTAATTTGTTGTGCCTTTGGGATCTTATTGAGGAAATGTTTGTCTGTGCCTATGTGTTGTAGTGTTGGACCTATACCCTCTTCAAGGAGCTTCAAAGTCTCTGGTTTAATTTCCAAGTCTTTGATCCATCGTGAGTTGACTTTTGTACAGGGTGAAAAACTGGGATTAACATCCAATTTTCTGCATATGGTTAACCAGTTTTGCCAACACCATTTGTTGAAGAGGCTATCTTTTTTCCAGTGTATGTTTTTGGCCTCTTTGTCAAAAATCAATTGGCTGAAAGTGTGTGGACTTGTTTCTGGGTCTTCTATTCTGCTCCCTTGGTCTATATATCTGTTCTTTTGCCAGTACCATGCTGTTTTTATTACAATGGCTTTGTAGTATAGTTTAAAGTCAGGTATTGTGATTCCTCCTGCGTGGTTTTTGTTGCTGAGAACTACCTTGGCTATTCTGGGCTTTTTGTTATTCCATATAAATTTAAGGACTGATTTTTCTATGTCTGTGAGGAATGATCTTGGTAGTTTAATGGGCATTGCATTAAATCTGTAGATCACTTTTGGGAGGATGGCCATTTTAATGATATTTATTCTGCCAATCCATGAACATGGAAGGTCTTTCCATCTTCTAAGATCTTCTTCGATTTCTTTTTTCAGTGTTTTATAATTTTCTTTGTAGAGATCTTTTACCTCCTTGGTCAAGTTTATTCCTAGGTATTTTATTTTTTTGTGGGAGATCCTGAGTGGAAGTGTTTTCTGAATTTCCTTTTTAGTGGATTTATGGTTGGTGTACAGGAAAGCTTCTGATTTTTTAAGATTGATTTTGTATCCAGATACCTTGCTGAATTTGTTGATCAGTTCTATAAGCCTTTTGGTTGAGTTTGTTGGGTTTTCTAAATATAGCATCATGTCATCTGCAAATAGTGAAAGCTTAAGTTCTTCTTTTCCTATTTGTACTCCTTTGATTTCCTTTTCTTGCCTTATTGCTCTGGCTAGAGTCTCTAGTACTATATTGAAGAGAAGTGGTGATAGTGGACATCCTTGTCTCGTTCCAGTTTTTAGGGGGAATTCTTGAAGTTTTTCCCCATTTAATATGATGTTGGCAGTGGGCTTATTGTAGATTGCCTTAATAATGTTGAGATATGTTCCTTCTATTCCAATTCTCTGCAGTGTTTTTATCATAAATGGATGTTGAATTTTATCAAATGCTTTTTCAGCATCTATTGAGATGATCATGTGGTTTTTGTCTTTGATTCTATTTATATGATGAATTACATGGATTAATTTTTGTATATTGAACCAGCCTTGCATCCCTGAGATGAACCCTACCTGGTCATGGTGAATGATTTTCTTGATGTGGTTTTGAATGCATGTTGCTAGTATTTTGTTTAATAGTTTTGCATCCAAGTTCATCAGAGATATAGGCCTGTAGTTTTCCTTCCTTGAACTGTCTTTATTCAGTTTGGGTATTAGTGTGATGTTGGCTTCATAGAATGTATTTGGGAGAGTCCCAGTTTTTTCTATTTCCCGAAATAGTTTGAGTAGTATTGTGATTAGTTCTCCTATAAAGGTTTTATAGAATTCACTTGGGAAACCATCTGGTCCTGGGTTTTTCTTTGATGGTAAGCTCTTTATTGCTATTTCAATCTCTTTGATTGTTATTGGTTGGTTTAAGTGTTCTATATCTTCTTGACTCAGTTTAGGAAGGTTGTATTTATCTAGGAAGTTGTCGATTTCCTCCAGATTTTCCATTTTGTTGGAGTATAGTTTTTCAAAGTAGTTTCTGATAATCCTCTGGATTTCTACACTGTCAGTAGTAATGTCTCCTTTTTGTTCATCTCTTATCTTCATAATTTGGGTTGATTCTCTCTTTTTTTTTAGTTAGGTTGGCTAGTAGTTTATCAATCTTGTTAAATTTTTCAAGAAACCAGCTTTTGGTTTTGTTGATTTTCTGTATTGTTTTTTTATTCTCTATTTCTTTAATTTCTGCTCTAATTTTAATAATTTCCCGTCTTCTGCTGGCTTTGGGGTTCAATTGTTCCTGCTTTTCAAGGGCTTTGAGGTGTGTCATAAGGCTATTTATTTGAAGATTTTCTGTTTTTCTTATGTGAGCACTCAGTGCTATAAATTTTCCTCTTAATACTGCCTTAAAAGTGTCCCAGAGGTTTTGATATGTTGTTTCTTTATTTTCATTTGTTTCTAGAAATTTCTTGCTTTCACCTCTTACATCTTCTATGACCCATTCTTCATTCAGAAGTGTGGTGTTCAGTCTCCACATGTTTATGTTGTTTCTCTGGGTCTTCTTATAGTTGATTTCTAGTTTCATTCCATTATGGTCTTAAATGACACAGGGAAGTATATAACATTTTTTAAATTTGCTAGTGCTCATTTTGTGTCCCAAGATGTGATCTATTTTGGAGAAGGTTCCATGAGCAGCTGAGAAAAAATGTAAACTCTGCTGTAGTTGGGTGAAATATTCTATATGTGTCCAACAGGTCCATTTGGTTAATGGTGTTCTTTAGTTCTGAGACATCTTTACTGACCCTTTGTCTGAAAGATCGGTCTAGTAGTGTGAGAGGTGTGTTGAAGTCTCCCAGTATTATTGTGTTGGGATTTATGTGTGACTTCATGTCACAAAGAGTTCGATTTATGAAAGTAGCTGCCCCTATGTTTGGGGCATAGATGTTGATTATTGTTATCTCCTCTTGCTGGACTATTCCTTTTACCAGTAAAATGTGACCTTCTTTGTCTCTTCTAATAAGTTTGGGTTTGAAGTCTAACTTGTCCGATATCATAGTTGCTACTCCTGCTTGTCTTCGAGTACCATTAGCATGGATTACGTTGCTCCAGCCCTTTACCTTGAGTTTGTTCCTATCTTTACTTGTAAGGTGTGTTTCTTGTAAGCAGCAGATGGATGGATTCTGGCTTTTAATCCATTTTGCCACTTTATGTCTTTTTATTGGGGAGTTGAGGCCGTTTACATTCAGTGTGATTATAGAGGGATAATTTTTAATTCCCAACATGTTAAGATCTTATTTCTGTTTGAGATACTGTTTATTCTTCTTTGCTTAGTTGTCTGTTGGATGGGAATTCTTGTTTCTTTGGTTCTGGCATGTATTACCCATTTCCTTTTTGCACTTAATCTCCTTGAGTATTTTCTGTAGCGCTGGTTTTGAAGACATAAATTCCTTTAGTTGCTGTTTGTCATGGAAGCTTCTTATTTCCCCATCTAATTTGATGGATAGTTTTGCTGGGTAGGAAATTTTTGGCTGGAAGTTGTTTTCTTTCAGAGTTTGGAATATGTTACTCCAAGCTCTTCTGGCTTTCATAACTTGATTTGGGAAGTCTGGAGTGATTCTAATTGGTTTGCCTCTGTATGTCACGTGGCCTTTTGTTTTTGTTGCCTTTAAGATTCTCTCCTTGGCTTCCACATTAGTCATTTTGACAATTATGTGGCGTGGGGATCCTCTTCTCTGATCCTGTCTAAAGGGAGTTCTATAAGTTTCCTGGACCTGTGTATCGACCTCTTGCTCTATGTTTGGAAAATTTTCTGCTATTACTTCCTTGAAGAGATTATTGATCCCTTTGGTTTCACCTTCTTTTCCCTCCTGTATTCCAATTATTCTTAGGTTAGCTCTCTTGAAATGGGCCCATATTTCTTCAATGTCAGATTCCTGCTGTTGGGTTTTTTTTCTAAATTAGAAACTATGCGTTCATTTTTAGAATGATCATCTTCAAGAAGCGAGATTCTATTCTCCATGTGGTCTAATCTGTTGTTTTTACTTTGAATTGAGGCCTTTACTTCATTAATTGCATCCTTTATCTCTTTTTGACTCTCTAAATTCTTTTCGAAAGTCCTCTATTATTTCTAAAGTTATTTTCCTAATTTGATCTTCTAGAGATCTTTGGATTTCTCTGTTATCAGATTCTGATGTTGTGGGGTTGTTGGCATTCACTTCTCCATTGTTATTTCTCTTTCCCATGATTTTGGAAATTTGTGCCTTCTCTGGGTTCTTCCCCGAGTCACTACGAGTTCACTTAAGATGCTCTGGATCTCGAGTCTGTGGTATCTCAGTCACCACTACTCCTTTACTGGGTTGTATCACAAAGTCTCAGACCCAGGGAGTCAATCAAGGCTGCTTAGACCGTGGGGGGTGCCAAGTTGGGCGTTCTCCAGTGGGGAGTTGTGACTATGGTATGATATCTCTGCCACTGCCACTCCCCCAGTGGGCTGCACTGCTAAAATCTCCGACCCAGGGAGACTATCTGCGCAAGTCCCTGGGAATGCAGTACTGGGATTTCTCCCCCAGGGGCTGCAATTTGACTCATGGTTGTTGAGTGCGCTGATGGAGCTGTAGTGAACTCGGTGGATTCGCTGCTGCTGCCACTGGCAATATGGCACCACTGCCACGCCCTCGGCCGTGATGCAGCATATTTCTTCTCTGGTTTTGAACTCTGTTCTGAGTCCTTGCCAGTTGTGCTGTGCCCGGCCCTTGGGAGCTTTAGATGTTCCCTGCACCAACAAAACTGCTGACTGCCGCCCGGCTGTTCAGCACCTGCTCACCTCGGCTCGCTGTTCACTCCTCCTCTCAGGCGCCTGGTGGCTGGTTGAGTGGGTTGGTCTAAGGTCGTCCGGTGAACTTGCTGCTGTCGCCAGCAGTAAGACGCTGCTTCTGCATCCTAGGCCGCGAGGCCAGAGTACCTCCTCTCTGGATTTGAGCTCTGTTTTGAGTCTCCCTCCTCTCTGGAGCCTGGTGCTGCTAGGGGAGATGTAGGCCGCGCCACTCCAGCCACTCTGCGCCATGGCTCTGGCCGCTCCGGCTGCTCCATCCGTTCCGCGACACGGCTCTGGCTGCTCCAGCTGTTCCGGCTCTTCTGGCCACTCCGCTCTGGCTGCTCTGGCCGCTCTGCTCAGCTGCTCTGGCCGCTCCACTCAGCTGTTCTGGTCGCTCTGCTCTGGCTGCTCCAGCCGCTCCGCTCCGCGGCTCCAGCCACTCAGCGCTGCCGCTCCAGCCAATCCGCGCTGTGGCTCTGGCTGCTCCGGCTGTTCTGGCCACTGGCCGCTCTGCTCGGCTGCTCTGAACCGCGGCTCCGGCTGCTCTGCACCGCGGGTTTGGCCACTCCGGCCGCTCCGGTCGTTCTGCGACGCGGCTCTGGCTGCTCCAGATGCTCCGGCTGTTCTGGCTGCTCCGCTCTGGCTGCTCTGGCTGCTCTGCTCAGCTGCTCTGGCCGCTCCACTCACCTGTTCTGGCCGCTTCGCTCTGGCTGCTCCAGCCGTTCCGCTCCGCGCTTCCGGCCACTCCGTGCCGCCACTCCAGCCAATCCGCGCTGCAGCTCTGGCTGCTCCGGCTGTTCTGGCCGCTCCGCTCGGCTGCTCTGAACCGCGGCTCTGGCTGCTCTGCACCGCGGGTCTGGCCGCTCCGGCTGTTCCGTGACGTGGCTCTGGCTGCTCTGGCTGCTCAGGCCGCTCTGCTCCGCGGCTCCCCACAATCCGCGCTGCAGCTCTGGCCGCTCCAGCTGCTCCGGCCCTATTTCTATTCTTTAAAAATTTATATACATTTATAATTGACAAATGCTTTTAACATATTAGTCATTAACATTTAGTACAAATATTATAAAGATTTTAAATAACATATAAAATTTGTTTTATTAAAAGTTATTTTAATAAGCTGAGACACATCTGACTCAATATGGTTTGGAAAGGATGTTTTGCTGAGCAGATTCAGATATAATATATAATTAATGACTTCAAACTCTGGATAACTGAAGATGACCCCAAATAAAACACACCTCCATCTGTTATTAAAAAAACAATATTGATATTCACACATAGCTATATAGTTATACCTTTAAATATATAGAAACATGTGTATTATATTTTTAACACAGGTGCATAACTACATTACCAGCTACTGCTTTAGATATGTGAGATACAATAGTGAACACAACAAAGATCCACCCCCACTTGAGCTTATATTCTAGGGGGAAACAATAACAATAAAATGCAAATGTGATATAAAAATATGTATGTTGTAGGTTAGAAAAATATATGTCATAGGTTAGAAAAAGTGTTCTGAAAGAAAGAAATATATTAAATAAGATTGGTTGAGCTGAGAGGGAGAGTTGTGATTTTTTTTTTTTTTGAGTAGTTAGAAGAGACTTTAATTGGGATGGAAAAGGTATGATATTTCCCTCACCCATTATAAGGGTCATGATGGACACTTAAGATTAATAACAGAAAAGCATAAAAAATGTATGTAATCAAAGTTTTACATAACATGGGAGAGAATATTTAGAAACAAAGACCCATAGTTCTGGGGGAAGTAGCCTAGTTTTAAGATTAGCTGTCCAAAGAAAAATGGACAGCTGTGTAGAAATGCAACTGGACAAAAGAGTGAGATCTTATGAGAACAGAATAAGGGCAGAAACCATGCAAGGCTTGTTGGCTCAGTTGTTCCTGGACTTTCTGTGTAGCATTCCTTCCTTCCAAATGTGAGAAGGACCCCTCTGAAATTTAGGATAGAAAGAGGATGACCTTTCTAGGTTTAATAACTTGCTTTGAAGACAGGAATTCTGGTTTCTGTGATTCACCTAGAGAAAGGGGAAATTTAGTTTCTGTGACCCAGTGCAGAGGAAAAACAGGGAAAGGAGAAAGGTAGGGAGGAAAAGGTCAGAGAGAAACTTTGCCTCCTGGACTGCTTCTGATTCCTCCAATCGTTTTTAGTTCTAAATACTTAGCACACCAAGGGGCCATGCTTTGTGGTATTATTTTGTAAAATCCAACACTTTCAAAGCAGCTTTTGACCCTTAAGAATTTTATATTAAAATGGGAATATGTTAGAAGGTAAATTTTATCAATTATTACTAGTTATGATTAGTTACCTATGAGTTTAAACCAAGGAGGCATTGCTAAGAGTGAAACAGGAAAAAAAAAAGAGTGAATGATGAGGATGAGAACATAGCTGAAAGAAAAAATCAACAAAATTCTCCAGCTATACTTACTGTTTTCTAACAGGTCATTCATGCCAAATTTTGTCAAATATGGTTGTGAATGATTCTTTAAGATACAGGGAATCTAATTGCACATTTGAATGCTGATACAAGTACAGTCACCAATTTAAAAAAAAATGTCAATGTCCTGTTCATTACTGATAAAGCTGGTTCCTTATTTGTAAAAGGCAGCATTTTCTCTTGATAAATATGATGTCAGGCAGTTTCTGTTACTTCTTCCAAAAATCTACCAACACCACGTAAAGACATTCTAGAGGCTATCTATAAAAGAGAAAATGAGTTTTTCATTTAAAATGTGTGCAGCAGGGCATGGTGGCGCACACTTATAATCCCCACGCTTGGGAGGTGGAGACAGGAAGATCGCACATGTTTGAAGTCAGCCTTGCTGGCTTAAGAGACCCTGTTTCCAAATAAAAATAATATAAAAATAGGTCTTTTAGTGTAGCCCAGAGGTAAAAGGGTTTCCAGGAACCCCAGTACCAAAATAAAATAAAATAAAATAAAATAATAAAATAAAATGGTGCAGATCAGCTCTTACTTTAGCCTTTGTTCTAACACTTTTGGACATAAAGTAAGGAAAGTTATTTTTGTGTGAGGGCTACTGGATTTTATTTTTATTGGTGCACTATAGTCTCACATCATAATGTGAATCATGTTGACAGTGGCAAAAATTCACACAGTACTTGAGTTCTTGGTGCCCCCACCAAGTAGCAAGGTTAACAATGTTATATTCACATCACAGGAGGGAAGCAGCACATATCAGTCCTGCTTACACCCAATCCCCATTGCCTTAAAAACTGTGATAACATAGACCCATGAAGCTTTTCCATTAATGAACTTCAGCCTTCTTCCTCTTCTACCCTTCCTTCTGGCTTTGCTGAGGTTTCCCCTCCTTTATATGGAGTCCCTCTGATATCCCTAATACTCGCTAGCGTGGGCATATTAGAGAACACATATGTCCCTTTTCTTTCTGTGCCTGGCCAGTCTCACTTAACATAATGTTCTTCAGTCTTTCCATCTTATTACAAATGACATAATTTTGTTCTTCTTTATTGCTGAGTAGAATTCCACTGTGTGTATTTCCCATAATTTTGAAATCCATTCATCTATTAATTGACATCTAGTTTGGTTTCATTTTTTGGCTATTGCAAATTATGATACTATGAACATGGGTTTGCATTTGTTACTGTAGTTTACTGATTTTATCCTCTTTGTAAAGATATCCAGTAGTGGTATAGCCAGATTGTATGGTGGATCCATTCCAAGTTTTCTAAGGAATCTTTACACTGATCTCCATAGTGGCTGAACTACTTTGCACTTCTATCAATAGTGTATAGGAGTTCTTATTTCCCACCCAGGACATTCAACCTCTGAGATATACCCATGGTCCTCTTTTACTTTTCCTTTTGAAACAGAATCTCGCTAAGTTGCTGAGACTGGCAACAAACCTGTGCCTCTCCCGTTTCCAAGTACTGGGGTTACAGATGCGTTCCACCATGCCTGGCTAAGGAAATGCTATAATAAAGAAAGTGCATGCTGGAATACTGATTTAGGACAATAGAATACAGCAGGTTGTGTTATGGTTTGAGAATATGTTACGGTTTTGGAAACTGTCCCCGGGGACTCCTGTGAGGCTCTGGACACAATTTCCCTCAAACCACAAAAACACAAAAAACACGGGTTCTTGTCTTGAGATAAGGATAAATACACATTAGCCTGGACTCTTGCTGAAGACATAAAGAAGTTTATTAAAAAGATAGAAATACAGAAGACAGTTATAGCCCCATGTCATTCAAGAGTGGCATGGGGGGTGGTTTGAACGAATTCACCAAAGATACAACATGTGGACCAGACTTTTTATACACATGTCCTCCATCTTGTTCACGTAATTCTGACATAATAACATCCCTGTAAGGTACCTCCCCTTACCTTCCCGCCAAGGTGTACTTTCCCACCTTGGTGTCTTTCACAAAGGTCAATCCCCTCTTTCCATCCTAGCTAGATTCTTATATAGATCTGTCTTTAGAAAGAGGAAGTCTTAGCTCTCCTCTCCTATGGACTTGCTTATTACATTTAGCTAAGTCAATCTAAGTTTCTATAGCTGTTTGCTTCCTGACCAAAACCAAGACCAAGTCTTTCACAGATTTGCCCCTCACCCAATTTTTGAAATATATTAATAATTAGAGCTTTCTTAAATCTTCCTAGGCCATTCCCAATACTGGTACAGGTTGGATGTTGAGAGTGCAAGGCAAAGGAACCAAACACTTGTTTTCTGGTCTCAACCCTGTAGTCATTTGTTTACAAGTATCAAAACCTGCTGGGCTTCTCTTCTCCTTACCTTTCAAATAAAGGAGTTAGATAAACCTTAAAGATCTTCCCAACCCTGGAGAGCTATAATTCTAATGTGAATAAATACATTAAATACATGCATAGTTTTCAATTATAAGTCTTTCATTTGTTACCCAATGTACTGTCTCCCTCCAGTTAAGGATACTAATTATCTTTGGGGTGATGAGCAGGAGTTAACATTTCCCAACAGTTTACTAAAGAATGGAAGGTGCATTTTGGTGTTTATATTGTTTATATTTGTCTTCTGCTAATCACTTGTAGAAAATTTAAATGTATACTTTGTTCTTAGCTAATTAAACAAGTATTTATGGGTACTCACTCTGTGCCAAATATGATAAAAGTGGAAGCCTGAAGCTTTTTCTCTTTCTAGTTTTTGTGGATTTTTTTGTTTGTTTGATTTTTGGTGGTACTGGGAATGGAACCTAGGAGCCTTCTACCTCCAGGCTACATGCCCAGACCTACTTTATATTTTTTATTTGGAAGCAGGGTCTCTTAAGCCAGCTGAGGCTGGCTTCGAACCTGCGTGATCCTCCTGTCTCAGCCTCCCAAGCACGGAGATTACAAGTGTGCGCCACCATGCCCGGCATTTGTAGATTTTTTATAGATAAAGAGTAGTCATTTTTCATGCTGTCTGAGGTTATGTATTTGAAGCGTCTAACATGATAAATTCGTTGACATGCAATAAATATATGGTCAGGTAAAGGTGAAGAATTATAAGAATCATTCTATTTAAATTAATGTATTATATTACCTCCAGAATGTTCTATCAATGATCATATTTCAATAGTTGCCTATAGGAAATCTATGGAAAAATAATATCTGTCAATTGTTGATACTTAAACATTAAGTAAAGAAAACAAGAAATAAAAGCTATCATGCCATTTTCAAAAAAGAGTACCATATTTTCCATCCTGTGCTGTGATTATGATTTGTATCTGTTATTACCTAAAATCAAATGGCTAGTAGAGCCTTATTACGATTGAGGGTTACTACTGAAGACAACATAGAAACAAATGCTCAGATCAAACCATTAAGTTCTGTCAGAGACACTCTAAGTCTATGACAAAAAGTGGTATAGGAGCCCAGCATATATATTTAGCCCCATTTAAAATCCCAGAACTCCCATCAAAAGATCATTTTGAAATGTGAAAAATTTAGAGTAGATATGGACGTATCAAATGTGTTTTGGATAAATTTACTTGAAGAATTTCTATTGAAATGACTGAATATTTCTTATGCAGTTCATAGATGAAAGAAATGAATTAGAACTGGTTGGCTTGAAATGCACTAAAATAATTCTGGAGAATCTGGGCTTTTAGAACTGACATAAATCAATGAACATACTTACTCAGGATTATCTATGGGCAGGAAACAATGAGTTTGGTGAAATTATTTTTTGAAAGCACAGCACCTTTCTAATTTATTCTATAATATTAGTTTCCTTGAAAAAGGAGGTTTTTAGACATAGCATTTTGGTTTCATCCTTTTGGTCTAGCTAAGAGGAGAGAAAATAGCTTTTACCAGGACAACTAGCAAATGCTTATTCCATTTCTAGGCTCCAAAATGTGTAAAGTGCAGAGAAGTTTCAATAATACCTTTGTTAAATCTTTCTCTTTTTTCCTTTAGGTCTTTCCTTGTTGGTTGTTGGTTGATTTTTAACTGAAAATTGATTTTGACTGACCTTGCTGTGGGATAGGCCACTGAAAGTGGGTCCCTGGGGATATAGGCATCCCACAGAGGTGAGACAGATTTAAAAAATGATCCTAGAGATAAAGTACTGCAAATATCAGGGTGAGTTCTATTTGACAGCTCAGTTCTGATTACTAGAATTTTCCTTTTTTCTCATGTTTTATTTTCACCTGTTTTTTCTTTTCTTTTTTTTATGTAGCGTGTGTGTGTGTGTGTGTGTGTGTTTGTGTGTGTGTGTGTGTGTGTGTGTGTGTGTAAGAATACATGAGTATGCTTACAATTTGATTTGCAAAATTTTATTTAACAATTCATCAAGCATTAGATTATCCTTGTGAAGCTCAATGCTTACCAGTATTTTAAACACCATATGATAAATCATTTTAACAAGTCAGTAGTATTGTGGCATTTTCTGTTCCTATGGCAATGGTGAATTATGCAGCTATGAACATAAATATGCGTGTGTTAGTTTGGTAGTTTGTTTTCCTTTCTTTCGGTTAGATACCCAGAACAGGTATTACTGGGTCATATGGTAAGTTTGTTTCCATTCTTCTGAGGATGCTTCATACTGTTTTCAAAAGTGGTTGCACTAATTTGCAATCCCACTATCAGTGTATTAGACTTATCACTTCTCCACATCCTCACCAACATTTGTTGTTTGTATTTTGAATGATTGCCATTTTAGTTAGAGTTAGGTAAATCTCAGGGTAGTTTTGATTTGCATCTCTCTGATTGCTAATGATGTTGAACAGTTCTTCATGCATTTATTGGCCATTTAAATTTATTCCTTTTAATACTGCCTTCAAAGTATCCCAGAGGTTTTGATATGTTATATCTATATTTTGTTGGTTTCTAGAAATTTCTTAATTTCACTCCTTCATGTATGACCCATTTTCATTCAGCAGTGTAGTGTTCAGTCTCCACGTGTTTATGTGGTTTCTCTGGGCCTTTTATAGTTGATTTCTAGTTTCATTTCATTATGGTCTGAATAGACACAAGAATGTATGTCAAACTTTTTTGAATTTGCTAGTGCTCACTTTGTGGCCCAGGATATCATCTATTTTGGAGAAGGTTCCATGAACAGCTGAGAAAAATGGGAAATCTGTTGTAGTTAGTGGAATATTCTATATGTGTCTAACAGGTCCATTTGTTTGATGGCATTCTTTAGGGCTGAGGAATCTTTATTGACCTTTGGTCTAGAAGATTGGCCTAATGGTGTTAGAGGGGTGTTAAAGTCTCTTAGTATTATTGTATCGGGATTACTGTATGACTTAATGTCACAAAGAGTTTCTTTTATGAAAGTTGATGCAACATTGTTTGGGGGCATAAATGTTGACAATTGTTATTTCCTCTTTCTGGATTGTTCCTTTTACCAGTAAAAAAAAATGACCTACATTGTCTCTTCTAATAAGCTTGGGCTTGAAGTCTAACTTGTCTGATATCATAGTTGCTACTCCTGCTTGTCTTCAAGCTCTATTGGCATGGATTACCTTGCTCCAGTCCTTTACCTTAAGTTTGCTACTATCTTTACTTGTAAGGTGTGTTTCTTGCAGACAACAGATAGATGGATTCTGGTTTTTGATCAATTTTGCCACTTTATGTCTTTTTATTAGGTATTTGAGGCCATTTATGTTCAGTGTGACTATTGAGGGATGATTTTTAATTTCTAACATACTAAGATTTAACGTCTGTTCAAAATAGTGTTTGTTCTTCTCTGCTTAGTTGAAAAAAATCTTGTTTTTTTGGTTCTGGTGTGTATTACTTATTTCTTCTTTTCTAGTACTGAGCTCTGCTCTGAGTTCCTGGAGGTCAGAGTGAGCTTGGCTGCCACTGCTGGAAGTTGTAGCTTGTGTTTGCACAGGAAGAACTGAGGTCTCACAACTCTTGATGGTCTGCTGCTTCTCAATTCCAGGTCCTTGGTTGTTTTTCTGCTCATCTCAGGAATTGAGTGTGTGAGGCAAGGTGGAGCTGTTGCAATGCCTGCCACAACAAGGTGGGCAAGTTTCTTTTCTGCTTTCTGATCGGTCTTCTAATCTTTTTCCCTGACCCTTGCACCTATCTTTTTATTCCTCTACTGATAGTTTTTCTGGTGTTGTAGAATGCTGTTTTTGAGGCAATGGAGATTATATGTCAGAAAGATATATATATACCGCTACCCTCGATATCCATCATCTCAGAAGTCTGACATTTAAATTTTTAACATGGTTTTACTTTAGTTTCTGTCTTTGGAATCATATACCTTTTTTCAGTTATGAACAGACTCCTTATTAATTTATACATTCAAGACACATACTTTTTGTGCTATTTTACTAAAAGCTAGCAATAGTAAAGTTATTTAAATAGGTTTTATTATTTTTATCAATGCTTTTTAATCAGGTAATTATTAAAATGTAAAATTGACTTGTGACAAGCTATGAAGGAAATTGATATGGCTTATACTTGCCTCTGATATTTTGATTTGACTTTGGAGAGAAGGACAGAGAACTTTCCCCTGAAAAATTACATTTGAAATGAAATATGAAGCATGTATGAGTATTTGTATGTTGATGAGTAGAAGAAGTGTTACAGAGATAGGAAATAGAATGTGAAAAATTTCTGTAGGAGAAGGGATCATGAAGGAAGATTGTAGGCATGAGAGATTTGGGAGGTCAAATCTGGTAAAAAGGATGAATTGGATTAGAATTAGATGATCAAGTGAAGAGATAGGTAAGGACTGAACCATAAAAGGATATATGAACATCAAGAAGTTTAATTTGGGAAAGAGATTTCCAGAAGATCTTTCTTAATTTCATGGTTTGATTTGTAGATATACAACTCAGCTCATTTGTGAAATGATGAAGCTTATATTAGGATGGTAGCTTTTAAGAAATGGAGAAGTAGGGGAAAATCACTGAATAATACATAAGAATAGATAAAATCTCTATTAATATACTACTTTTTATTAATTTATGCATTTAGATAATATTGAAGAATTTAATAAATTTATTGTACTTAGACATTTCTGGACTATGTAACTGACTGGAAAAACATTACATTTGAGGAAGGAGGGAAACTGATCAATAAAAATCAAGAACCTCCGAGTAAATAAAAGTTTCCTTGGGAATATCCATATAGGCCTTCAAACCCTAAAAAAGCATGAAAAGGATACACTAAAAACTTTAAGACAAATGAGATTTAAAAAAAACCTTGTACTATTACTTTACATGAACTGTATTATTTTATCCTCCTGAAATAGCAAAGTAAAGCAAACTCAAACTAGATTTTACGTCCATCATTTCTATATCTTAAGATTCATTTTTCCACATTCACTGTTGCCAAGATACTAGGGGTCAGAATTTGTACATTTTTTCCTTAACTCAGTAATAACTGCCTTATTTACCTATTCTACAGTGTGTCTAAAGTGTACTATGAGCATCTTGAATGCATTATGTTACTCAAGAATCTTTTATTTTCTTATTTCAATATTTTTCACTAACAAATTTTATTTATCCTAATGTATCCAACATGCTATCATTTAACATGCAATCAGTATACTCATGATTAGTGAGATATTTCACAGTTGTTTTTTTGATAGTGAGTCTTGTGAGTCCAAGGTATATTTTATACTTAACTCACATCAAGTAAAGTGTTCTTACGGATTTATAATGACATCAGTATATCTCTACTGGTTTCTTTGAAGAATTGAGTGACACTGGAGGGTTCCAGGGTCGAGGCCAGGTCTACTGACTCAAATCTTTGGGAAGAGATTCAAATCTGGGAAGCAATTGGAATCAACCGTCAGGTAACATGAGTGCTCACCGAAGTTGGGAAGAAATATTGAAATCGTGGTCTTTTGGATTATGTAGTTCTGAATGATACAGCTCCTCATGCTTGAGAGATGAAGATGAAATTGCCTTTGGAAGCTTCCAGAATTCAATTATCTCTATATCTTAGTGACATAGTAAGTATCAGTTGTAGCACACAGGACACGAGAACAGCAGCTGACCTACAAAAGATCCATATTTGTTTAGATTCGTGATTGAAAAGTTGACTATGATTGACTTTCTGAGGAATTTTCATGAGCTTAGTCCTTAGAAAGATTTTTTTGTGGCCTTGTCTCTTTAACATCACCATTATAGATTCCCTTTTTTTCTTTGTCACATGTGTAATAACCCAATATTTTACTTTTCCATGTCAAATACATTTTACCCTGATAACATCTACGATAATTGTTCCAGTGACAGTTCATCTGTGGCTAGTGATAACAAAGGCACTTTATTTATTTACATAATGAATGTAATGAATTTAACTAATCTCATGTTGATACTTCATAGAATATAGAAATATTATTTCTTGGGATCATGCTGTTTATCATTTATAATATTCTTTGCCTTTTCTATTTAATTGTGAATATTTAAGATATATACTTTTGTACCTATTTGCCCCACTTCAAGTCATACTAAAAGATAAAAATTAAAAAAGTGATATAGGATTGAAATATAAGGCAATTCCTCAACTTAATTTGAAAGCATGAAACGATAGGACTTGTAAGTTGAAATACATTATGAGTGATGTATTCTATTGTAAATTAGATTCTTGAAATTAACCTGCATGTTTACATGTTAGCACTCATTTATGTCTTAGTTCTTGATGTGACCAATATTTTGAGAGATTTGAGATCACCTATCTTTCAGTATATTATAATGAGGACACTCTGTGTTCTTATTCTTAGTGTTTAAGATGCTTTAGATGATTTTTTTCCATTTGAAATGTTAACAGTTTTAATATCATAAAAATAAAAGGCAAGTGAGTTAGTTATCTGATTAAAAGTGTTTGAATCCACATTTCATTCATTTGGTTTGTGATATTTTTCTATCTTAAAATCAAACAGATGTCAAACAGATGTTTTATCAGACATGTGAAACAGCAAATAAAAGACATGTAATTAACTTAAATTTATTCATTTTTATAAAATTCAGTCAAAACTATATAGAGCTTTGGGTATAGCTCTATAGGCTTCTAGATATTTATATAAGTGTGTTGGCTCAGAGGAAACAAATGCAACTTTGCAGATTGTGTCTGTAAATTTTTTCAGCTGTGTATTGATGAAAGTGATATTGTTTTCAAAAAACAAAACAAAGCAACAAGCAATAAGGAAAATATCCACAGTTGTTAGTTGGCTTTTGCTTTACAGTAAATGAAGCAAAAAATTCTTCCAAGGGGAAGCTGAAAGTAGCTACAGAGGCCATTTAAACTTGAACTCCTCTGCATGAAGGCCATCCACCCCAATCCCATCAATCATATGTGACTACCAGCCAATCTTTGCAAGCTGTAATTTTTCTAGCAAAAGGTAAGGCAGTGTAGCTATACCCAGCTTTGATGAAACATTTATGAAGGGAAATTTATACTAGTTGTACCTGACGCTCAGTTGGGAGCTGATTAAATGATTTATATTTTGCTTGATCAGAAAGTCAGGCAGATTAAAAATTGTGGCAATCCCCTTTCAGAGTACGCAGCTCTGTCTCTAGGTCATTGCTGAGAGAAATTGTCAATGTGGTTCAAGGACAGCTCAGCAGGTCTTACTTTCCCAAGGCAAGTCATTACTTAAGTGGTTGGATGTGTATTTTTAAGAGCAATGCCTTTGAAAGCTGACTTTCCTCTGTAATTACAGCTGCCTGATGCTAATTTAGAGTTGTTTGGAGTTTTAAGAGACAGGACATAAATTGAATTTACTTAAATATCCTCCAGAAGTCTTATCTTTCAATTTCAAGACACATATAACTTCAAATTAGGATTTTAAACATGCCAGTGAATACTCAAGAAACTAGAGAGAGACTGAAACACCAGCAGAATGAATCTGGTCAAGTGAAGGCAGGACTGGGGGTGTTTAGCATGGTAAAAGGAATCTGTATATATATGCTGCAGGGTGAGAAGGCATGACTGAGCCCAGGCAGGTAGGCCTGAGCAAATCTTAATGTTGTCATTTTATTTTGAATCTGTTCCCTACTTACCAACATTGTTTTTGTAAGTCATTTAAATGAGTATCACTAGACATGTATATTGAATGGGTATTTACCCTAAATGGTCAACCACTAAGCCAAGCAAGGGAGGGAGGGATGGGGAGGGAATGGGGTGGGAATTGAGTAGGGGTTAAATCAGTGATGTGTACATGTATGTACACACAAGTTTTTTTACCCCAATATGATGCATGAATATAATGCACCAATAAAAAAATTAAAAAAGAACACATCAATTTAGGAGACATAAGAAAATAAATTGTAAGAGTCCCCAGGTTTGCTTCATAGCCATATCAAAAAGATTTCCTTATTAGGAGATAAAATTGTAAAACTGACATCAAAAGGGACAGAATGAAAAACCAGCTCCCAGATATTTTACCCCTCTCACATCCATAATGTTTCCATTGTTTTTCCCCTGTATATTTAATTTTACTTGAGTTCTTTACATTATTATAATATCTCTACTTTCTTAAACTGACTTGCTTTATTTAATTTTCTTCCAAGTGTTTACAACTGTGCCTGAAATGAAGTGGATACTTTTTTAGACATTTGCTTTATGATTAGAGGAACACATAAATAAAACAGGTCATCAGAGTTCTTGCAATCAGATGCCACATATTTCCTGAGGGATAGAAATTAAGGCAGATAAAATAGAAATGTTGAATGAAGCAAGATAGAAAGCCATAAAAGGCGAGACTTTCCAGAATAAACCAGCTACTGGGATATTACAAAGCTATGCTTTTAGATTGGAGTATCTGAGCTCTTAAGGCCAGGGAGCAGTGTAAATGGGTATATTTGAAGCATCAAGAGTACTTTAAAAAATCTCCTTGAACCATCAATTTACTCAGTCATCAGTAACTAACACATATTCAAATATGAGTACAAATGTGAAAACAGAGCAAAGAGAAAAATGAAAAAAATATGAACTCTTAAGATGGAATGAGAATTTAAACACATTTCTCACCAAACTTGCAATTCAGTATGATCACCTATGCCACATTTATGTTTGTAAATTTGCCATCTTATGAGTTCATGAAAATGACAATAACATTGACTCCTATTTTATTTATTTTTATTTGTTTTTATTTTTTAATTGGTATATTGTATTTGTACATTATAATGGGGTAAAAAAAAAAACTTGTATAGACATACATGCACACATCACCCAGTTAGCCCTTACCCAATCCTCACCCCATTCCCTCCCTATCCCTTCTTCCTATGCTTTGATTAGCGGTTGACTTTTCAATATGTTTAAGTACATTATGTGCTTTAGAGAGTTTCCTTCTTCCCCGCTTCCATCCCCTCAGTGAGGTTGTCTTATTTGCTCCTCTATAGGATTTTCTTTTTCAGCTAGAGTTTCTCCCATGACCCATTTCTCCTCAGTTTTCACATATTAAGGAAAGCATATGATTTCTTATTTTTTTGACAGACTAGTCTCACATGACATAATGTCCTCCAGTTCCGTCCATTTCCCTATAAATGATGTAACTGTGATTTTCTCTATGGCTGAGTAAAATTCCATTGTGTACATATCCCACAGTTTTGTAATCTATCCATCTGTTGATGGACATCTTGGCTGGTTCCATAGTTTGGCTATGGTGAATTGTGCAGCTATGAACATAGATACACGTGCATTAGTTTGGTAGTTTGGTTTGCTTTCTTTTGATAGATACCCAGAAGTGGTATTGCTGGGTCAAATGGGAAATTAGTTCCCTTTCTTCTGAGGATCCTCCATACTGTTTTACAAAGTGGCTGCACTAATTTGCAATCCCACCAACAATGTTTTAGAGTTCCCACTTCTCCACATCCTTGCCAGCATTTCTTGTTTGTATTTTGAATGGTTGGCATTCTAGTTGGAGTTAAGTGAATCTCAGGGTAGTTTTGATTTGCATCTCTCTGATTGCCAGTGATGTTGAGCATTTTTTCATGCATCTATTGACTATTTGAATTTCTTCTTTCGTGAAATTTCTATTTAGTTCACTAGCCCTTTTTTATTGGATTATTTGTTTCATTAGTGCTGAGTTTCTTTAGCTCTTTGTATATTCTAGATATTAATCCTCTATATGAGGAATAGATGGCAAAAATCTTCTCCCATTCTGCTGGCTCTCAGTTGAGGGTCTTGACAGTTTCCTTTGCTGAACAGAAGCTCTTCAGTTTCACGCAATCACACCTATTGATTTGCCTTTTAGTTTGTTGTGCCATTGGGTTTTTGTTAAGAAAGTTTTTATCTGTGCCTATGTGTTACAGTGTTGAACCTATGCCCTTTTCAGGGGGCCTCAAGGTCTCTGGTCTAATTTTCAAGTCTTTGATCCATCTTGAACTGACTCTTGTGCAGGGCAAGACAGTGGCATTATTTCCATTTTTCTGCATATGGTTAACCAGTTTTCCCAACCCCATTTGTTTGACAGACTATCTTTCTTCCAGTGTATGTTTTGGCCCCCTTTGTCAAAAATCAATTGGCTATAAGTTTGTGGATTTGTTTCTGCGTCTTCTATCCTGCTCCATTGGTCTATATATCTGTTTTGAGGTTCTAATTATTATGACATGTAATGCATTTTTTGTCAAGAGATGTCTTGTAAAATGGCTTCATTTGCCTTGACCACCTCACTTATTAATTATGTGAATATAGTGGTTTATTTTTATATAATACAAGGGACAATACAAGGTAGGAAGCAAAAGTATATCTAATTACTCTGCCTCCCAAGAGCGGGGATTACAAGCATGTGCCATAACGCCTGGCATTGACTTCTTACTTTAAAAACTAAAACTTAGATTATGTGATAGACTCCCAAATATGTTTACTAGGATCCAATAGGAGGCCATCCAAGTGAATGTAAATATAAATGTTAGAACATAGGATATAGAAATAAAAGTTAGGAGAAAGTACCCATTGTGTAGCAGTATTATAAATTTGAATGCCCTTTCTTACAGAAGAAGAATAGACATAAATAAATGTTTCCACATAGAAAAAGTCTGACTTCAAAAGGGTATTGAATAAAGTTGCCTGTGCAGAAAAACAATAATATCCCTCAGATTTGATTATAAGACACAGTCTAAGATCTTGAAGTTCATGTTGCTGACTAGTTGTATTAATAATAACCAAAAGGAAAAGAGCAGCATTGATCCTTGAAGTAATTGGATGTTGCTTGAAGATTGACTGTGCCAAGCCTAGCTCCTCTCCGAGAGAGAGAGACCAAACACCAGCATAATAGGTTTACTATTCCCTTTGGGCTGTTACAAGCAGAATCAATATGTACTAATGACTGCGGCAATAAATTTGGTCATACTTCATAGGGTAACATTCTGCACTTACCCAGTTGTTGGTTTGACATAGAGTAATAGAGTTTACCCTTTTTAAGTTGTAAATTACTATGAAAATGCTGAGCCTAACAGTAAAATGCATTTGGGGATGTTTTTAAGCTTAGAAAATATTGGTAATACTTCCACTAAACATACTATTAAAATAAATAAATAGTATTTATTGCTTGGTTCCCAGCTGCAGCTGGATGAAAAGCAAGAGGGAAGGAAGAATAAGACATACATATTTATCAAATGCACAAGACTCATGTTTACTTAATTCACTTCCAAAGAGTTGCTTACTCCAGAGACAACAACAAAAAGTTTGCTTTTTCATTCTGAGGTTCATTCCAGTGATGATGATATGAAAGATGGTAATGAGAGATATATTTCTTGTAGTACCTGAAAAGTTAATTGTCATAAAAGTCTCTCTAGGATTGTTTGCCAATCATTTATTTTCCACTACTTTGTTATACATTTTTTTGGTTTAACGTCCCTCAAGGCTTCTAGATAATGTTTTTATCTCTAAGGTAGAGAATTGGTGTCTTTGAATAAAATAACATACCCACACACATGCATGTGTACTTACCTACATATAAATTAGATTTAATAAATTATAAAACAAAATATATGAACTTAAAATAGTATATTTTTGTTTGGAGATACATAAATCTTCAGAGCTACCATGAAATAAACCAATTTTCAGCTTATAGTTTATTATCATAAAATGATCTATCTCACATATTCTATGTGCAGTAAACTTGTGATTATGTTTGAAAAAAGATGTATTGATTTTTGTGGATTTGAATTTCTGTAGGAATAACTACCGAATCATACATACATGTTTGTAGAATGACATATTTATGAATGTGTATATATGTGTGTAAAAGAGAGAGAGAGAGAGAGAGAGAGAGAGAGAGAGAGAGAGAACAACATTCTTTTTTAGAGATTAAAGAAAGACTTTAAATCTTTGCTTTTTTTGGATGCACTTATAACAAGGTACTAAAAACATTTTGCATAGAAAACAGGAAATAGTAAAGATAAGTTACTATAGGACTAAAATAGAACTTGAATGTTCTTCATCTCATCTTCCTCCTGAGTAATTTTTATTACAGTTACTGCTTCTGTCACAATTTGACATGTGATAACACTTTTTTATTTTTATTATCAGATGGGCATATTATAATAATATTGTAAGCTTCTTCTCCAGAAAAAATTCTATTCTTTAATTTCCCAAATATCTGACACAGTACTAGGCATACAAAAATATTTTATAAGTACTTCTTAAATTGAAAATTATAAATCATACAGTAAATTGCTTGAATTTGGCCTTAGGCATAAGTAGAAGAACTGAAGAGATTAGAAGGGTCAATTACAATGAAGAAGAATCACCAAACAAGCATGGGATTGAGGGAGGGGGAGGGAATGGGATGGGGGCTGGATGAGGGCAGATTGGATGATGTGTGCTTGTATATCCTCCAATGTATGTATGTACTTGTATGTACTCCAATGTGATTGATATATGACTACAATGCACCAATTAAAATAAATAAATTAATTAATTTTTAAAAATGTATTTTAAGGTTCTCCCTTAAATAAGTATTCTGCAATTTATTTCAAATTTTTACATATATATTAATTTAAAGTAATATAGTAATGTTTAATATGTTTTACTTTATTATATTTTGTTGTTAACAAAAGAATATCAATATGCTAAGCAGATGAGAGTTATGGGGGAGGGGATAGATCCAAGTTGCTTCTTTTTTTCCTGATAGAATTATTTCAAAATTTGTTCCAATAATTTCTTTTTAAAATGAAGTCATTCCTGTGAAATTTTAGGTAGGCCATGTGTTTTCGTTTTTTGTTTTGTTTTGTTTTGTTTGGTGGTACTGGGGTTCCTGGAAGCCCTTCTACCTCTGAGTTACATTCCTAGAGCTATTTTTTTTATATATTTTTATTTGGAAACAGGGTCTCTTAAGCCAGCATGGCTGGCTTCGAACCCGTGTGATTCTTCTGTCTCTGCCTCCCAAGCGCGGGGATTATAAGCGTGTGCCACCATGCCTGGCATGCCATGTGTTTTTGGAATGTCTATTAATATGTCATGCATCTGGCTACCTAGAAATTTTGGATTAACTGGACAGAACAAGTTTTTTTTTTTTTTTCCCCCTGCCAAGTCCACTGATTACGTACAAAAGAACTACTTAATCATTCTGGTCACTGTGCATCCTAAACAAGATTTTGCACTCTAGTGTTGATACTTATTAGTATGGAGTCATTTGAGGCTGAAGTTGTAGGTAGGGAGGCGACTGTGTGTGGCATCAAATGTTGACAAGTGAGAAAAAATAGTGAAGACAATGTGTTGGCAATTGAATTGGATATGTAGACACTGAATCATTAATGACTTAAAATGTAAAGTATCTGATATGTCTAATTTTAGGAAATGCTTTTATGAATATCTGACTCTTATTTTCACTCTTTGAAAACATTTCAGTAACTCTGTCTCATCTTTCAGCAGAACTAAGTTTTCCTTTTCTTTTTGACTAAAAATCAGAAACAGTTCAAACTAGAGATATAAATGCCTAAACACAATAGCTAGATCTTATTTTCTTAATCTTGTCTGATCACATATGTATAAAAGAGACCTACTTTGCTCTCACATGGGTTGTGTGGGCTATCTGCAAGCAACATAGTGTTTGTTTAGTATTGTAGGATTGAATACAACACTCTCTATCAATTTTCAAATTTAGGCTTAGTTTCTAATGATTCCAAGCTACTGAGAGCAATTTGCCCATGGGTTATTTTCAGGCAGCCTTTTCTCTTTCTGCTATGACTTGACTTTCGGAGATACTAGATATACTTCAAGAAATAAGCTATACTTAATGCCTAGAGTAATTTTCTCCCATGCATACTTTACTTATAACTTAGAACACTGTATACTTCACAATATATTTTATTTAACCTAACCCCATTCCAGAACACCTAATTGGGTACAATGGAAAGAATATTGGAATTGCTAGGTTTTCACTTTCCATTTATATAACCTTGGGAGGTTCATTTAACTTCTTCCCATGTGGTTTTATTATCTCTAAATCTAAGATAATAATATGTGTTACACAAACTTGTAAAAAATTAAAGAAGAGTCTGCAGGGAAGAGAATCAGCATCATAATTATAAGATGGTGTGCAAATTAAATATACCAATATTTTTATTTACACATAAAAGACAATAACTACATAATAAATTACAAGTGGCTTTCAGTGGTCAGCAGAGTTCTGTAGCTGCCAAGTCTTTGCTGACTTAACCATTTTCAATATTGAGGCTAAAATATGTAATGTCACTGCAAGTTGATTATAGTGTTATATGGCCTCTACGTACTTGACACTCTGGCAAATGGCATTTCTATTTAAACTGGGGGAGACTGTCAGAGAACAAAGCCAATTCTATGCCTTTAGCAACTCACAGCAATGAATTAATGGTATATCTATAGTAGTAGCACTCAGTCTATTTAAATCAGATAGATGGCTGCTTTTCCTGTAGCCCATCTGCAGCAGTCTATAAAGGAATGTAATTCAGCTGAACAACATAAATCTCCCTCTGTTGAGATCCTTTGTTCAAGTCAGTTGCTTTTCCTGCTTGAGGCTGACTGTTAGACAACTCAATCTATCACTTATGTTTATTCATATCTTAATGCTATCTATATGCTTACTTTAAAACCTCTAAATGAAAATGAGTCCTTGATATCATGCATTTCTGTAATAAGAGAAATGCTTTATTTGCCTAGGTCATTTCTTCCATGATATAAAATTCAGAGGGGCTTCTAATAAAAGCTTTGCAAGACTTATGGAGTTGTCATGGCAGCATCATTCAATTAAGAACAAAGATATTTGGAATTTGTATATCTTTTAAATAAACATGCAATTTCCTACCAAAACATAACAAAACTTCTACTTTTACCACACACAGAAATCCATTTCTTCTAAACTGAATTTCTTATGATTCTCTTACTGTGAAGAGTAAGAAATTGCATAGAAACACAGTTATTGTATATTTATAATCTACCTATTTCCTTTGTGGTTCATGGCTTTTCATATCATGACTATCCATCTGTGAAAAAGGATAGCCTAGAAAGGTTGGATAGGGCAACATGATATGGCAGAAGAACTCAATTTCAAATATGAAATAAGATGTTAGATAGGTGTGAGCATAATTCAAGCCTGATTCAGTTTTATCTCTCCCTTTATTCATCAATAAACTAATGAGTGGTAAACATAAATACACTAAAATATGTAAACAGTCTAGCACTTCATAGGCACTCAAATGAACTGATAAATTTTGTTTTTACAAACATAGCCTGTGGATATGACTACTCAAGAAAGAAGTTTGGAGTAACTTTGGGTATCAGATGGAAGACAATTATTTTAGGAGGGAACATTAAGAGGGGGTTAGTAGAAATAAAGGATATAATCCTCTAAAAAAGAATTTATCCAATGATCTATGTTACAAAATACAGGGATTGCTATTGTTTGGATATGAAGTGTCTCCCAATGGTCCATATGTTAGACTTACCCGCAACATACGGCTGTTGGGAGATGGTGGAAACCTTTAAGAGCTGGCTTCCTGAAAGGTTTTCCAGTAACTGGGAATGTGCTCTAGCAGATTACCATAAAATCCTACCTCTTTCTTCTCTGCCTTTTTATTCCTAGTCTTGGGACTAGTGGTTTTATTCTCCCACATACTTCCCACACTGAGGGAGTGCCTTGCAGCAGGCCCAAAATATTAAGGACAACCAAGCATGGACTAAACTCTGAAACTGTGAACCAAAACAAACCTTTCCACTTTTTATGTTGATTATCTTAGATGTTTTGTTACCATAATAGAAAACTGGATAACACAGGGATCTTATTTTTGGAGTTTAATATGTAAGCTTGAACCTTAATTTTGTAATCTAAAAAAATGACTGAATTTTAACATCATATTTATCTACATGTATTGTTTCTCTTACTTAAGTTCACTAAATAATTGCTAGACTTTCCCATATATTATACCACACATCTTTTCACCATGATGTGCCTGTGGTGGGGGTAGGGGGTTGGGGGAGTTTGAGAATTCCCATGAGTTATCTTGATAAATCACAAATAAAAAATATTTCTCTTTACATAAGAAACACTTTAAATCTATTACTTATGTCTGAAATAAGATACTTCCAATATGCTTTAGCTTTTTAAAAAGAAAGCAAAACAAACACCTACTGCTTAAATAGGAATATCTCTACAAGACAGAGAGCAGTAAAAATTTAATGAATATAATCCATTTGCTCAAGAAGGAACAAAAAGAAGACATGGTTGTCAACTACCAAACTCATACCTGGAGACATTGTGAAAATTAGTTATAATGAGACTATTTCTAAAGGCATTGAGGAATAACAGTATTTTTTAAAGTTAATTTAAATCTGTGGCTGAGATGTAGATAATACAATTTATTTCCCAATTGTACTTCCGTGGTAGTTATTCCTAACCCATTGAATCCCTTAACTCCAACATGGAAGAATAGAGAGTAGAATTCATCCCTGTTAGTTCTGTACTGGCCATCTTTTCAATGCCTAAAATTTTTTGGATTGTATATATTTGCCTGGTTTAGCAGAGAAAAATAAATTCAAACTGTTGGGGAAGATTTATCAGAAGAGCACCTGGAGAAAACAGACTAATTAGTTGATTTGGCTCTTAATGGAAGAAGCAAAGAATAATAGAAATGTCCTTTAATTGTCCAGCACAACATGATGACAGAGTGTTCACCTGGACTGGTTCTTCTTCTCCTCCAACCCACCTCCTGGAATATGCTTTTTAAGATGAACTTGCAGCACCAGCTATGTATCATATTAATGCCTTTGCATTACCAGTGATTGTGTTGGCCAGACATCAGTTTCAAAACCAATTTTGTATTCATCACTCATCTTGATAGGAAATAATAAAATACATCACTTCCATTTTAGTAAGTAAAAAATTCAGGAGTAACAGGAATTGACTGGCATAGCTCGTAATTTCTTTTAATAGCAAATGATACGAAAGGGAAGTTGGGACAGAAAAAGAAAGTAAATCAAGAATGGTGCTTTTTGTAGTGATTTGTACGCTGCAACAGTAAAGCTTCATAGATATTCAAAGAATTAAATTGCAAGTGGAATTACATTGCAAAGGATAATTCTATCAATAAAAGACAATTCACTTCAAAATATCTGTGCATTTGAAGTCATGTGCCATGGTGAGTCAGGTGATATGAACAGAATAATGTTACAACAAATAAAATCTAGACAAACTGAAAATATGTGTATGTGTGCGTGTGAGTGTATGTGTGTGACTAATAAAAGGATTGAAGTCACTAGAAAAACTGCCACATAAAATCTTAAGAGACAGACATTTTGAGAGCAATACTTTACCTAATATCTACTTACATAGAACAGAAGACTATGGAAACCATTGCAGTAGAATAACTTCACTGGTAATTTAAGTGGATTGTTTGAGGCTGTACATGCGTAAGAATGAGAGGAGAAACATCTAGGAGATGAAGTCATAGGAGTCTCCACATTTCTGTGAACGTTATCTCCAGGAACTCCAAAACAGCAGAGGTTTCACAGTTTTTTTTTTTTTTCTGAGAAAAAAATTTTCTCAAAGCCTGGGCAGAGAAAGGGGAAGAGTAGCCAAGGTGTAACCCTCCCAATATCTCCATAACAGAGGCCAGCTCTTCATTCTGAAAGACTTCCCACAGGAAAATCTGAAACATTTTCTAATCTAGGGTTGTCTATACTTTTTGTCACGTCTAAAAGGTGGATGAGAAACAGAAATATAGTAAGAAAGAGACATAAAAATTGGTTGGGAACTTGTATGGGTGTAACCCTCCCAATATCTCCATAACAGAGGCCAGCTCTTCATACTGAAAGACTTCCCACAGGAAAATCTGAAATATTTTCTAATCTAGATTTGTCTATACTTCCTGTCACTTCTAAAAGGTGGAGGAGAAATGGAAATATAGTAAGAAAGAGACAGGAAAATTGGTTGGGAACTTGTATGGGGAAATAAATGAAGGATGAGAAAGGAAAAATCTGTAATCATAGAGGAGAGGCAGAACATTGGTGACGTGTAAAATGCCTCCAGAGATAGGCCTACAGGAGGATTTACTCAGGAGAGTATAAAATGCCCTTCCTCTCTCACACAGTACTCCCCATTCTTTATTATTTCAGTGGATCTCATCTAAAAGAGCTACAAGACATAGGCTCCCTCTGAGGACCAATACAAATAGACGCTCCAATGTCAAGAGGAAAAACTAAAACAGGAATACTAAAGAAATTTGAGATAGGATTAAAATGTCACAAAAATGAGGTCATAAAGTTTGTTTGCCAGGAAGAAACAGGAGGTTTGAGATTGTCTACACCTAGGTTATTCTGATCCAACAGGTCAGGTTTCATAAGTGACTGACAGCCACTCAGTGTTCCATGTCACTGTGGTCAACCGATGCAATTCTAACAGCTGAGTTGCTGTAAACTCTATTTTTTTTTAATCTCTAAGATAACTGACCCCCTCCACACCATAAAGTAACACTTATGTTTTCTCCTACGTGGCTATCCTCACTTTGGCTCAGATAAACTCTTTGTTATGGTTAGATGTAAAATGTCCCCTGAAGAGTTAATGCATTAATATTAAGAGTTGATATAATTAAGCCACAAATGCTATCATTTCAACAGTGGATATAGTCATTGTAATGGATTTACTGGGATTGTAACCTAGGTGGATACAGTATGGTGAGAGAAGGTGGGTCTGTGGAGTGTTGCCTTAGTGACTGCTTTTGTCTTCGAATCCCTTGCCCGCTGGCTCTCTGGCTTCTAGCCTCCATGATATGAGAACATAGCTTTGCTCTTTCCATTTCTCTGATTCCCATTACCTTTCCTTGAGATCCACAGGTCCTGGTTTTATTTGGACTAAACCCAAGATCTCCAAAAACTGTGAACAAATAAATCTTTCTTATTCTAAGCTGTGTGGTCAGGTTTTTTATTCTATCAGTGAGAATACTTACTAAGATACTCTTTGTGCCTCAACTTGGGATTTGGATTGAAAAAACTGTAAATATAGAAAACATTAAGTAAATCTTCACACTAAAAAGCTTATTCGCAGCTGGGCATGGTGGCGCACACTTGTAATCCCAGCCAGCATTCAGAAGGCTGAGACCGGAGGATCATGTTTCGTGGACAGCCTCAGCTACTTAGTGAGTCCCTCCACAACTTAGTGAGCTCTCCACAACTTAGTGAGACCTTGTTTCAAAATAAAAAATAAAAAAATAAGATACAGGGTGTAGCTTGGAGGTCGAATGCCCCCGGGGTTCCATCCCCAGACCTCCCTCAAGAAAGCCTATCACTCCAGTGTATTTTACCCTATACAATATGTGCTACTTCTTGAGCAAGAGGCCACAAGATCAATAGACCATTGTATTGGCCAGAGTTCACTAGAGTAACAGAACTCACAGAACATGTATAGGGTAAAAGGGGATTGGTCAAATCATCTTACAGTCCAAAGAAGTGTAATCCCAAGTTTCTGGTTCTGACTGAACCAGAGAACCAGAGAAAGAGAACCATCAGTCCAAGGCTGGAGTACAAGAACCAAAATGATCACTAATTTGGTCCCAGTCCAAGATTAAAAGGCCAGGAAATTCTCTGGAGAAATGAGGGTGAAGATACAGTTAAAATAGCTGGAGGCTGATATCTAAGCAGCAGATGTACTTTCTTCAGGAAGAACCACACATTTATTCATGCATCTTTCTCCTTTTCATCCAGGTTCTGTGCCTATCAGAACTGTGTTGCTTATACTAATGGCAGGACTTCCTCTTCAGCCAGCCATTACATAAAACATTCATCACATTAACACACCCAAAGTCACATAATATTAGATGTTTTATGATCCAAACAGTTGACCAATTCATACCCACTAATTTACGTTATATATGATTTGTGTCTTTCCACAATATCATGAGGTTTATTCAACAGTCCAAGGTTAGAGCATGCAGGAAATTATTAGAAAATTTTCTAAGTAAAGCTAACCTAGTTTCAGATGTTGTGGATGCTTTGCCAACAGCCAATTAGCTGTGGTTAAGCACCCAACAACACATTTCACAATACCAATTCTAAAAAGTTAGGTCAAACAAGTATTTAGACATCATACAACTTCTGTCATTTAAGTACTTCAAATAATTAGCAAATAATAAGCTACAAAAAAGTAGGGTGAAGGGGATACTGAAACAAATCCAAGAATAGTAGAGGAGATTCTAAAATTGGCCCTGGTGCTGAAAAGGCTGAGAGTCTCATTGATACCTGGTCAGCAAAGAGCAGGGCCAAAGCAAAGTCACTGGAACAGAGTCATATGAACAGTAGACTCATTGTGGCTTAATCAGTAGCTCAGCATGTGGTGTTATCAAAGAAGCTGCTCTTTTTTATAGGGTTATTGTCAAGTATTTTGCAGGTTTATTGAATCTTACCAGACACTTGTCATTTCCACAAATGTACTGATGATGTAAGCTCATCAGAAGCAGGAAGAGATATATGATCCAAGGGTCTCTTATCAACTGCAGTGCTGATGTGTTGGTCTGTGCCATATGCTGGCATGTCCAAACAAATTACTTGATAAATTCCTGAGGTTGTTTATATACAATGCTCTATATAATTCACATGTCCAAACAAGTTGCATATGAGCTCTTAAAGTTGTTTTGTGTCCCATGCTCTACACAGCTACTTTTGACAAAGGCAAAACAAGTAAAGACAAAACCAAAACAACTCCCTCATCCCAAAAACAACCCCAAGAAAACAAAGACTTAGTATGAGTAGACAAAAGGGAGTCTAAATAAAATTGAAACAAAAATGTAAAGAAAAAAGGAATTAAGTAAATGAAAAGAGTATTTAGTTCACTTGTTTTTTTGATTGACTTATTTGATTATTTTGGTGGTGAGTTTCATGAGGTCTCTGTATATTTTAGATATTAGTCTTCTATCAGAGGAGTATCTGGCAAAAAATATTATATTGTGGCAGCTCTCCTTGAGGTTCTTCATAGTTTCCTCAGTTTAATACAATCTGATGTGTTAATCCTTGGTTTCATTTGTTGTGCTTTGAAGTCTCATTGAAGAAGTTTTTTCCATGTCTATGTGGTAAAATGTTGGATCTATGTCCTCTTCAAGTAACTGCAAGATATCTGATCTAAATGTAAGGTCTTTGATCCATCTTGAATCGACTGTTAGGTAGAGTGAGTAAAGGGTTTATTTCCATTTTTCTGTATACGGATAACCTGTTTTGTCAAAACCATTTGTTGAAAAAGCTATCTTTTTCCAAGGTATGTTGTTGGGCCCTTTGTCAAAAATCAATTGGCCATAAGTGTGTAGATTTGTTTCTGAGTCATTTTCAAAAAAAATGATGGAACTGGAGAACATAATGCTAAGTGAGATCAGTCAGTCACAAAAAGTAAAAGATTAAATGTCCTTCATATTTGGAAGCTAGGGAGAAAAGGAGACATAGGAGGGACTCTAGGAAAAAGAGGAGAAACCTTAGATGAGTGAAAAAGGAGACTTAACTGAGGATGATGGAAGAGAGGAAGAAGAAAACACCTCAATGGCCATGATTTACATACAGAAATAAAAGCCAATCAGTGTACTGAGCAAGTAAAGAAGAGGAAAGAGAAAGACTGGGGTAGAAACTGGGGGAGGACTCAATAAGTGCTGTATGGATATATTCCTCTATCACCCTAAATTTTAACAAGATGTATGATTACAGTATACCACTAAATTAAGAAAAGGAATACAACATCTACCAAGAACTTTGTAGAAATAGGAAAATGTGTGGCATATTCATAATTTGAACAGCAGAAGAAAGAGAAAGAGGAGAGAGGAGAGAGAGAGAAGAGAGAGAGAGAGAGAGAGAGAGAGAGAGAGAGAGAGAGAGAGAGAGAGAGAGAGAGAAAGAGAAAAGTAAAAGTGGAAATACTAGAATAAATAGTAGTTGAAAATTTTCTCAAATTAATGAGACACAAAATCATAGGTTAAGAATGTAAGGGTGCTTGGACAACACCAACAAATTATCAAGCAAATAAAATAACAAAAACACAAAAATTAAACACTTAGGTATATCATATTAAAATGAATAAGTATAAAGACAAAGAGAAAAATCTAGAAGGAAACAGAAGAATAATAAACCTTGACTAGAGAAGGAACAAGGATGACTTTTATTTGTAAACTTGAAAACAGTAATAGTATAGTGAATGGATGGGGAGCAGCCAACAGCAATAAAATGTTTTATTTGATGATAAAATAATACATTTAATATGTCATTTTAATGTCTACAAAATTGACACAATATTGTAAGTCAGTATCTATATAAGACTAAACATGTTTGTCAACTGAAAAGTGAAAAGAAAATCTTCACTCACTTTTGTGTAATATCAAATAGAAATATTTGCTGAGTATATAATTTTCATAAAATATTTTCCCATATTTTAATTATTTTATTTAACTGGTGATCACATATTAGTCTATATAGAAGAAATTATCTTTTTCAGTTTTTATCCTTTTTTGATGCTTGCTACTCAAACTGAATGTGAGGATGTTATGAAAAGAGATAAAAAGATAACATATTTTCCACAATCCATGACTGTTTATGAACCATTGAACACATTATTTCATTGACTATTTACAACTGTGAAATAATAACTATATTCTGTTTTCTAAATTTAAAAAGCACGGGCTGGGCGTGATGGCACACACTCATAATCTCAGCGCTTGGGAGGCTGAGACAGGAGGATCACACAGGTTCGAAGCCAGCCTCAGCTACTTAGTGAGACTCTCAGCAACTCAGTGAGACCTGTTTCCAAATAAAAACAGAAAATAAGTCTGGGGGTGTAGCCTGGAGGTAGAAAGTCCCTGGGTTCCATTCTTGGTACCACAAAAATAAATGAATGAATGAATGCATGTATGCATGCATGAATAAATAAATAAATAAATAAATAAATAAATAAATAAATAAATAAAATACAGGATCACTGCTGGGGACCTGTGAGGCCACCGAGTCTACGAGTCTACCTTTGGAACAATGAGACTCAGTTTGCCAGGAGTCTGGCTGAGCTGCTGCTGGGGGCAGTGTGGAATCTTCAGCTATAAAGAATTCTTTGCAAAACTCCACTGCTAACTCCCTAGCAGAGCTTATGAAAAATGTGTTTTTCAACCATACAAGTGAGTTTAATAGCAGCACTGTACAACCACCAACTTTAATCCCTTGGTATCAAGCAATGTGACAGCTGTCTTTCTCAAACCCACTGCAACTTCTAAAACAGCAACACCAGGGGTCGCAGTAAATATAACTTCCACCACTTTAAAGTATGCACACCCAAGGCAACAAGTGTACAACAGAATGTATCCCAGATGTCAACATCCACGAAGACAATAACTCATAATAGTTTAGTGACATTGCTAACAATCACAGCAACTCTTCATTCTAAAGAAAATAAAGCATCAAAATTCGACACTGGCCATGTTGTTGGTAGTATTGTGTCAACAATGGGAATTTCTTCCTATTCTTTACTTTGGTTGCAAAATGTATTATTCAAGAAGAAGCATTTGATACACAACCATTAATGAACGTGATCAGTGGTGCAACCCTGTCAATTAATTTTTGTTTATTACTAGTTTAAATCAATATTATTTTATTAAGTATATAATCAGGCCATGCATATACTATATGGTATATTACACAAATAATGTGAAGATTATTCATTACTAAAGATAAAAATACTTTAGTTTGGGGTATTTAAATATTTGGAGCTTGTAGATAATTTATTCAATGGTTATGTTAACTTTTGGCAAATACAGTATCAAAGAAGTCTTATTCATTGTTTTTTCCTGTGGCTTTGGCCACATAGGATCAGTGAGGGAAAGTTGTCACTGAAAGGCAGGATCCATCTGGGTGTTTAATTAGGGAGCCTGTCACAGCACTCAGGTGTTTGGATGTCTTTGTTGCTCATATAAAAAACTTCAGTGCTCTTCAGAGCTGAATATATCCCAATCACTAGTGCCATGCAGGAAAAATTGTCCAGTTGAGTAAACCAAGTCTGAATCATAATTTAAGAAAGTGTTAATACCTCATGTTCTATAGCAATTGGCCTAAAAATACACAAATTCCCCCCCAATAAAAATATCAAATAAACTCCCCAAAACCTGTGCTTCACACTATTAGAAACCCATTGAAGTTTGTGTATTTTTATTAATAACTTCTTTTGAGTTTTCAGTGTTTATACAATTCTTTTTCTGAGTGTAATTTAGGTAACGTGATAATGTTTTAAAAGCTCAATTGTTTGACTGGCATTATAGGAAAAAACTAAAAAGGTAAAATTACCACTATGAGGATATTGTCATCACTGTAAGTTAATTTTATTCCATATTCACTTAATTTTATATTTAGTGATTGTTTTTAAGAAATGTAGTGCTGCTTTAAGATGTAGACATTTTTAATGGAACATAAGAACATCATTTAAAAAGAGAACCCATATATGATTTTCAAAACAATATTTAGAACTCTTTTTATTGTCCAAACTCTAGATTGATGCTGTATTTATAAACCTGAGGATTGTGGAGCTCTCACCAGTCTACTAAACCTGCAAGTGAAATATTGCATTTTCATACATTGTTGACTTTACTCAGAGATTTGGGGAAGTGACATTTTTTTGTATGTGTGTGTGTGGTATTATGGATGGAACCCAGGGGACCTCTACTTCTGGGGTTCATCTCTAAACCTATTATATATTTTTATTTGGAAACAGGACCTCACTAAGTTGCTGAGGCTGGCTTCAAACATTTGATTCTCCTGTTTCAGCCTCCCAAGTGCTTGAATTACAAGCATGAGCTAGTAAGTCCAGCAGAAAAGGACATTTTTATACTTAAATACATTGTTCAGTAAGTTTTTATATTAGACATGGAAATTCCTGCTTTCTTATTTTGATATTCCTCTAGAACACTCTCCTTTTTCTATGGCTAACAAGAAGTTTCTTTCGCTGTACTATGTTAGTGAATATGAAAAACACATTATTGTAGAAAAATCACTATTAGTTAATATATTTTGGAATGTTGTTAGTTTTACAATGTACATTCCAGTTGTCAAACTCAGTTTCAAGTTTTAAAAAGAGGTAGTTACTAATTAAGATAATATGTCTATTGTAAAGGGCTAAGGTAAATCACACCAATTTCTGAAAAGAGTAAAAACAAGCTAGGTTGTCCTAATGAACATGTATCTGCATTTAAAAGAAATGAAATAAAACTTTTGTGACCAGCTTTTGGTTTGCAGAGAATACCAGATGTAAAGAATGTTGTTATAAATGTCTCGTTTCTACTAGCTGTGCATTATAGCCAATTGATGTGATGAATATGATAATAAAAAGTATCAAAAATATGGACATGGTTGAATCAACTTAATACATGCAGTATGGAGAAAATTTTATGGAACATGTTGGATTACATTAGTTTAAAATAAATGTGAGCTGATGGTTAAGGTGTATATTACTAACATGCAAGTATTTTTTGCAAAGTACAGCTGAAATAGACTTTATGTTACTGAGAGCTTTTAAAATTTAACTTCTTTTCTCTTGCATTTTTGATATTTCAGAATCAGCATGAAGTTTTTATTGAATACTTGTTTTATAGCACTTTGAAGGTAGAAAACTGAGTACTTTCATTATTTACCTTGAAAGTTTCTTGTGCTTTTAGGATTGGAAATAATGTAGTTATGTCTTTTCTCTGTATAAGTAGTAAAATTTGATATTTTTAAATATTGGTACTTTCAGAGATGTTTTTATTGCAGAATTAAAAAATATAGATATACAAAACAATAAATTAATTTGGAACACATTTTCTAAGCACAAATTTATCCTTTTAATTATTTTTAATTTTCTTTGCATTCCTTAAGAAGGCATTTACTTGAAGATAAAATAATCCAGATTTATGTCTTAATATTAGGCAAAAGCCACTTTTATTTTAAAATTTTCTCGGATAATTTATATAAGGAATAGTTATAAAAATTGAAAATGGAGAGACTGCATGTTATAACTGCATGTTATAATTATAACTCCTGTTACTTTTTTCTATTTATTGATCAGCTTTTGGTATTTATTGTTATTCATATCTATTTTAGAATAAAATTAAATTAATTTTCTCATTTAAAAATAAATTAAAAACCAGAACTTATATAGCTCTTTCAAGATCGCAGACATAATGAAACTGAATTCAAATTCAGGATCTTTGGACAAGCTGGGTTTGGTGGCTTATATCTGTAATCCCAGTACTTGGGAGGCTGAGACAGGAAGATTGAAGGTTTGAGAGAAGCCTTAGCAATTTGGCAAAATCCTGTTTTAAAATTTAAAAGAACTAAAATAAGCCTGGGGGTGTAACAGAGGTAGAATGCCCCTGGGTTCAGTCTCAATTACAAACAAACAAGCAAACAAATGTCAAGCCCAATGAGTAACCTAACAAAGCCCAAATTCCTGTGAAGCATGTTTATATAAGCTAAATATTAATTGGTACAATGTTATTATGCTTTCTATATATACCAACAACAACAATAAGATGTATGCAGCTGAGAATCATAGTGTCATGTGTAAGCTATTGTGTGTATACAACTGACTGTGTCCTTGTTATCTGTGTGACAAAGTATTATGTGAAAATCTGTGTGTTCATAGCCACATTTCAGGAAGCAGAAATTAAGCATCTGTTTAAAAATGATACTTTGAAGCATATGAATTCAAATTACTACTATCATAGAATTTTTTAACAAGATTATAGTGCTTTAACCATCAGTGAACTACAATTAGCTAAAAGGAGATTAAAAATCCAGAACAGAATCAGAGATATTTAGATTTTATATTTTCCAAAATATTTTTTCTTTTTAAACAAATAGTACTTTAATAATAATAATAATAAAATTACTACCAAAGAAGGTCAATGAAGATTAATTTGGCTTTAAAGTGTTTTGTTGTGCTATTCTTTGAAAATGTATTTTACACAAGGATAAAAAAGTAGAGTAGCCTAGAAAGCCAGCACTTGATGAAAACCATAGCATATCAAGATCACAAAACAACCATACCTCAAATTACAGTGCAGTTCTTGAGAAAACAATATTATAAATTATATAAGATATTAACACTTCTCTGAAGAAATGTAGAGATAAGCTAACTGAATATTCAGAGAAAATGACCTATTGAATATATTTAAGAATTGCAAAGAAAGTCAGATACAACCTCCTATAGCCCTTCAAACTTTCCAACTCTCCCAATCAAAAAAGTCTGCTTATAAGAAGAGATTAGAATGGCAGTATTGGCCACGGAGCAGACTTCTATCTTATTCTCCAAGATTTTAAAAGGAGACTTAATGTTTTTAAAGTAGGTATTATTTATCTCAGCCCACAAAGAAAAAAAACTGAGTGGGCTTTATATATACATCAATACTTTTCATGTTCACATGCTTTCTTTTTGAATTTGAAAATCAATAGACAAAAGTACAAAAGGTTGCTTCTGTTTCCTACCAAAAATGAGGACAGCTCAATAAACTAGAAGAAAAATATTAATAAAGTTAAAAGGTATAATGTAGAAATAGGTAGTTAGGTATATATATAGCTGAAATTATTAGCTGGATTCTATGTGGTTAGGAGGAAAGTATTTTCAAATATGTTGTTCTTTAAAGTTACAGAGAAACATAATAATAATTTTGAAAGAGTTTAGTATAATTTAAATAAATAGCACAACCAAATTCTATTTTTAAAAATCCAATAAAACTCTTGCTGCATATATATTTATAAAATATCTTGTTTATAGTTTTAAGGTATAATTTTAAGACATGTAAAAATATAAGTTATGCAATTATAAGTAATATGTACTGAAAATTTTATTCAGTGTAATAATTAATGGGAAATATATAAAATGTTAAAAACAGTTCAAATTAAAATTTAATATATGCATATTATGTATTATACATATTTGTAAATATTTATATTATTTATCATATGTGGTTTGTTTTTATTGCTAAGAACAAGAATCATTTTGTGGGGAGAATAAGTCTAGTAAATAGAAATTCAATGAAATATGTACATTTCTTATAAATTGGGTAATATCCAGAAAGTCCAGTAGAAAATACCAAGCCACTTCAATTTTGAAAGGATATCCAGTGCACTCTTTCAATCATTTCCAAGTCTTGAACAATAGTGCAAAAGCTATGAATCAATTTTTCATGTTCAAACTGCATTCGGATGTTTCCTAAAAACAGAAGACAGGCACATGCTCTGTAGTAGCATAAATGTAAGACTTACTGTAAGTGGCCTCCACAAAAAAGAGGAGTATATTGCAAATATAACTGCAAAAATAATGCACCTTAAACAGCATAGTTAATCATACTTTCAAATAATGGCTTTTCCATGTGTGCATGTATGCCTCTACCATCTTCTACTTTATTGAGATGTATGACTACAATATACAAATAAAAAATAAAGAAAAAAGCCAGGTTTGGTGGCGCACTCTTGTAATCCCAGCATTAGGGAGACGAGACTGGAGGATCGCAGTTTGCAGACAGCCTCAGCTACTTATTGAGACCCTGTTTCAAAATAAAGAAAAAAAAAATAGGACAGAGGGTGCAGCTTGGAGGTAGAATGCCCCTGGGTTCCATCCCCAGAGCCAGGAAGAAAGAAAGAAAGAAAGAAAGAAAGAAAGAAAGAAAGAAAGAAAGAAAGAAAGAAAGAAAGAAAGAAAGAAAGAAAGAAAGAAAGAAAGAAAGAGAGAAAGAAAGAAAGAAAGAGGGAGGGAAGAAAGGGTAAGGAAAGGAAAAGAAAAGAAAGAGAGAGGAGAAAAAAGTTTTAGGGATTTTAGGGTTTTTTTTTTATCCCCAACTGTGGATCTCGTGTTGGTATCATCTCTAAGAATAAGACTTTTTTTGTTCAGTAAAGACTTTTTTTGTTGTTCAGATCATAGGTGATGTATGCTGAGAATGGAGGTAGAGCATAAAACACAGGCTGATTTCTGTCATGTCTTTATAATCTAGTTTCATCATTCATTATATCTATTACTGATCATTTCCATTAAAAAGTGAAATATCAATGACTTTATATATAAAAACAGGCTACAAGATATCAGCCCTCTGATTATGTGAAAATAGAAACTGGAAGCTATGTAAGTTTTATTATATTATGAACTAAATTAATGAAAGATTAATCTTTACCTTTTCTTTAATTTTAGGTTTTTAAAAAGCAACCTACTTAATGCCATCATTGGCAAATTATTAGGGTAGGCAATATTTCTCTGATATTTTCTTCACATTTTACAAAGTTCTTAATATTGTTGTTTGTGTTGCCATTTTTATGTTATCAAGAGGTTATTAGCCATAAATTTATGATTTATTTTATCATCAGTACATGATTTTATTCTCTCCAAATACTAAATAAGGTAATTGGTTGTAGCTCTTCTCATACAAGGGCTTATATCTTTTTTTTTTTTGTGGTACTGGGGTTCCTGGAAGCCCTTCTACCTCCGGGCTACACTCCCAGACCTATTTTTACATTTTTATTTGGAAACAGGGTCTACTAAGTCAGCGTGCGCAGCTGGCTTCGAACCTGTGCGATCCTCCTGTCTCTGCCTCCCAAGCGCGTGGATTACAAGCATGTGCCACCACGCCTGGCTTAAGGGCTTATATCTTGCTAACTGTTGCAGTTAAATGAAAATATGTTTTAAGAACATTTTAGGCTATGTTTTGAGGTACTAAATTATATAAATTTATGAGTATGTGTGTATGCATATATATCCATGTGTGTCTGTGTGTGTGTTTGTACATGTGCACTAGTCATGGTAGTTATGTTCTGTAAATTTGCTTTTAATATTAATTTAGCAATCCAGGCTTGGTGACACATGCGTGTAATCCCAGCATTTGGGAGGCTGAGACAGGAGGATCACAGGTTCGTGGCCAGCCTCATCTACAAAGTTATGCCTTTGGCTATTTAGTGAGATCCTCTTTCAAAATAATGAATAAAAATATGGCTGGTGGTGTAGCTTAGAGGTAGAATTCCCCTGGGTTCAATTCCCAGTACTGAAATAAAAATACTAACAAATATTAAGCCATTGCTCTTAGGGTAAGTACATGTGCATACACCTATCCCATTCAGATTATGACCTTAAATGCTACAAACAACATAGCCTGGTGGATTCTAGTTTCTCTATTTTGCAAAGTGGAAAACTAGTTTTTAATTTTACAGCAAATATTTATTGAATGACTATTGTTCTTTTTTTATTTTATTGGTGCACTGTAGTCACGCATCATAATGTGGATCATATTGACAATGGCATTTATTCACACAGTACTTGATGCCCTCCACCCATGCTAATCCTTTTTCCTCCTTCCCAATACTGAGTGTCCAGGTTAACAATGTTATAATCACATGTATACACATATTTGAATAAGGCTTTATATGACTTGGCTATACCACTCCTCGGTATCTTTCCAAAGGTGTTGAAATTAGAGAACCACAGTAACATATGCATACCCATGTTCATAGCAGCATAATTTGCAATAGCCAAAATATAGAACCAACCTAGGTCTCCATCAACAGATGAATGGTTTGAAAAATTATGGAAAATACACACAATGGAATTCTATTCAGCAATAAAGAAGAACAAAATCGTGTCATTTGCAAGAAGATGGAAAAACCTGGAGAACATTATGTTAAGTGAGATTGTCAAAGCACAGAAAGAGAAGGGACATATGTTTCCTCTAATATGCCCAAGCTGGGGAGTATTAGGGATACTGGAGGGACTCCAGATAATGGAGGGGAAACCTCAGCAAAGCCAAAATGGAAGGGTGGGGAGGAAGAAGTCTGAGATTAATCAATGGAAATCTAGGTTTTAACATGTTTTATGACATGTCTGTGGTTGCTTTACTAATAGGTGCCAGAATTGAGATTTAAATTGAGCCTCCTATCCCCAGAGCTGGGACTCCTTATACTAGACCTTCCTGTCCCCATCCTCTTGCCAACTTTGCATGAGATCTGAGAGAAGACAGAATGTTTACCCAACTACACCCATGTTTATCATCTGACTCAAATTTTTCTAGTTCTAAGCATATTGGGGAAAAACATAAAAGTTTTCACAAATAAAAATGTATACAAGTAAACTTTAATGAGTTGGTCAATTCACAAATACAGAACCTATAAACGAGAACCAACTATATGAATATACGGATTTTACTCCTTTAAATCACCAGCTCTATAAAATGAACATTTTCAGGCAGATATAACCGCAGTTAGTCATATTCTACATGGCCTTTATATAATAAAAGTTCACAATTGTTTTATGAAGCATGAAGAATCTATCTGATTGCATCATTCCTGCCTCATAGACATGATTCTAGCTCTTTTCTTAATTATACTTTTAAAAGACATTCATTTGTTAAATCTAGCATGCAAAATAATATACAAAGCACACTTAGTGAATCCAAATTTTAGTTATTCCTTTGCTCTCTCATTAATTTGTAATATAGTATGTGATAATCCTGATTAAGTTATCTAATTTTTATATAAATTACCAGAATAAAAATAATTGCAAAATACTTCGAAACATATTAAGTATAAGCACTTAGTTCATATCATGATAATTTTATTTCACAGCACAAAATATTAATCTGTTGTAAATGTTATTAAAGCCAAGAAAATAATGTTTAGCTTTTAAAAAAAATTTTTACTATGTACTTTCTTTTAGGATTTTCAAAATAAGCATGTGGGTTTTTGCATTTATTTTATAAAATGCACAGAAATATGGAAAGTATGTATACATATGCATACATTTCTTTAAGCTTCCAATAATCCATTATTTTGAAATAGAATTGTAAAATACACATGACAATTCTTTTCCTTTTAAATTTGCCATGACTTTTTTATATTTCATGTAGAAACAAAAGCAAAAAGATCTTATATTTAGCAACACATTTGAATCATACAGACTTAATTTGAAAGAGTTTATTCTCCAAAAGTGTTTGATCTTTTCAAATTTGAGTTTTGAAATGAGAGTAGACTGATTTTTAAGTATACTATCTCTTTTGCCATCTCTCTCTCTCTCTCTCTCTCTCTCTCTCTCTCTCTCTCTCTCTCTCTCTCTCTCATCTTTCGTTTGAGTTTATTTAGCCTATTTAGACAGAGGGTTTGAAGGAGCCAGACCCTTTCCCTGTAATGGATGAACTGCAATTATCTTTCCATTAGGATGAGCTTTCCCAGAACACTGTGTGAGGAAGCTGGCCATCTTTGGAACTTGAAAGATCTATACACCTGCTTTCTGAAGTGTGATGCTGTCGGCTAGTTTCTCTGGTGTGACACCTTTGCTGGTCATAATGCAAGCCAATTTACAAGACCTGAAATTTGGTAGTTATGAGCTTTAGCCCTGTCCTTTGTTTTCATTAGACCCCAGGTGGTCTAGCTCCACCAGTACTACCATTGTTTCCTGTAAGACTAGAGAAAGTGGTAAGTCTCTCTTGAAGGATCCCAGAATGGTAGAAACGCTGAGTGTCTGCTTGAACTCACTCTTCCTACTTTTGCAACTATGGATCTAGAGGAATATTCTGTGTCTGATGCTGAGCTTACTTGGATTTGGTACCCGAAGGTCAAATAAAATTCTTCCTCTTTCCACTGTATCACAATTTTTTCAGTTATGCAGTCCAGGGGGGTGTCGCAGCCTTGACCATTAGTTCTGAGATATTTCCCAGGGTATTGTTGCATGTAAAAAGTTGCCAATTGTAGACCTGTGTCAAATAGACAATTTCTGTTCACCTGTGTTTCTGAAGTCATGCCCAGGGATTGCCTTAAATACATTTTGAAGTTATAATACAAATCACTAAAATTTATGTTCCTGTTTCTTTGTTTGTTTATTTATTTATTTATTTTGGTGGTGGTACTGGGGTTCCTGGAAAGCCTTCTACTTCTGGGCTGCACTCCCAGACCTATTTTTTAATATTTTTATTTGGAAACAGGGTCTCTTAAAGCCAGCGCGGCTGGCTTTGAACCTGTGCAATCCTCCTGTCTCTGCCTCCCAAGTGCGGGGATTACAAGCGTGCGCCACCATGCCTGGCTCATGTTTTTATTTATATGTCGGGATATTGACATAAAGTCCAGCAGTTATGTTATACTCAGCTACTTTAATAATTTATCTGTTCATGATCCTAGATTGTTTGGATGCACAATTGCATTTACAAATAATTAAATATTGTTTCATACATTTCAATCATGTTATTTATTTCTTTATTTATTTTGGCTGTACTGGGGCTGGAACCCCGGGGCATTCTAACTCTGAGCTACAACCCCAGCAGAATTTTTTATTCTTTATTTTGAAACAGGTTCTCACTGAGTTTCAAAGAGCCTCACTAAGTAGCTGAGACTGTCCATGAACTGTGATCCTCTTGTCTCAGCCTCCGAAATGCTGGGATTACAAGCGTGCACCACCACACCTGACAATTTTTAATTCAATATTCCAAACTATATCCCAAATATAATAATGATTTTGTGAATATGGTAATCCTATTCTACTTTCCAATCTCAGAATCAATTCTGTCAAGATTTCACAATTGGGTATGATAGGTACTTATGTTATTTGTTGTTGGTTTTTATGCAGATATTTTTGTGGTAATTAAATACAATAAACATATTTTAAGTGAACAATAATCATTATGAAAGTTCATCAATACTTTTAACTTTTCTCCAAGTATATCTTAGAGAGTCTTGGTAACTGATAGTCTTCTTTTTTAAATGTGTTCTCATATGTTTATTTATTTATTTTTATTTAAATATATGATGATTGGTACACTATAGTCTCACATAATGTCATTTAGAGTGATAGTGACATAGGTGCAGTGCACACAGCACTTGGTGGGCTTTGCCCCGACTCTGTTTCCACTCTCTATTGGTATCCTCTTTTATATATTAAATAAAATTTTATCAGTTCTTAATTTATTGAATTTTTCTTCTATGAATTTTGAATTTTAGTGGACATTTTCTTTGCATCAATGGGATTATAATATAATTTTCCCACATTCTGTTAAAGTAGTACATTACTTACATTCATCATATTTGAATTGTCATACCAATCTTGCATTACTGAAATAAAGCCAACCAGATCCTGAGGAAGTTTCTTTTTATATTACTAGAATCGACTTCTAAAAAACTCTTTGGGATCCTTGAATTTATGTTCAAGTGTAAGACTGGCTTTCAATTTTCTATTTTTTGAAAAGTCATTTTCAGTTTCAGAAATTAATGTTGTGCTGGTCTAATGAAAGAAGATTGGAAATATTTCCACTTTTTTGTTTTCTAGAATATGTTGTGTAAGGTTAGAATTTTTGTTTTAAATGTTTAGAGTAACTCAGCGATGGAACATTTGATATTTTTACAAAGGATTCCTTTTAGTTATATATTTAACCTCTTTGATAGTAAAATTATGCAGGTTTTCTATTTCTTTTTTGGCAGGGCTATTGGTGTTTCTGTTTATCTAGGGGCAAGCAAAACACATTCAACTTGCACTTGCTTTCTTTCTGAATTCCTAGACATCAAGGCCTGTCAGAATTCTGCACACAAGGCTAATTGTGAATATTCTATGTGACTGGGGTAACAAAGAATAGTGAATATACATATGCACAGACTTCTGCTTCAACCCATGCTCCATTGTCCAATAAAATTTTATTTATAAAACACAATTTCAAAAGTAAAATTATTAAGTTTTTCAAGATGATGACAACAAAGTATTACACAAATGTGTGTCTGTGTTTCTGGGGATTGAGCCCAGGTGTGTGTGTGTGTGTGTGTGTGTGTGTGTGTGTGTGTGTGTGTGTGTGTACTACCTCTGAGCTACATGTCCAGCCCTATTTTATATTTATTTTGAAACAAGTTGTCACTAAATTACTGCATGCTCACCTTGAACCTCATGTTTCAGCTCCACAGGCACTAGGATTAGATGATGGCTGGTTCATCTTTTTCTGAAAGACTAGGTAAGAAATCTATGGACAAATATGTCTAAGCCACATTTGATTTTAATGGGTTTATCAAGATATAACATTACCATAAATCAAGGGATGTCGGTGTTAGAAAAACTTGAGGTGAAAATAAGTAATTCAGGAGTCAATTTGAAAAATGAGAACAAAATAGAAAATATTCTTTAGAGGTAATTTGATATCATCGATTATTTTAATATCTAGTTATCTTATGAATCAACAATGTAAATCCTACATGTATATCCTTACAGGCTAAAATCTGTTTTGTAAGAATACTAATAAAATGTGTAAAAGATGTTAAAGCAACATTATTTGCAAAAGTAAAAATAAATATATAAGTGACTCAAATATGAAAATAAATATAGGAAAGATGATAGAAAAGATAAAATTCTTTTGTGTGTGTGTGTGTGTGTGTGTGTGTGTGTGTGTCTGTGTGTGACATTAAGTTAATGCATGTTGGTCTTAGAACCTGTAATTCTTCTGCCTAAGCCTCCCAAGTACTGAGATTATAGGTGTGTACCACCACACCCAGCGAGATGTGCTATATATATATTTAATTGGAATAATATATGGTTGATAAAAATAACAATTACATTTATTTTTTAATACATAAAGATCTCTCTTTAGGACATAAAGTTAATAGTTATGGAAGAAGAAATATAGTAAAAATTTATTATATAAAGTTCAAAAACATTTAGAATTAAACAAAATAATTTTAGAGTTTCAGTGTATCCAGTAGTGGATCAAGAAGGAGAGTAAGCATTTATGGAATACAAAATTTAGAAGAGTAGTGACATGGAATATAGAAGCTTACACAGAGAATTCAAGCATCACAAAAATGTTCTTTAAGCTAGAAGATTGTTTTTTATGAGTTATTTTTATCCCTTAAATATTCTTTATAAGTATTTGAATATACTAATTATTTAGGAAGAAAAAAGAGTGATAAAAATTCCAGGCTAATTGTTCATGCTTTATTAATAGAGTCATGACAATATGTTATTTATGTAGGACATATTCAAAGATTTATCTTCTCATTAATGTGTTAAATTAGAATCATGACATTACAGGCATAGACTAATGCACTACCATTTCTCCTCTCAGTTAGAATTGGGACTCTATCAGAAGATAAGTTAGTTCTGTGGTCCTTCTTTAGACTTGTGCTATGTAAAATGAGTTTCTTTTATCAACACGTTGTCAGTCACCCTCTCTAGTTTAAATTCATGATTTTTCCATTTCCCCTCGATGTAGCAATAATAGCAGAGAGTAAGACAACAGGAATGTTAATGCTTACATGAGTCTAATGGAGGAAAATTTATGATCTTAATTTCTTAGTAACTTGGATTGACTGGCAATTAGCCATCTTCTTCATACCAGTATAAATTAGGAGATTAAAAACTCAGTATTTTAAAAGACATTTTCTCACTTTTTGTTTTTTATTTTCAAATAATACTAAAAAAGCATTATTTTCAAAACTGTAGAAGACACATAGTAGGCAAATAATTAGAAGAAAAAGCCTGGAATAGCAATAGAACATTTTGGTGTATTACTTTAGTTTCTCCCTGTAAAAATATTGTTATACATGAATACTTTTTTGTACTTTTTACCAACCTGGATTTTTTGCATGCCATTAAGTTTTTCTAAAATGCATAGTTTTTAATCACTGTATATTTCTGATGTGAATGATTTATATGTTATTTAATCACTAACCACCTAATGGACAGAGAAATTTAATCCAAAGTTTTAATATTTAAGCACTGCATGTGGATCTTTTAAACAATTATCTCGGACAGTGTAATGATTGTTTTCTATTTGTGAGAGAAAATAATACTAACATCATAGTGTTTCTAAGTCTTTCACTTACCATACTCCTAAAACAAAATTCTAGCTCTAGTCCCTCGTGTATTTTTTTTTCTTCTATACTCCCTTTTCTTTAAAGTCCTACTTTGCCAAATCCATTATTTCTTATTTAATTGGTACAGAACTGGGGGACCATAGAGGAAATGTATAGCTCTGGACTGATAGAGTTGGAAGAGCTTGTGGAATGTTGAGGTCAGCTTTTCTTATCAGAGTAAATGAGTGGATAGGAAAAAGAGAGGTTTTAGAAGAAATATTCATATAAGCTAACAAAATAACTCCTTAAGGAAATTATTAAAATAGAAGAAAATTTTAGTTTTGTTTTGAAATTATTTCTTGGTTGTGGAATTGGGGTTTGGGGGTTGTGATATACTCTAAAATTAGAACATGAGAATCATAATTACATAAGATTTATGCACCTATAAGAAAAATATTAATATTCCCTTATTCCCTGTCAAAATTACATTTTGAAAGATAAGACCAATATATACTTTTAACTATGTTTGTATATGAATGCCTCTATCAATAATATTATATAACAGTGGAACATTATCATTTTGCAAAACTGATAAGTAGAGAATCATATCTGGTTTTCTATTTTGCATTTCTTCATTGATGATGTCAAATATTTTTCAAGTTCTCTTCATTTTAACTGTCATTTGAGGGTGATTTGGTCATGATCATGGTTGACACATTAGATATGAAGTTATTTCCTTAATTTGTATATCTGAGCACATATTAAGGGTTCTACATGTGTAGTTTCAACCCACTGCAGACTCAGAATATTTTAAAAAATTGTGTCTGGTGTCTGTATGGGCTGAATATACACAGACCTTTGTTACTTAAATTATTCCCTAAACAATGCAGCCTAACAGTGATACCTGCTTACATAAAACATTGCATTGCTTTAGGCTTTCATAAGTAATCTAGAGATGACATAAACGGGTGGATATACATAGATTCTATGAAAATACTACTAGACTATTTTTATAAAAGACTTAAGCATATGCAGATTTTGGCATCCTTGAGGGGTTCTTGGAACTAGTCCCCCATGAATATGGAGACTCTTGTATTACTGTTCATATTAGTCATCCTTCTCTCCCTTGCCTTGGTCACATGCTTTTAATTGTATTAACTAGTTTGAAATATAGAAGAGTTAAAACTTTATGTAGTTAAATCAATTGACCTTTTTTCTTTATGAGTTTATTATATTCTCAGAAAGTCATTGCTTCTTTTGAGAGTTCAACAAAATACTTACCCATATGTCTTAATGTTTATATCCATTGAATTTGTTTAGTCCATTTGAAAGTTACTTGGAAAAAAGGTATGAAGAAATACTGAATATTTTTCAAAGTGATTAATCAATTGTTCAATAAAACATAATTATAAGTCAAATATTTTAATGCATATTAATGATGCTACTTTAATTGTATATACAATTCCTAATATACTAGACTACGTAGTCTATGCTATTTGTCTTAAACCTACCATAAATTTTTTGGTAATACTAAGTTTAGCTTCCTTTTTTAATATATAAGACAGCATTTCATTAATCATTCTTTTCATAAGTGTCTTTGTAGTTCTTCCTCTTCTTTATATGACTTTTATTTGTTTGTTTTTGTTTTTTAATAACAAACAAACAGAGGGAATTTTGATTAAACACAGGGGAATTCTACCTCTGAGATAGACCCCCAACCATTTTTATTTTTTATTTTGAAACAGTTTATCTCTAAATTGCTGAGGCTAGCCTTGAACCAGTAATCATCCTGTCTTAGCCGTCCAAGTACTAAGATTACAGGTGTGTGGCACCACACCCAGCTTCTTCATTTAACCTGTAGAATAATTTTTTCAAGTTATAAAAAAATTCCAATTGAAATTATATTGGAATTAGTTTGAATCTCTAAATTATCTTGGAAAGTACTTACTGCATTTATCAAATATTTTAAATATCTCAATAGAAGTTTGGAACTTGCTGAGTCTACTCTTTTTTTCAGTGGATTTTTTTTTATGGGCACTGGGATGGCACCATGTAATGATGAACTGACAAATTTCTATATTATAAGTTGCTTGTGACAAATGCCTCATGTCCATAAGGTGATAGAAGAAAACACACATATTATTTGCTGATGGTATCAGAAAAATTTTGCAGACTGAATACATAAACTAGGTAAAAATGAAGCTCAAATAGATATGTTTAAATCTTTAGTAAAACAAATAAACATGTTTTTATAATAATTCACAAAAATGTCAATTGTTGAAAATAAAGGTTCTAATTTTGGAAAGACTTGGTCACAACATACCTTAAAACCTAAGGAAACATTTTATTAATTGTACAGGATTGTGTGTACAGGACATTCTATGCATGTATGGAGGTTTGAATTGCTTGTAAATGAAAAAGAAAATATATAATTTATCTTCTTTTCATACATGAAAAATAAGTTCTCTGCTAGGATGTTATCTATTCTCTTTCATATCACTACTTTATTCTATACAAATTATTTTCTTTTTTTTCTTTGTTTGAAAAGAAACTAAATAAAAAAAATCACTCACAGAGTAGATTCCACTCTTTTGGATAGAATGATATTATCACATTATCTACAAATAATTTTATCTTCTTTTCATGGAATGTAAGGTAAAAAATGCAGTCTCCAATTGAAATGGTTTTGATTACAATGTATATGTTCTGATGTAATTTTGGTACTTTCATTATTTCTGGAAGTATACTTTAAAACAGTTTTTAAGTTTTCACTTATTTTGACTTGCCTTATTAATTATTATTATTATTATTATTTTTTTTTTTTGCGGGTCTGGGGATGGAACCCAGGGGCAGTCTACCACTGAGCCACACCCTCTGCCCTATTTTTTTTTTTTATTCTTTATTTTGAAACCGGTCTCACTGAGTTGCAGAGGGCCTCACTAAGTAGCTGAGGCTGTCCGCGAACCGCGATCCTCTGGTCTCAGCCTCCGGAATGCTGGGATTACAATCGTAAGCCACCACACCTGGCTTGCCTTATTAATATTAATAGATTTTTCAGTATCAGAAAGATAAAAATTCCAAACAGTTGCTTGTCTTTCTGAGGTTTCTGAAATAATTTTATTGATAATTCCATAGTATCCAGTTTGTAGCTCTGTGTTTGCTATTTATTTCCAAAGTTTTCATCAATATAAACTTGAGGTGTTTATTATTATTATTGCAAATATTCTCTTAAAATATCCTTTTTGGGTCGCACAAACTTGGTTAAAATCCAGTACTAATAAGTTGAAGAAAATGGGAGTTTTTATGAAAGTAAAAGAGCAGAGCTTCAGATGAGTATTCTCTGTTACCATTCTAATTACTAGTCTGGTTAATGCAGAATTCTATATTAATGTTTGCGTTAACTCTTAATTTTTTCTCTCTCTTATAAAAATCATCACCACTTTTTGGGATAATTTTTTATTTTGTCACAGAATAATAACAAGACCTAAGGATCATATGATAACTTAGAGTTTATACAATGTCTATTACAAACAAGATGTGAGCTGGTTCTGTTAGGTTGGCTGAATATCATGTTACTTTTTTTTGCATGAATGTAGAAATTACTAGAAAGCTATCCATGTATCTGTTGATGGGGCCTAGATTGGTTCCATATTTTGGCTATTATGAATTGTGCTGCTATGAACATAGGTATGCATGTTACTCTAGTTCTCTGATGTCAACCCCTTTGGAAAAATACCTAGGAGTGGTAGAGCTAAACTACATGGTGGATCTATTCCCAGTTTTCTAAGGAAATTCCGCACAGATCTCCATAAGTGGCTGAACTGCCAGCATTTGTTGTTACTTGATTTCTTTATGCTTGCCACTCTGATTAAATCTCAGCTTACTTTTGATTTGCATCTCCCTGATGGCTAATGATTTAGAACATCTTTTCATGTATCTATTAGTCATTCGTATCTCTTCTTTTGTGAAGTGTCTATTCAGTTCAGTAGACCATTTCTTGATTGGGTTTTTCTAGTGTAGAGTCTTTTGAGCTCTTTGTGTGTTCTGCATATTAGCCCTCTATCAGAGTGGTAGCTGATAAAGATCTTCTCCCATTCTGTAGGCTTCCTCTTTAGGTTCTTGATGGTTTCCTTTGTTGAGTAGAAACTTTTTCCTTTGATTCCATCCCACTTGTTAATTCTTGCTTTAATTTCCTGAGCTTTGGAAGTCTTGTTGAGAAAGTTACTGCCTGTGCCTATATGTTGGAGTGTTGAGTCCATGCCCTCCTCTAATAACTTCACAGTCTCTGTTCTAATTTCTAAGTCTTTGATACATCTTGAGTTGATTCCTGTGCATGGTGAGAAGTAAGGATTTAGTTCAGTCTTTCTACAAATGAATAGCCAGTTCTCCCAGCACCATTTGTTGAAAGGCTGTCTTTTCTCCAGCGTATGAGTTTGGCCTCTTTGTCAAAGATTGACTATAGGTGTGTGGGTTTAATTCTATATCATCTATTTTGTTCCTCTGGTCTGTATGCCTGTTGTGCCAATACCCTGCTGTTTTTACTACTATTGCTCTATAGTATAATTTGAAGTCTGGCTATATCACTCTTGGGTATCTTTCCAAAGGGATTGAACTCAGAGAACTACAGTAACATATGCATACTCATATGTGTTCACAGCAATACAATTTGTAATAGCTAAAATATGGAAACAACCTAGGTCTCCATCAACAGATGAATGGATTGCAAACTTATGGGAAATACATATAATGAAATTCTACTCAGCTGTAAAGAAGAACAAAATCATGTCATTTGCAAGATGGAAAGACCTGGAGAACATTATGTTAAGTGAGATCAGCCAAACACAGAAAAAAAAGGGACATATGTTTTCTCTAATATGCCCAGTCTAGAAGCTATTAGGAATACTAGAGAGATTCCAGATAATGGAGGGGAAATATCAGCAAAGCTGAAATGGAAGAGTAAAAATGAAGAAGGCTGAGGTTGATTAATGGAGGAGCTACATCCGAATACGTGTAAAAGTATGAATTGTCAACCTGGACACTCATTGTTGTGAGGGGGAAAGGAAAAGGGGGGGGTGGGAGGGGGCACCAAGCACAGTCTGAATGTATGCCATTTTCAATATGTTCAACATAAAAATAAAAAATAAATAATAAAAAATAAATAAATCACAGAAACTACCACACAGTAGAAATGCTTCAGTATCTCCAGAAAATCCGGTATTGAATATCTATATAAGAATTGTATGACTGTTTGATATTAAAAAATTTCTGTTATTTCCCTGCCCTAATTTGCATTAGGTTGTGTTATTTCTAATTCTTGGTGTTTTTGTCCATTAATTAGATCATTGTAAGTCCTCTCTTTTTACTTTAATCTCAATATCCATCCTCTTCCATCACATTTAAAATTTTCCCCTATTGTTTTTATTTATTCTCTTCTTTCTTTCCCTATTTTCTTGCTTTTATTCTGTTAGATCAATTTAATATAAATTAACTCATAATCTACTCAGTCTATTCTATATCATACTCTACTTACATTTCCTTTTAAAAATAGAATGGCAGAAATTATTACTAATTATCTTATAGTTTATATTAAATGTATTTTGCTTTCAAACAGAGATTGTTACTGGAAGGTACTATAATTTTTTAATAAGATACTAGAAGCTGTACTTAACATCCTGATTGCATGGCTTAGTTTTTATTTTGGGGGAGGGTCTAAATGGTAACAATATTAGATGGTCTATAAAACTAATCATTTTCTTAAGAAACACTGAGGGTGATAAAAAATGTGCCCTCTGCTTTTATTTTTAATAAATGCAGATTGAGAGACTGAGTGGGAGGAAAAGTACAATACTGAGTGTAATTTCTGCATAAATCTGTTCTGATTGTCTGTTTTCTTATGGGCCATATGTGCTAGGGTCTTTTTTATTTCTTCTAAACATGTTTTTGCCCCTGCATTTTTTTTTGTTAGCAACTTACTGAGGAGAATGCCACTATGAAAATAATTATTAGTGTGATATAAAATCCTTAAAATCATTCAGTGACAGCTATCTAAAGTTGTAGGGAATAAATAAAATATAAAAAGCAGAGGTTGAACAATTTTATTTTTTTCACAGAAAAGAGACACAATGAGATCTTACTATTTTACTTACTGGGCAAACTATTGGGACATATGCTGAAAACTCACTTCCAGAATATGTGTGTGTGTGTGTGTGTGTGTGTGTGTGTGTGTGTGTGTGTGTAAATTTCAAACTTTATTTTGCATTTTCTGCTCTTCTTTCTTCTTTCCTGTATTTTTTGAGTTCTGTTTTAAGATTATACATGTAATGTTACAAACATTGGCTATTACGCTCTCTGCAGAGATTGAAATTCAGCATGGTCTTAAGATGAATGGAATTTATCACAACATTCTCCATTTTAAAGATAGTCATTGCCCATTAATCCACAGATGATTATTCTAAGTCCAATTTATGAGAATGTTACCATGTGCAATTTATAGTATTCTGCTATGCATTAAATAACTTTTCTTAATAGTACTGATAAATTGCTTAAATATCTTTGCACATCATATGGTCTCACTATGGAACCACCCACTTATAAATAACAGTACAAATTTATATGTGGTTGCATAGAAAGTGAATAATGCAGCACCTTAATTTATAGTTTTAACTCAAGTCTGATTTTTTCTTTTCTAAGAGTCCATTACTCAAGCTTATTGCCTGGTAGTATTTTTTTCTTTTTTCTCCTTTAAAGAGATTATTTATTGTGACATAGAAGCACCACTTGTTTTTAAATCTTAAAGCATGCATGGCTTTGAGATTCTGTTGAACTTTTAAGCTTTATTATCAAATTAAACTAAAGTAAATTATTTTAAAAATGTATTTAGTCTTTTAAGAATTACCTTTTAAATGTGAAAATAATAATTTAAAACAGATTAAATATTGTTTGATTCTATTTGTTATACCTACTCTTAAATACTGTCTACCTCTTTATGATGCATTTTTATATAAGCAAAATTATGTATAGAAGAAAAAATTTTGATTGACATTGTAAAGGGCCTCTTCAATTTTGAAAGATAAATAGGAAGAGTTAAGACTATAATTCAGTCCTAGAACACTTGTTTATATTTTCTTATCATGTATGAGACACTGGATGCAATTCATAACATAAATAAATTAATACAAAAAATTAAAATATAGGAAAAAACATTCACTAGAGTTTGGTCCAATGAATTATTAGTATCTTGTAAAGCTAAAAAGTACCTAAGACAATGTTTATATCTAATTTGTTTAAAATGTTAAAATTCTCTGATTTTATTTTAATAACTCCCTAAGAATCTTATTTCAATCAAATTTTAGGAAATTTTGGGTGAAAACTTAAAGAATTCTTGTGTATTATTCATCATTCAGTTTCTGTTTGCTGTTGAGGTTTCTAATAGTATGTGTAAGTGGAAGTTTTATCCATTCTGTCTTCTCAAATAGAGAAAGACAACAGAAAGCAGCAATCGACTTACCTTAGTAAACTTTACATCAAATAAGAACCTTTCCTTGATTATTTAATGACAATCTCTGTGGCTATAAGCAAGCTGATATACTTTGTGAATTTTAAAAGCAAAATGACTTGGTTCAAGGAAATCATATGGTTTTCCTGATATGACAAAAGAGAAAATGCAGATTTCATAAACTGAATGATCCTTTCTTCTTAAATAAAATGTTTTTGAAAGACAAAGTATAAGCTATTGAAGGCTGAATCCCAAGTTGCATGATAAAACTTAAAATACCTGGAAACTTAGATTTTTAATAATAGTATTTTTTTATCAAAATGCATTAGTTTATGTGAGAATTTCTACAGTGAACGAATTGAACATCCTTAACATGGCCCTTTATTGTGTAGATAGTGCTTGATATTTATATTATGCTCAATTGAAAAAAATTTCAACAACTTCACATCAACTCTGTGTAAGTAAAGATAAAGTAAAATAACAATTTAATAGCTCTGTTAATGAACTTCCAAAGTGTCTTAAAGAGTATCTTAAATTACTAACCAAATTTAGAACATAGGTGATAGATATAAATAAGACATAACAACAAGAAGAAAATCAAAAGGCAGTTCTCCTAGGAAAAAGCTGAACATTTGTTTCTCAACTGATTATACAAATTACTTTATCATTTTTATCTGATGACTGCATGACTCCAAAACTTCTGTATAAATAATAGGTGTCTAATTTTTTACAAGTAAATGACAATAGCTATTTGATAAGCTCTATCAAAATATTATTCTAATTTGGCCTTTGGAGATTCTTCAATGGAATAGTAAGCTTGAAACAATTTTTAAATGAACTTGAGATACTTGACCTTTGAATCACTTCCAAACCTAAAGACACTTAGGCTTAACTTTTTAATTTATATTATTTGCTTGTTTTCATAACAGAAGCATGATAAAAACTGATGCTCAAATATCCATTAGAATTTTTCTTAATTTTATATTTTGGCTTCTAGCACTTCTCCATGTAGATACCACTGGATAGGATTGAAAGAGCAGTGGTAGAACATTGTTATTGAGTAGAGATAATTTCAGGACATAGGATGTTTAAAGGGCTGGGACATAGCTCAGTGGTAGAGTACTTATCTAGCATTATATTGAACTTGGTTTTATTTCCTATCACTGCTTAAAAGAAAGATAAATAATATCACCCAAACAATAATAGCAAGACCAGAAAGCAATTATATAGCATCAATATTTTAAAAGGAAACAGTATATAAATGTACAAATTTTTTCTGAATTACAAATTAGTAATCTATTCTCATTTAATATTAATATTTTGTGATGCAATTATGAATTATTGTGTGCATAACATTTATGAATTATTGTGTGCATAACAAAATCATATTGTATATATTTGTGCATGGATGTTTGCCTATTTATTTAGTTTGATACATAGTTTACTCTCCTTAATTTATTTAGTTTTTGACTATAACAACCATATAGTATTTTCATTCTTCTGTATGATGGTGAGCATTTAAAATTACTTGGTGAAGGTGGGCATGGTGGCACAGGCTTGTCGTCCTAGCATTTGGGAGGATGAGACAGGAGGATCACAGTTCACGAACAGCCGTGGCTACTACATAGTGAGGCCCTTTGAAACTCATTGAGACCCTGTTTCAAAATAAACAATAAAAACTAGAGCTGGGGTTGTAGCTCGGAGGTAAAATGCCCCTGAGAAAAGGGATGCAAACAAAGTAGGCCCTAAAATTGTCTTTATTAATGTTTGAGTAGAGATTCCCAGTGGAATTACCTTAAAAAAAGTATTGGCCTTTTTCAGTTGAAAGGGCCACGCTAAGAATTTAGGCATGCCAAAGTGGGGAAATAACCACTCAGCAAAAGAAATAAATCAATTTCCAGTTATCACACAGCACTGTAAATATGTTTTTATCAGCCAAAGTATAAATGGAAAAAATAATATATGTGAGATAAGACACCACCACCACATCACTGATGGGAGAAATTAGCGCTAATGATTTATCTGGTTCTGTCCATCAAAGTTAGAAGTAAGTCTCAAATCAAACTATCTCCAAGAGACTTAACTGTAAATCAGAATGAATGTTCAGAACTAAAAGAATAAGCCCCATGTGGTGATGCATGCTTGTAATCCCAGTGTTTGGGAGGCTCAGACAGGAGGATTGCGCTTTGCCGACAGCCTCGGCTACTTAATGAGGCTCTTTGGAACTCAGTGAGACCCTATTTCAAAATAAAAAATAAAAAATACAGTTGGGGGTGTAGCTTGGAGGTAAATGCCCCTAGGTTCCATCATCCCCAGTACTAAAAACAAAACAAACAAAAAACAACTAAAGGAATAAAAAAATTTCTCTCGAGAAAAATTTTAATATCTACTCCAGTCAGTAATTACAAGACATGCAAAAAATCTGAATAATGTAATTTATAATGAAAATAAAATTAGCAGAAAGAAACATACCCATATATGTCAGAGGTGAAAGAATTAGTAGAGGGATATTAAAAGAGTTGTCATAATTCCATTTTATATATCTATGGAATGAGAAGAAAGTACTGTTATGTTAAGAAAAAATATATATGTTAGATAAGCTTCTAGAGATGAAAAATTCATGTCTGAGATTACTATGTTGAATGCATTAACAATACACTAAAAACCACTGAATGAAATTCTACTGAACTTGAATATATAGCAAATAAAATCTATCCAAAATAAAACCCAGATAGAAAAGTGGCTTAAAATATATCATCAGGAAGTTGTGGGACAATTTTAATTGAAATAATGAACATAACCAAAGAGAAAACAACTGAAGATGAACATTTTTCAAATTAAAAATATACATACCTAGATACAAGAAATTCAACAAATCCTAAACAAAACATACCTCACAATCTAATTGGTTAAAACTTATAAAAACTTGTAGAACAGCCATAGAATAAAAAAGATTAATAGAGAATATTGTAGTGGATTCAAAATGGTGACAGAAGAACACAGAATATCTCAGCAGCTGAAACAAATTAAGTTCAACTACTGAGACGGCAGCATCTTAATAAACAAAATAAATATAGCTCACAACCCAAAACAGATCCAGGGACTACGGCAGGAGGAATCCAGTAACTCTGAACTGGGAAATCCACTGCAAAAAAAGCTTGAGCATGTGATGGTCCCACTGCAGGTGTGGCTTGTCACCAGCGCCATCAGAGGCTGCCGGCCCAAACCGCAAGAAGTAAATGGTAAATACCTTAGGATAGGTGCAATACATTTTTGGAAAAAATATAATTGCTAGAGATTTTTGTCAGATTAATCAATGATAGGATAAAGCAGAGGAAAATAGCTGTAATTTTAAAATTTAATCACTTTGTAAATAAATGTAGTTCTGTTTCTCAAATATCCAGAGTTCAAATCTTGTCATCACGTAGATCTTGGGAACTTGTTTTTTTTTTTTTTTTTTTTTTTTTTTTAGTTTTATTATAGTTTACTTTCTTTATTTGTGAAATTGGGATAATAATGTTACTTAATTTAATTTTAAAGAATTTAGGAATTTGGGGTACAATATATAAAGCACTTAAAAAGTGTCTTGTATATAATTTTAAAAACTCATTAAATTTTAGTCAAGTCTATGATCTGAAGAAAAAAGTTACCTCTGAAGATTTTAAGGATTTCAGAATGGCATAACTCATAAACAATGACTATTAGACCTTTTGGTATTGTTATTTTGGGGATTAATTTTTCCCAACTTACATTGTATAGGTGATTAACCTAAAACTCCTAGACATAAAACTACTTTTCATTGCTTTGTATAATACAGAAAATAATCACTGATGGGATGGGCAAGGTTCTTATTGTTTTACAGGCATTTTCCACCTATTTTAATCAAAAGAACCCAAATATAGTTTGACTTAAAATTTAGCTTTTAATAACATAGGTAAGACTTATTCATGATTAGCTTTAGCAAAGATTTTTTTCCTCCTAAAGGTCCCTAAGAAATATAATTTTTAAAATTTGGTAGCATCAAATACTTTAATTGATAACATGGAGTCTGATGCTTGAGAGAAAAATGATAAAAATATTAAATAGAATGCTGAAATGAAATGGATCTCAAACTCATTGCTCTATCCTTTTGGTGGTTGCATATATGTTTAAAATAATATTGAGATATGAATTATTAAATATTGATTTATTCATTGGATAGTTACTATATCAATAACCTTTGTGAGAATCACTACTCAGTACTGCTATAAGGTATCTAAACTCATTGTTTCTCTTTTATAAATTTTTTTTTTGTGTGTGTGTGTGGTGGTACTGGGGTTCCTGGAAGCCCTTCTAACCTCCGGGCTACACTCCCAGACCTATTTTTATATTTTTATTTGGAAACAGGGTCTCTTAAGCCAGCCAGGCTGGCTTCAAACCTGCGCGATCCTCCTGTTCCTGTCTCCCAAGCGCGGGGATTACAAGCGTGCGCCACCACACCCGGCTAGTTTTATGATTGTTTGACCCTATCTAAACTTCACCATTCTTTTAGGCACACATCATCTCCATCTTCTTAACAGAGTCATCACTAATTATGAGGTCCTCCTAAGAAGCTATAGCGGTCATTGATATAAATATATGATGCTTTTACCGGTATATAAATTTTGATACACATAAGCTTTTTAAGGGTAAGTCCATTTTATTTGCATGCTACTCAGTTTTCAAAGTGTATTATAAATTAGCATCTTTCCAAATTATGTTCTTCTGAACAAATTCTTTTATTCTATTTCACAAGAGTCATAAAATACATACTCTCCATTCTTATAGAATATCTTAGATACTTAAAAATTTAAACAAATTCGGCTTTGAGAAGTTTTATTAACTATTTAAATGTACCTATACTTTCTTGTCTTTGCTTTTATAAATGGATAAAATGTAGAGTACACTATACTACTCTATCACCAGCCTTGAATCTTCTTGTGATAACGTATCGATCATTACCCATTTTGAATGTTGTTTGCAATTTGGTTAATTGCATACCCTTTGGAAAGTACTTGATAAAATGTTGAATTTCTCATAAAAATTAAAACTTTTCCATAAAGAGAGAGAATTTGCCTTAAACGCTTTAAAAGTTTTAGGATAATATGTCTCTTGTGAATATAATACTCAGAAAATATGTATAAAGTAGATTGCTGCTTGTATCAGTGACTCCAAAAACTTTTAAATCTACAAAAGACAAAATGAAGTTCTTACATATGAAAGAGACAGTATGTTGTGTTATAGATAACATGGACTCTTGTTTAGAAGCATTTCAGAACAAAAGCTCTCATATTTTATCTTCAGTGAAATAAATGTTCTTATTTAAGAAATAATATCAATTTATGGAATTATATAGATTCTGTGAAAGGATTATTTATTTATTTAATTTATTAAAAATTAATAAATTTTAAATTAATATGCTAATTTTATACTAAGTAAAATTAACATATTATTAAAATAGTACTTGAACTCTAATTGGAGAATTTCTGCAATGGGGTATCACTTGCATAAGCAAGAAGTATTGTTCACCAAAGCAGTCCAGGAGATAAAATATAAAAGTCTGATAATCACATTGCAGTTATGAATCCAGTTCATATCTGAGTCTAAGTTTTTTTTTTTTTTTTTTGCATGTTTGGGGATGGAACCCAGGGCATGTGACCTCTGAACTACACCCCCTGCCCTATTTTTTATTCTTTATTTCTAAACAGGGTCTCACTAAGTTGCAGAGGGCTTCACTAAGTAGCTGAGGCTGTCTATGAACAGCAACCCTCCAGTCTTAGCCTTCCAAATGCTGGAAAGCATGAACCACCATATCCGGTTGGGGCTAAGTTCTAATAACAGATGCTATTAGTTTCCAAGCAATATCCCCTGGTACTTACTTCCTTGTTAATGTAAGTATTTTCAGGTTTTACTTTGAATACTTTTTTTTCTTTACACTTTTATTGCTACATTAGTCTTACATCATTATGTAGTTCATAGTGATATTGACATACATGCACTGTGTGTGTGTGTGTGTGTGTGTGTGTGTGTGTGTGTGTGTGTGTTTTACTGAGGATTGAACCAAGGGGTATTCTTTCTCCAAGCAATACCGCAGCCTATTAGCCTATTTTATTTTATCTTAAAACAGAGTTTCACTAAGTTGCTGAGGCTGGCTGTGAACTTCTGATCCTTTTGTTTCAGTTTCCTAAATACTGGGATTACAAGTAAGTGCCAGGGCATATTCTTCACTCTCTGCCAAAAGTACTTTGCCAGATGGAAAGGTAGCTCTCTACAGCATTAAATCACTTAATTAACACACTTTCTTGTCTTCTTTGGCTTTTTTTCTTTCCTTATTTGACTTTTTCATTCTTCTGGAACTACAGGTCTGATAAACTACTGCATATACTGCTGTAGAACACCCTGCAGATATTCAAATCAACATATTTCAACTCTCCCTGTACTACGGATTGAATCCAGGGGAATTCTACCCCTGAGTTACACCAGAGCCCTTTTTAAATTTTTACTTTTTATTTTGAAACAGGGTTGCTGAGCGTCTTGCCAAGTTGCTGAGCTGGCTACAAGCTATTTCAGTCTCCCAAATACTGGGACTACAGGCGTGTGCCACCATGCCTAGCTCAAGTTTCTTATATATTTTCATATAAACTGTGCACAGTCTCCTGTAAAATTTAAATCATCTCTATAGATTATTTACAATACTTAATATAATATGTGATATAAATAGCTATTATACTTTGTTGTTTAGGGAATAATGATAAGAAAAAGATCTTCATATTTTCAGTATAGACATAATTTTTTCAGTATTTTTGATCTTTAGTTGGTTGCATCTGAGGATGTAGAGACCACATAGAAGAGAGGTCAACTATGAATTCTAATCTTGTGGCATAGCTTCTAGATGAGCTTAGTATGAACCAGAAACTAGAATGAGCATCTTTTCCTTCTGTTAGTCATACTCAAAGTTGAACACACTTAAAATGGTGCCTTCCATTCATAATAACCATATTATGGAATCAAGCTAAGTGTCCATCAACAGATGAATAGATTATAACATTATTGGGTATACACACAATGAACTTCTATCCAGCAATGAAGAACAAAATTATGTCATTTCTCAAAGCTGAAAGAACTTAGAGAACATTGTGTTAAGTGATGTTAGCCAGTCACAGAAACTGATGGGTCATATGTTTTCTCTCCATGCAGAAGCTAGGGAGAAATAGAGATATAAATAGGACTTTAGATAATGGAGAAGAAACTACAGTGGAGCGAGGGATGTAATCTAGGGGAAGATGGGAGATGGAGGGAGGAAGAATCAATGAAAGAAACACTTCTACTGACATCATGTGCATACGTAAGAATATCAATGCCAATCTTAATATTCTGTATGGGGATGGGGGAGAGGGGGAAGTGCCAAGGGAAAATTCACCCATACTAGGTGGATGTATGTCACCATCACTATGAACCACATTTTGATGTGAAACTATAATGTATCAATAAAGTAAAATAAAATAAAGCAGTGCCTTAAAAAGATGATGAAATCCCAAGAATTGTTAGCCATTTAGTGAATTGAGAACTTTTACGTTGACACTAGTCTTTTTAATGAGTCTCTTTCTTATGTTTTACTATTAAAAGCATGTTAAAAAGAGGAAGTAAAAAATTAGTAGAGTAAATCAATGCATTACACGGCTAAAATATATTACCTTGTGTCATAAATATTTGTTTAGGACCATAATGATAGAGAATGTCACCTATAAACTTTATGCCTAGAAACTTGATTTTTATAAGTTCATTGTTTAGACAAACTGACTTTGATATTTTTCACTCAGCCTCAAGTATAAACAAACTTCTTTTAGATTTAATATTTCATTTGATTCCTCTGAGGATAGCTATATTGATATTTTAATCTAAGGTGCTTTTTTCATTTCTGAATATTAGATTTATGTTATCTAGGGTTTAAAGAAAATTTGAGTTGATTTATTATTCCTTCTGAAATACAAATGATGCTGCTTTGTTCCCTGAATAAACAAATAATATGCATAAAAATATTACTTGGATTCCATTTTGAGGTTTTCATTGATTTATAATTCTAAGTACAACTTAATTATGTTTTTATATCTCAGATTATCTCTGTACCAAGTGGAGACATGACATTCATCTTCCAGTTTTAATATGTGATGTATGATCAAAAGCTTCATGAAATGATTTGTCAAAAATAATATCTAATATGATTTGTCTACTTGAGCAACCACCATTTTAAATAGTAAAAATCTTAAAATTACTTTTAAATTTTTATCCCTAAAATCCTGATAAGAGTGATAAAAAAGGGTAATATAGAACATGACATACATCCTAAGTGTAGTAGGGTGGGAATATTACAGACTGGCCTCAGGCATGTCTTTTTGCTACAATATGGACCACAGATACTATAATATGACCAGTCGGATGCCTACAGTTTTCTCAGTTCCTTTTTTTGTTTATTTGTTGTTATTATTTTTTGATACTAAGAATTGAACCCAGGGTCAAACTACCTCTAATTTATACCCTCAGTCCTCTTTATTTTTAAAGCAAGGTTTGTAAATTTGCTGGGGACTTTGCTATGTTGCTGAGGTTGGCCTCAAACCTGTGATCTTTCTGTCCCAGCCTCCCAAATACTGGTATTAGAGGTGTCTACCACTATACCTAACTTTTTTTGTTTTATTTTGTTTTGTTTTTGAGATTGGAGATTGGAGCCAGGAACATTCTAGCTCTGAGTTCTACCTCTAGTCAGATTTTACTTTTGATGTTGGAAACTAGATCTCACTAAGGTGCAGAGGGCCTTACTAAGTTCCTGAGGTTGGTTGTGAACCTGCAATTCTCCCATTTTGGCCTCCCAAATACTGGGATTACAAGTGTATGGCACAATGCCCAGCTTTTTGAAATAAGGTTGCTTTCATGCCTTTGTTTGAGATTTTATGACAATAAAGTAGTGGCTGCTTTTGTATTGCTATACTATGCAGAAACACTGCCCAAGTCTAAGGGGTCTCTTTTATACTGATGACACTGTAGTCTGCATAGTTGGAAGCACTTGTCACTGAGTAACCTCACCATGTAGAACAAGCTCTTGTGTTGAGTGGCTTCAGAAAGCTTTGTGATGCCAAATAGATCATCACTAGGTGACACATTAAAAAATTAGGCAGCACATAAATATTTATAATATTATATTTACTGTTCACATTATTTAGTTCTAAAGAAATATCATTTCTTTCTTATTCGGAATCTTCAAAGAGAAAAATGTCAGTGTATTATAATCAACTGCAATTTGGTACATGGATGGAAATACCAGAAAATCCACTGGTCTCTTTTTTTCTTCTTTCTTCCTCTTCCACAGACACACTAGTCAGTTCGTACTGACATTTTAGGTACCAGAACTAAAATTTTAAATCACGAGCTCTCCCAGTCTTTGAAAAGACTTGCTTTTATTTAAGTCGTTTCCCTATACATGAGTTTTCAGGGAAAGGTAATTTTGAATACAGGAGAGAAACATTGGTAAATTTATTTTGATGTTTCAGAATTTTAATTATTTTAAATAAAACAATATTTAAGGGATGTCCATCCATATAAAATAAAATTTACAAATCTTGGGTTTCCTAAACAGATTTTTACAGGAAACAGATATTTTCATAAACTAGAAGTGATATAGGTAGTTGAAGGAAATTTCTATGGAGGTCATTTCTCTTTAATTGTGGGAGGTAAATGTGCAACAGTTAATTTTATGTGCTGACTTGACTAGGCTGTAGCACCAAAATATTTGCTCAAACAATTTACGTGTTGAATAGTGTTATTTTAAAAATAAAATTTCCATTTACATAATAGCCCTTGAATAAAGGACATCATTCCTCAGAGTTTAAGTAGGCTTTACCCAATCAGCTGAAGATCTTAAAACAAAAAGATGAATGAGATTCCCTGAGCTAGAGAGATTCTACATGTCTTCAAAGGGCTTTAGAAACCAAGCACATCAACTATTTCCTGGGTCTCCAACCTGCCAGCATACTTTGCTGGTTTGTGGACTGCTAGCCTTTACAACTGTGCTATTCAATTCTTTCTTTTTTCCAGTTTTAATTGTATATGCTTATCTTTTCCTTATTGTATGTATGTATGTATGTATGTATGTATGTATGTATGTATGTATTAATTTATTTATTTATTATGTTTTTTGGTGGTTTTGGGGTTCCTGGAAACCCTTCTACCTCCGAGCTACACTTGAGGACACCTATTTTTTATATTTTTATTTGGAAACAGGGTCTCTTAAGCCAGCAAGACTGGCTTCAAACCTGTGCGATCCTCCTGTCTCCGCCTCCCAAGTGCAGGGATTACAAGCCTGTGCCACCACACCTGGTGATTTTCCTTTTTTTAATTGGTGCACTTTAGTCATAAATCTTAATGGGATACAAGTTGGTAGAGGCACTCATGTACACATAACTCATTTAGCTATTTAATTTCTTAATCTCTCTGTGACTTACCACAATCACACACACACACACACACACACACACACACACACACTATTGATTCTATTTTCCTAAGGAATTCTGACCTATACAATGTGTCTTTTTATCTTTTATAGCCCCCAACAGAACACAGAAGGTGCTCAGGAAGTAATGAAGGATAACTAGTTTTTAGTGATTTTAAAATAACTTACAGAAATAAAACCCTCTCACAGAAAAAGTTTGTCCCTTCAGAAACTCCTATCCAAGTGCAGGAGAACCCTCACTCTGCCGCCTTTTCTTTGTACAGATTCGATGTTTCTTTGTCAAAAATAACTTTGTTTTTTGACACTAAGCATAATTTTATGGTTTTCTCATGAAATGAAGTATAGCTCTCCTTACTTCTTTTTTTTCTATTATCCAGCCTCAGAGGGCATCTGATTTATTCCTAGCTGTACTTTCTGCAGCATATGACCTGTGAAATTATATAATTAATAGACAGTTGAATAAGTAAGTGGTAGAGTCCCAGAAATTCCATGTTATACTATCTGCTGTACCACACCCCCAGCTTTCCCCTGGGACAAATACAGTCATGACAGCAGATACAAAGGCAATTAGCTTTGAAATCTCTGGCATATAGGAAATCCCTACACAATTGCTTGGAATAAGGAATGGTGTGCATTACAAAGCTCTGTGAGTATTCGCCACCATCTGCTCCTATCAGGATTGTCAGTTCTGCATCAGTCCTTCCCTCTCCTCCACCCCTCTCCTACACACTGTGGGGGTGTCCTGTGTTATCCTTGGAACAGCCATCATCTGGCAGCTATTTTAACATATGGGTACCCACTGTTGCTGCTGGAAGCATCTTAAAGCCCACTAAAGAATTTAGAAGCCCACTCTATAAGAAAACATATTTTATTTTTCCATGGGGAATATTTGCAATAAAATAAACCTTTCTATGTTTTCCAAAAATGAGGATACTTATTATGCCTAGTCTCCAAGTGTGCATCTTGTTTTAGTCCACATGGAGTATTGGGCCTGGGGTATGAACAGTCATTTCAGCTGGGTTAACTTTGCATAGGCAATCTAACTTAAGACTAGCATTGAGTTTTAAAGATGAAGGATTTACACATTTGTCACATAGACCACCTGGAGCTTAAAATATTTTAAGATATATATCCTAAAAAATATATGTACCCCAAATGGGAAGAAGTATGGTGGTTAGCAGTTTCCTGAAGGATGACAGATGGATTAGAAAAGACAGTGTGAGAAGTATGGGTCCCTGCCATATTTTCGTAGAATTTTCATAGCTGAAGATTGCATAAGAGCCAATTCTGCAGTCGTTCTTAGAATAAAGAATGAAGACCTGAACACCCACATCACTCTGTCTTTTGCAATAGCAGATAGCTGTGTGAGGCATATGCTGAAAACAGTCTTAGTGCAAGTAGCAAAACAAAGAGGCACACTGATTTGGATGGTGCCAAATGAGACGAGGAAAAAAAAAAAATAAATGTGTGTAAGGGTGCTCTACATATTGTTCTAAGAACAGAAGGCCGATGGATGTGTTCTCCAATCACATTTTTCTGAGTTCTAACAGGAGAGCTTTAGTTGTTTTGTAAGGTGTCAGTATAAACTGTTATCACATCATGTGAAAGCTTCCTGACATATGTTATTACTGGTCAGAAATAGTATGAACAAAGAAAGAAGCTTTTGCAGACTTGCAGATTGCTTATCATATTTTTCTTTTAAGTAGTTACTTTTTAAAGTTGTTTGTACTTTTGTTGGTGCATTGTAATTACATATCATGCTAAGGTTTAAAATGACACATATTTCTTTTAATGGACAACATAAACTATAAACATTTCTTAATGTGATGAAGAAAATATTTTCGATTTTGATTATTTACTACTATTATTTTGTAATACTGAGGATCAAACCTAGGATCTTGAGCATGCTGGAAAAGTGCTATAACACTGAGCTGCTCTCCCAGCCCAAGCAAAATCATTAAATTAAAAAAAACATCATCATTATTATTATTATTTTATTATTATTATTGTTATTATTATTATTATTAGCGGGTCTGGAGATGGAACCCAGGGGCATTCAACATCTGAGATACACCCCCTGCCCTATTTTTTATTCTTTATTTTGAAACCGGGTCTCACTGAGTTGCAGAGGGCCTCATTAAATAGCTGAGGCTGTCTGCGAACCGCGATCCTCTGGTCTCAGCCTCCCGAATGCTGGGATTACAAGTGTGTGCCACCACGCCCGGCTCCTGAATTTAATTTTAATCAACATTTATTTAGTATTCCCTGGTAAAACAAAATGTACAAATAGAAAAATAAATTGAACATTTGGTTTGAATTCAACATTTGGTTTAATCATATTGGTTTACTGTCTACCATTGGTGCTATAGAGTGATGTCAATTTAAAGATATTTATCATTAAAAATCAAAGTAAAGTCTTACTGTTTTAAATATATTTACCTTGAACTTTTTGGTCAAAAAATGTATATTTTAAAAAAATATCAAAGTACTCCTACTGATAGTATTTTTAAGTCTTATTTAATCCTTCTACAAATTAAAAACTAAGAAAATTTAGAAAAAGCACTTATAAGCTCATTTTGACATCCAGTCCCTGAATTTCTTTGTATCCTCTTGGTCTAGGCTTCTGTAGCCCCGTGTTCTCTTAGAATAGTTAGATACTATGGTTTATCTTTGTTATTAACCTATGTTATATCAGATATTTTTCCAAGATACAGTGTGTTCTATCATTTCTTTTATTGCTTCTCAGTATGGTCTAAGTCAAAGAATTGCGATGCTTAGGATAAACTTAAAGATTCATTTGAGCCTATTTTATATATAAAATATATACTGTATACACGTATGTAAGTGTCTGATTTTGAAAGATAAAAGTTTGAGATAAATGTACAAATGAGTCTGTGCCACCTGAGGAATGAATTTGAGCCAGCAGAGGTATAACTATCATCCTTTTACAACTGGGCATCTAATCATATTTGGAAGAAAGAGCAAAGAGAAAAGCAAAGAAATAGTTCAAAGGTATAAGAATAAAAATATCAATAATCAACTATGTCATTTGCAGGAAAATGAATGGACCTAGGAATAGTATATTCAAGTGATAGTCAAAGAAAGTGAAAGGTCATATGCTGTCTCTCAAAAATGGAAAGTAAGGAGTACTTGGAATATCATAAAGATTTTAGATAATTGAGAAGAAACCTCAGTGGAGCAAGGGAGGTGTTTTGGGGTGGGGAGAATTAATATAGGAAACACTTTCACTGTCTTTATACGCATATGTGAGAATACCAATGCCAAACTCCGTATTATGTATGGGGAGGAAGGGAGGTGGAGAGGGAGCTGAGGAAAGGCTCAATAGTGCTGTGGGCATGTTTGTCACTATCACGGTGAAATACATTGTGATGTGAAAACACAATGCACCAATGAAAGTATTAAAACAAACACACAAACAAAAATATTAACAATAATAAATGTTGCAAGGATGCAGGGAAATAGGAACCCTTAGACACTGTTAGTGGAACTGCAAATTATGGAGGTTTATGTGGAGGGTCCTCAAAAGATCAGAAATGGAATTGCCATATGACCCAGCTACACCACTTGTTGGTATCTTTCCAAAAGAATTAAAGTCACGATAGTGATAAGGAGCCCTGTGTCGTGGTGCACGCTTGTAATCCCAGCATCTGGGAGGCTGAGACAGGAGGATCATGGTTAACGGACAGCCTCAGCTACTTACTGAGGCCCTTTGCAACTCGGTGAGACCCTGTTTCAAAATAAAGAGTAAAAGAAATAGGGCTGGGGGTATAGCTCGAAAGTAGAATGCCCCTGGGTTCCATCTCCAGAACTGCAGAACTGAAAAAAAAAAGTCACTATAGTGATATATATGCATCCATGTTTATTGCAACATAATTCACAAAAGCCAAATTATGGGAACAATCTTGGTGTGCAAAAACAAATGCATGGGTAAAGAAAATGTGGTATAAACACAAAATGGAAATTTATTCAGGCATAAAGAGGAAGAAAACTATGTCATTTGAAGGAAAATGGATGGAATTAAAAATATTATGCCAAGTTTCTTCTAATATGTAGAAGCTAGAGAGAAAATAGAAAGCAAAAGGGATGTTAGATAAATGAGAGGAAAGACTAGTAGGATAGTGGAAGAGGCTGGGCATGGTGGCACACTGTTGTAATCCCTGTGCTTGGGAGGCTAAGACAGGAGGATCACATAGGTTCAAAGCCAGCCTCAGCTACTTAGTAAGGCTCTCAGCAACTTAGTGAGACCCTGTTTCCAAATAAAGTATAAAATAGGTCTGGGAGTATAGGAGTATAGCCCAGAGGTAGAAAGTGTCTGGGTTCCACCCCCAGTAACACCAAAAAAAATAAATAATAAATAATAAATAATAATGGAGGGGGATGGGGGAGGGAGGTGGAGAGGGAAAAGGTAGAACTGATAAAAGGAACAATTCAAATCATGTTGTGCCCGTGTATGAAGGTATCAGTAGCGATCTCAGTATTATGTAAGGGGATAAGTAGGTAGCAGGGTTGGGGTGGTCTAGAGGAACCCACCAAGAACTGTGTACATGTTTTTTTGTATGACATTGAACCTTACTATGATGAACAATTATAATGAACTAATAAAAGTATATAAAAAGTATAAGAATGAGCATAATGGAAGAATCATGAGGTATAGGAACTTATTTAAGTAGATGATTTAATTTATTGATGAGAATAACAGAAACTTCCTGAGAACACAGAGGAGCAGTTAGGGGAAGAATGCAAAAGTCAAGAGAGCTCATGTGAAATACATTCAATGGATAAAAGAGAATAAACTTTTGAGAAAAAAGAGCAAAGGAAGTAGGAGACCTTGAGAATGAACCAAATAGAGATAATTTCTGTCAGATGCATGAGAGAAGTCAGTGTGAAAGAATGGAATAATATCTAAGCATTTTGAGGATCTGGCTGAGAGAAGAGGAAACAAATCCTCACTGTTCACTATCCCTTTATGTTCTGGGCACTGACTGAGAGACCTCACTGCTTCACCAATTAATCAAGGAAACTCTAGAGTTTACTTTTGATAAGGCAGCCCACCGAGAGAATTTAGGAATGAACTAATGATTGGTGGGAGCTCCTGACCACACAGAGTAGCTAGTGGAGCTTATACCTGGGAGTATAAAGGAAAACTGGAGTCTGGGGTCAAAACTGGAAGTGCATAAGCAAGAAACTGAGAAGCAACAGGTGGCTGTCATCAAAAGGGGAGAAGTATGAGTCTGAAATCTTAGGTTTGAGTTATAGTCTTGTGGGTTGAGATTGCCTGGTAAGTGGTTTATCTTTTTGAGAGTTAAAATAGAGGAAAATGTTAAGTTTGATTTGACAGTTTTTCAACTAAGACTATGTTGTTGTTCCACAAGTTGAATAAATTTGATCATTGCAGTTTGTTTCAGAATCTCTGGTAAAGAAAATTATTCTAAGTTAATGTTATGCAGCTGGGCCTGGTGGCACATGCCTGTAATCCCAGCCCTTGGGAGGCTGAGACAGGAAGAATGCAGGTGCCAAGAAGCCCCAGCAATATAGCAGAACTTTCAGCAAAATCCTGTTTTGAAACCAGAAAACAAAATCTGACTGGAGTTGTAGTTCAGAAGTAGAATGCCACTGGGTTCAATCCATACTAACAAAAAAATAAATAAGTAAAATAAAATAAAAATAAATTAATCTCACACTTAACACTTAAAATATTACAACTTCAAATATAGATCTCAGATATAAATTAGTTTGTGACTAACACTGGGAACAAAACATAAGCAACAATCCACCAATTTCTAATTTTTCTGAATTTTTCCAGAAAACCTTTTTTTTGTAACTATTATAGTGGTTCTATAGGATGAATTCCTATCTTTTTGACTGCATTCCTTTTTTTTTCCACATTTTTCTGTCTTCCACATTCGTTGGTTTCATTTACATCATTTAGAACTGGGACCATTTCATTTTATTTAAATAGTCAAGTAAAATCTGGATTAGTGGGATTTAGGTTATAAACATTTTTTCAGATTATTAACTATTTCCTTTATTTTCTTTGGTAATTCATGAGAAAACGATTCCCATAAAGAGAAGAGTAAGAATTCTTTAGCATGTTAATGCTATGGTTTGAAGAGGGTTTGAGTATGGTTCTCAAGGGTTTATGTGCTTGATCCTCAATGTGGTAATGTTGGTAAGAACATTTCAGAGGCGAGGTCTAGTGGTTTGATCATTGGGGGTTACCGTTCTTGGAAGGAATTAATGTTGTTTTGTGGATTCTTGTCTACTGTCAAAAAAGAGCATTATAAAAAGTCTATTTTTTGCCAGGCGTGGTGGCGCACGCTTGTAATCCTTGAGTTTGGGAGGCAGAGACAGGAAGACCATGCAGGTTCTAAGCCAGACTCGCTGGCATAAGAGACCCTATTTCCAAATTTAAAAAAAATATTAAAAAATAGGTCTGGGAGTGGAGCCTGGAGGTAGAACCTCAGTACCACACACACACACACACACACACACACACACACACAAAAAAAAAAAAAAAGCCTATTTCTAAGTCTTTCTAGTTTTCTGTCTTACCATATGATCTGTAGCTCTCTGTCTTGCACTCCTCCATGATGCCATTCAGGCTGCTGTTTGCAGCCAGGGGCTTTCTAATCAAAGAAAAAACAGAAGGGACTACCTGATTTTGAACTTTAAGCCTCCAAGTTTGTGAGCTAAATAAACCTTTTCTTTTCTTAAAAAACTCCAGCCTCATATATTTTGTGATAGCAACAGAAAATGGATTAAATGGACTTAGTTTTTGGCATTTTATTTGATACTTTTTAAATTTTGTATGTATACAGATGTTCCTACTACTAATTAGTTGAAAATCACATTTGAGATTTTCTACAGTTTTCAATCGTTTTATCTGACCAAGGTATATTAGAGATAATTGATTAGTACAATTATGGCCTTAGTAACATATTTTCTTTTAGAAGAACATATTAAGAAGCCGTTTTTGTTTAGCGTCCTCTTGGTCATTTGCTCAGTTCAGCACACTGAATTAATCTTATCCCAAGAGATCACCTTCTTCTATCAAGAGATTTAATAAAGCAATGGGGGTGGGGAAGTGGCAGTAAGACAGGTGGTCTGAAATAATGTCAAAGAGGGAGATTTTCCTAAGTGAGTCCTAACTAACAAGTGGCTCATGGTGAAGTGTAATGCCACTAGTGGAAGCTTATAATTCAAAGCAACTGCACCCCAGGTACTACTATCTGTCCCTCCTCCACACAAAAGGGGTGGATTGTAACTGTGATTCCAGAACTTAGTCTAAATTCAGAGGGCAAAGATGAATGATAAAATAATTGGGGATGCAAAATCATTCTTAAATGATAATTTGAGAACACGTTTTTACTGAGTAAGATTTTCTAATGTGCTCTTATATCATGTCCTAATTATTTCTAATTTCAACTTGTATGCTTTTCTTTCATTTTTTTCTTCAAATATGTTTGCCTAAAGTGAAAATATTTTGATGTGGCTGAGAGAAAATTGAAGTATACTTTAGATGCTAACTGATGAAGGATGATTAGAATGAGCCCGATAGATTCTATATGCTCAGGTTAAAATGCAGATTTGGATTCAGTAGATCTGGAGCTGGGTTCATGGGTATGCCTTTTTTTAATTTTAATTTTAATTTTTTGGTGGTACCCAGGGGTACATCGGGCTATACTCCCAGACCAATTTTATATTTATTTGGAAACAGGGTCTCACTAAGTTGCTGAGAGCCTCACTAAGTAGCTGAGGCTGGCTTTGAACCTGCACGATCCTCCTGTCTCAGCCTCCCAAGCGCAGGGATTACAAGCATGCGTCACCATGTCCAGCTCCTTTTTGGGCAATATTGAGACTGCTAATATCACTAAGTACATGTTAAGTTCACTCTTGCCTTCCTGCTTTTATTTGTTCTCCAGTGCTCCATGATACCAGATGAACTGAAAAACCTAAAAATTTAATGTATCACCTGCATGTATATATGAAGACTTAGAAAATTTCTTAAAGAACTGTTTAGTCTGTAAATTTGTAGAAGCTTTTTAGTCTGCCAGTCACATGACTTCATTCTCTGAAATGTAGTATAAGTTTATTTTGATGAGCAACACAGTAATAGCAGAATAAATATTGAGGTGTCAAAAAACTTGTATTATATTTTATGCTCTGCATATAACTGGTTATGTTAGACTAATAATCTTTCAGTATCCTTTCAACTTGGGGACTCAAATACAATGAGCACAGCACAGATTATTTAACCTAAGATATCATTCTCTAATATTTCTTGTGTTTTGAATAATAAATGCAGATGTTTCTGCTCATCTCTGCTGAAGTTGCTTTGTCTGGTGGGAGGATGCTTCTCAAGATTGCCTTATGGCCTAAAATATTTTAAATCCCCTTAACATTATCTTTTTTTCTACCTCAAAAATTGGATCTATTATAGCAAGAAAGACCACACCTACAGGCCCCTGATGATCAATTATTTCCTTTGCTTTTTTTTATGCAACCCAGCTAGGTTGCTCTGCTCCAGGGAGACACACAGATAAATTGCCTCCCTTTGGCTGTGTCGTTTTCTTCAATTACACAAACAGCAGCTGGAAAATCTAGAGATGAGAACTACAAGAATTCTGAGAGATGCTAACGATTAGTGCTCCGCATTATTAGTCTCTGGAGCTTCTTAAAGCTCAGAGTCCCCTGTGGCATTGTCAGAACCACAGAGTGACACAGAAGCAGTCAGCAGTCTGGCATCATTTGGCTGCCCAGGATAAAGCTTCCCCTGCACACAGGCTGCTAGCCCCCAGAGTCCCACCATCCGCCTAGGAATCAACAGACACTGTGCGGCCATGATGGGTTTAAATAGATCTAATCATTCTGGAAGGCAGTTAACTGTGAAAAACCTTGTTACCATGGGAAGGAAGCCTATCTTTCTCTAATAAAACAGAATGTAGTTACTGTACTCTTTGTTTCCTAAAGCACTCTCCTTTGTATTATTAATTTTTTGAAAGTGCAAGGTTGAGAAAGTCTTTAGAGACTCTGAGCTTATCAACTCTATTCATCTTCTGACGGGATAAATTTCTTTATCAAAATAATGCTCTTGAAACACTATTTTGTTTGTGGTCCTCCAAGGAGAGCCTGTTCTACTTCTTTACCTATTCTTCTCCAATAAGAGTAAAGCTCATAATGATTGTTAAAAAAAAAATAGAGAAAGAACAAAAGAAAGAAAGAGGCGGAGACATCCTAGGGTGTGATAAGCTGAAACATCAAGCGCAGGACGCAATTTGCCATGAAATCTTTCATACCATTGTACAGCTGCTTCTGCAGCTTGTGCTTTGGATGTGCCTTGAAGCAACCTTTGGAGGCACAAAAATTCACTCCTATAGCATAGTGGACATTTATTGACAGTTATGTAGGTAAAAAGCAGAAAAAATAAAATAGGGTTGAAGGTGTAAGTTTAATCTTCAGCATCACAAAGCAACAAAAACTACAAAGAATATATGGGATAGGGATACCAGAGGGGTTTGAGATTTTTCTATTTTTTTTGTGTATATATATATATATATATATATATATATATATATATATATATATATGTTACTGGGAATCGAATCCAGGGCCATTCTACCTCTATTAACCATACTATTATTTATTTATTTATTTACTTATTTATTTATTTTGAGACAGGTTCATGCTAAGTTGGAGAGAAACCCACTAAGTTGCTGAGGCTGGCCTTGAACCTTAGATCCTCTTGTCTCAGTCTCCCAAGTACTGGGGATAGTTGTATTATTCCCAAGTACTGTGTGTATGTCACTATGGAAATAGAACCTGATGCAGCACCTGGATGTGAAAGCTGTGAGGTAGGGCTTATGGAAAAGGCATGGACTTAGGAATTAGCCACATCGATATCAAATGCTCATCACTTTTGTGGCCTAGGCAGAATCCTTTCTATTTTCCATTTGTGAAATAGAGATAATGTTACTTTCTGGACAGAGCTATAAAATGAATCAAATCAGTTTGACCTAAGTTAACTTCTTAGTATAAACTATGTGACTAATATTAGCTTTGCTAAAATATTTTCATGGGCAGATTTCATGCTCCTTACCTTCTTCTAACTCTGTCATGAATTCTATTATCCCATTAGGTTTTTATGATACTTTATTGAAATTATTCCGGTTTAAGTCTGCATAGGTTTTAATTTTATCCTTTATAGGGATACCATGTCTTATGATATAAAATACATGAAATTTGGAATTGACATGCTGTGCTCAATATGTTTGCTCACTAGTTAAAGATAGGAATGGTAATGTTCCTAGAAGCTTCTCTGGAGTTTAAATAAGGACTGTACAACATCCTCTCTCATGGCATGGTGCTTGAAACAGTGTGGCTACTGAGTAGACGTTGGTTCCATTCTTTCTTTCATCCCGTTGCGTGGCCAGTACCTAGCATTTTGGGACATATATTCCATATGTCTAATAATGAGAAAATATATGAATAAATAAATGAGTTAATATGGTGTGGTGGCACAAGTCTGTAGTCTCAGTTCTTAGGAAGCTGAGACAAAAGGATTGCAGGTTCAAGGCTAGCTGTCGCAACTTAGGCTTTCTGTAACTTAGCATGACCCTGTTTCACATTAGAAAATAAAATAGGGCTGGCCATGTTCTCAAAGGTATAATTCCCCTGGGTTAAATTTCCATTAACCCTCTTGTACCAACACACATACATGAAGTGACTGAATACATGACTAAAATAGAACTTTGGAAAACAGGTAAAAATTTTTGGTTCTAATACTGCTTTTAACTTTATGAGCATATATGACCTGGATCCTAGTGTCTTAACTATAAGGAAGTGAGCTGAGTGGACTATAAAATATATAATGTATCTTCTAGGGTCAGTCCACACGACTCAAGAATTAATATAAAACATCTGTCAAGCCGGGCGTGGTGGCGCACACTTTTCATGCACCCACTTGGGAGGTGGAGACAGGAGGATTGCACAGGTTCGAAGCCAGCCTCGCTGGCTTAAGAGATTCTGTTTCCAAATAAAAATATAAAATAGGTCTGGGAGTGTAGCTTGGAGTTAGTAGGGTTCCATACCTAGTACCACCAAAAAAATAAAAAATAAAAAATAAAAAATAAACATCTGTCATGATCTACAGGTTTTGATTTATATTAAATCCAACTATTCAGCAATATAAACAAAACTCATGGTAAATGATACAGTGTTTCCATTTTCCTTTAATAATGTAAGTAATGATAAGAGGGAATGCAAAAGAGAAAGAGGTCATTGAAGGCACTCTCTGTCTTCTCTGTCCTCAGTGGTGAAAAATACCCACTGCATTTATTGTTTAATGACAGGCAATTTGCTTGCATAGTGGAAAACCAGACAGTATAATGTGAGTCTAACATTTCAGTATTTCAGACTTAAGAAAAGTCAATACCATTCTCTTAAGAGTCTCTTAAGATGTAACCATACTCTTTGGTTACTTTTTCAATTCAACACCTATAACTACCTTATTGTGATGGCTTTAAAGCTGTGGTTCTCAAAATGCAGTGCCTGTACCACCAATAACAGCAACAGCTAGAAATATTAGAAATGAATAGTTTTAGTCCCTACCCAACCCTTCTGAGCCAGAATATCTATGAATAAGGTCCAGCAATCCATAATCCAGAAAAGTTCCATGCACACTAAAGGTTGGAATCACTGCTTTAAGGAAAAAATCTTAAATATTGACTAGTCTTATGAACCTTGGTGTTTATCCATGGCTCAAAATTACTCTCAATGAGATTCTGTGACAAAACAGAAGCTTAATATATGCTCACATGCTCAAAGAACATCTTATACGCTCTCACTTTCCAAACAATTATCCCAAACCTTCATTCAGGAAGAACAATCTAGTGATATGATATGAAGAATACGGAGGTCATTTATTATTACCCACTGTTAATATGAATACATGCCCCTTTTCCCTTTCCTCTCCTTCTAAAAATGTGCTATTCGCCGGGCGTGGTGGCGCACGCTTGTAATCCCCGCGCTTGGGAGGCGGAGACAGGAGGATCGCGCAGGTTTGAAGCCAGGAGCGCGCTGGTTTAGGAGACCCTGTTTCTAAATAAAAATATAAAAATAGGTCTGGGAGTGTAGCCCAGAGGTAGAAGGGCTTCCAGGAACCCCAGTACCACCAAAAAAAAAAAAAATGTGCTATCAAATATTCAGGATATATAACTTATAAAGAGTTTGAGATAAAATTACTTTGCTTCACATACCAAAGCCCTGGCAGCTGCCTTGCCTTTGAATCTCTCTTCTCATCACATTTCCTATTGCTGATTGCGGATTCAGGGAGAGATCTGCAGCAACAAATATAACGGACTTTTTTTTTTTCTTTTTTCTTTTGCAGTTTTCCAGGTGTCTTCATTTCTCCTTCTTCACTCTGCTTTAGTTTCAGTAATAATGAGAAAAATTTCTTCCCCTGCACTTTCATCACAGCTAAAGGAAAGTGAAATCCTCATTAAAATAATGAAGGGATTTCAGCATGATTAATTGTGTCCCAAAGCCATTGATGTCCACAGGTAATGAAAACACTCAATTGCCCTAAGCTCCAGCTGTGAGATAAAGTCACTCGCCCCCTTTGCAGCAGACATGGTGTGTAGGAGGGAGCAACCTTTGGCATGGCCAAACTTAGATGAATGATCTATTTCATCTTGTGCTGCAGCTGGATCAATCTGGTCACCGGGAATAGACAGATTTCATCTTAGCCTTGTGACAGAAATTCATTTGACAGAGAGAAATCATTGAGGAGTTTGCAATGCCTGTTGTCAAGGAAATGAATTTAAACATGGAAAAAGGAAAAAATCTTTCACTTAGGTAAGCATGATGGAGGGAAAGAAAATGAAAGTTCACCTAATACTTCAAGCTGTTCTGTCAAAGAAATGCCTGTTAAGGCTGAGTGCTATCGGTAGCTAATATGCATGCTCACCTACTAAACTAAGCTTGGTCTTTTATTTCTCAAGAGTTGAATTTGAGACGTTAACACGCACTTACTGATATACTTGTTTATAATTATAAGAAGAAATAAATGTGCCATTCACTTGAATATGGTGTGTGTTTATCCTGATATGTGAAACTGATTCTTATCAGAATTTGTCTATGGGGGAAACGACTGCTTGTATTATTACTGCTCATATGGACAAATAGGATAGAAAATATCTAAAATCACATGAATAAAATCACATGAATCACATGAATCATAAAAATATGATGAAGTTTTACACAGATCTAACAAAACCAAACAAAAAAAGCAGATGTTTGAGTTTTAATGAACAGGAATGAAATAATTTATTGTGTCCCAAATGTAAGCTAGAGTCACTGGCAGTGGTTGAAGATATTCTGAAACACACAACTTCTCCCAATGTGAAACACACAAATACATAAGTTATTAGAGGAGACCTAGAAATATAGATTGACTGTAAATGGAGTTTACAGCTTGATATATGTGAATTGAGTTGCAATACCAATAACACAAATGCTCAACCATAATAGGATTCCTAAGAGAGTGGGTGGTTATAGGCCTCAAAAGCTATAATAGCAATTCTCTCTCTCTTTAATGGCTAATCTTTCTCCAATCATGTTCTGTAGGTAATGCTGTGGATGGGATTTAGTCATTTAATTATGAGGCTAGGGGAAAAGGGTCATAAACCAAAGCTCATGTTACTAAAGTAGAAATAAAAACTGACTGCCTTAAATCCATCTCATTGTGGTGAAGGCAAGCAGTTGGTAGGAGACACTGAAGTATTCTCTTTTTAATATTTTTTAAAAAGTAAAAGCTTATTCTCCACAATTTGAAATTAGGTCTTTATTCACATTTTTTTTAGTGTCTCACTGATAGTACTGTAGGCTTACTATGTGAGCTATAAGTACCATTACCCTTTGGGGTACTTATACATTTCAACTACTGCAGTGAAAATCTGTTTATTCCACACTATGAGCAAGGAATTATACTCGTAAATTTTCTTCCAGGCACTTATGTTGCACCACTGGTATACAGCTGATGAAATTGAATGATTTTTTTTTAGTTTGTTATCTAGGAGGCAGCTCGTACATCATTTCCTGTATGAGTATAGACTTTCCTTTAGGACAGTAGGTCTGAATCCTGGCCTTATATTATCATCATCTCAAAAGATTTAAAAAATGCCAATGATTGGTGTCTATTTCAAACCATGTAAACCAGACTTGCTGTGATAAGTCTGGAGCATCCTTGTTTTTAAAACTTCTCAGGTGATCTTAATACATTTTCATGATTAGGAGCCATGATTTTCTAATTATGACCAGGGAAGTACATGTGAATTTTATTATTTTGTTTTATTTATTTAGGTTTTCCTCTTCTAAACTTAAATAAGGCTAACATTTTGCAATCTGTTATGCATATATATATATATATATATATATATATATATATATATATATTCAATTCATTATGATTCTTACCTATGGCAAAATATAACTATTTATTAAGCCACAGCTAAAATTATTAGACTCAGAAACACAAAGTCTCAGTTTTAGATTCTATGTTAAATTTTGAAATTAATTATCCATAATATATCAAATCAGTGATTTAGAAATGGGAATACATTTACCATATAATCCAGCAATACCACTCCTGGGTATCTACACAAAAGAATGGAAACCAAACTACCAAACTAATACATGTGTATCTATGTTCATAGATGCATAATTTACCATAGCCAAACTATGGAACCACCAAGATGTCCATCAACAGATGAATGGATTACAAAACTGTGGGATATGTACATAATTGAATTTTACTCAGCCATAAAGAAAAACACAATTACTTCATTTACAGGGAAATGGATGTAACTGGAAGATATTATGCTAAGTGAGATTAGTCAGTCACAAAAAATAAGAAATCAGATGCTCTCCTTAATATGCGAAAGCTGGGGTGAAAATGGGTCATAGGAGGAACTCTAGACAAAGAAGGAGATTCTATAGATGACCAAATAAGGCAACCTGAGGGGATGGGACGGGAGAAGAGGGAAAATCCCTAATGCACATGATGTTTTTTTTTTGTGTGTGTGTGTGTGTGTGTGTGTGTGTGTGTGGTACTGGGGTTCCTAGAAACCCTTCTACACTCCCAGACACCTATTTTTTAATATTTTTATTTGGAAACAGGGTCTTTTAGGCCAGCAAGACTGGCTTCGAACCTCCTGTCTCTGCCTCCCAAATGCGGGGATTACAAGCGTGTGCCACCACGCCTGGCAACACATGATGTATTTTAACAAATATATCAATATCAATCACTAAGCCAAACATGAGAAGGAGGGAAGGGGAGGGAATGGGGTGTGAACTGGGTAAGGACTAATTGGGTGATATGTGCATGTATGTCTCCACCATCTTGCATCCCATTAAGATGTCTGAATATACTGCACCAATAAAAAAGAAAATAAAGAAATTTATGTGATGATCATGAAAGGTATTCATGATATTAAAATAGAGTATGATGCCACTTTTTTGTCCTTACTTTTCATAATTTTAAATTTTATGTGCTTTTTAAAAATACTCTTTTTCATTCTGATTCTTTATTTATGACATTAGCTCTTAGTTTTATCCTCCAACTAGATATTTTCTTCTGGTTAATAGTTTACTTTTTAATTAATATTTTAACATACTATAAAAGTTTTAAAACTTTGAAAATGGTATAAAGAAGAATACAATGAATACCTACTTACCCCACCACACAGCTTAAGAAATAAAACATGACTAGTATAATTCAAGCTTCATATATATATATATATATAATATATATATATATATATTATATATATATATTATATATATATTATATATATAATATTTATATATAGGTATTGAATTTATATATATATATATAATTTCATTTGTTAAGTTGCTAGCTTTAGCAAATAATAGTTCAAGCCACCAATAAAATTTGAATTGTGTATAAACACCAATAAATTTTTGTCCCAAATGCTTCATGTTGTACACTAAAATAATCCTGGCTATTTATCTGTAATTCAGATTTCACTTAGCATTCTGTACTTATTTGGTAATCCTATTTACTTCCTCACATGTTTGTTTGTATTTCTACCACATAGATAATAATTTAAAAGTGTGAATAAAAATGATTCAATGATATGTACTTTAATATATGTAATAATACACATGTGTTATTTTAGAATGCTATTTAAAATTTAATAATTTTTAAATTATCCGTTACTAATGTAGCTCTCATTAATTTATTTTCAGTGACATAAGAATATTCTCTTGAATGACTATTTACAGATTAATTATACAGTCTTCTGGGGGACATGAACTTATTTCTAATTTTTACAAATACAAACTTCTGTGAGTATTCTCTAATGTTCCTTAGCTATTCAAGTGTTTTTTCAGAATTTATATCTAGAAGTGAAATTTCTATTTTGTGGGTTGCTTATATTTTATCTACCAATTTTATCTAGATTTATTGACTAACATTTAGAATGTAGAACGTAACTTCAGGCTTTTATATGATATTTTTTGTTTGCAGTTCTACATTTTCACATTGCAGTTTTGAATGATTTACATATAATGTTCATTGTATACCATGAGGTAGGTACTATAATGGTAATGGCTTAAGATTTGACAACTAATATGTCTTATTTATTCATTCAAGGAAGATGTATCATTATTTACATTTTATTATTGGAGAAACCAAGGTTGAAGAAGATTACATAGATTGAAATCTAAATTTTTCAAATTCAAACTTCAGGGTTTTTTCCTTTATGAAAATTCCTAAGTGCATATAAGTATAAGATATTTTAAATTAAGGAAATAAAGTTATTTTTACTTCACATTCAAATAAATCTTAACAAATTATTTTATATTCAGCAAATTGTTTAGGTAGCATATATTAACAGTCCGTTTGAGAAAAGGGTCAAATATAGACTACTTTTTTAGGGGGCAGTGCTAGGTATTGAATTTAAGGGCATTCTACATTCATTCAAGATACACCCCAAGACCTTTTTATTTTTTATTTTTATTTTTTTTAATTTTTATTTTTTTAAGCAAGAAATGTTCTCTGTTTATTTCATTTTGGGAGGAACTCTGAAGTTACATGACAGAGTGTTGAAAAAGGGTAAATTGAAGATTTAAGGCCAGTGATACAATCTGTACAGTTAAAATTAAATAATCTTGTAAAAAAAAGGTCATATTATTAACATTTAAATGGAATAATAGATTGTGATTGATAGTTTGAGTGTACTCAGATATGAAGGTTATGTGTAACTTTAAGAGGTTAGAAAAATGTTGAATTTCTTTTTTTTTTCTTTTTTTATTTGTGCATTGTAATCATATATCACATTGAAATACAAGACTTAAGAAGATATACAAGCACATATCATCCAATTAGCCCTCATCCAGCCCCCATCCCATTCCCTCCCCCTCCCTCGATCCCATGCTTGTTTGGTGATTAACTTTGGTACATTTGTTTATGTACCTCCCGCATTTTCAAGAGGCTCCATCCTCCCCTATTCCATACTCTCTGATTGGTCACCTTAGTTGCTTCACTATAGGGCCCTTCCTATAGCTTGACCTCTTCCTGTTGCCCCTTTCCTCCTAGTTTTTGCTAATTAGGGGAAGCATCTGATTTTTATTTTCTGCGATATTTCTCTGTGCAAGCCGCGTTGCAAGTACCGATCCCACTCTTGACGGCCCCTGTAGTGGCCTGGCCACCCAGTGGACTGATTCAGACCTCGTTGGCTCAAGCAGCGGCCTTGCATCATGGGAGGCCCCGATTCTGGTCTTGCTGGCCCTGACACCAGCCTAACCCCTCATCTGGCTCCAATCCCAGCCTCGCTGGCCCCAGCACTGGCCTAGCCTCAAGGCAGGTTCCGATCCCGGCCTCGGAGGCCTCAGTAGCAGCCTTGTCTCACAAAAGGCTCCGATGTCAGCCGCTGGACCCTGCACAGGCCTAATCCCTTGGCAGGCTCTGATCCAGAGGTCCCAGCTCCGGCCTTGCCTCACAGCAGGCTCCGATCCCAGCCTCGCTGGCCCCGGCATCAGCCTAACCCCTTAGCAGGCTCCAATCCCGGCCTTGGAGGCCCTAGTAATGTCCTTGCCTCACGGCAGGCTCCGATACCGGCCATTGTCCCAGGCATCGGCCGAATCCCTCGGAAGGCTCTGATTCCGGCCTCGGAAGCCCCAGTAGCGGCCTTGCTTCACAGCAGGCTCTGATGCCAGCTGCTGGCCCCGGCATCAGCCTAACCCCTCAGCAGGCTCCAATCCCGGCCTCGGAGGCCCTAGTAGCAGCCTTGCCTCACAGAAGGCTCCGATGCCGGCCGTTGGCCCTGGCATTGGCCTAACCCCTCAGCAGGCTCCGATCCCAGCCTTGGAGGCCCCAGCACCAGCCTTGCCTCACAGCAGGCTCCAATCCCAGCCACACTGGCCGCAGCACTGGTCAAATTCCTTGGCAGGCTCTGATCCCAGCCTTGGAGGCCTCAGTAGTGGTCTTGCCTCACGGAAGGCTCCGATGCCGGCCGCTGGCCCCAGCACCAGCCTAAACCCTCAGCAGGCTCTGATCCCGGCCTTGGAGGCCCCAGCACCGGCCTTGCCTCATGGCAGGCTCCGATGCTGGCCGCTGGCTTCTGCATCAGCCTAACCCCTTGCCAGGCTCTGATCCCGGCCTTGGAAGCCCCAGTAGTGGCCTTGCCTCACGGCAGGCTCCGATGCTGGCTATTGGCCCCAGCACTGGCCTAATCCCTCAGCAGGCTCCGATCCCGGCCTCGGAGGCCCCAGTAGTGGCCTTGCCTCATGGCAGGCTCCGATGTTGGCCATTAGCCCCGGCACCAGCCTAACCCCTCGGCAGGCTCCGATTCTGGCCTCACTGGCCCCAGCACCGGCCTAACCCCTCTGTAGGCTCTGATCCCAGCCAGCTGGCCCCGGCATCGGCCTAACCCCTTAGCAGGCTCCAATCCTGGCCTCGGAGGCCCTAGTAATATCCTTGCCTCACGGCAGGCTCCGATACAGGCTGTTGGGCCAGGCATCAGCCAAACCCCTTGGAAGGCTCTGATTCCGGCCTCAGAAGCCCCAGTAGCGGCCTTGCTTCATGGCAGGCTCTGATGCTGGCTGCTGGCCCCGGCAGCGGCCTAACCCCTTAGCAGGCTCCAATCCCGGCCTTGGAGGCTCTAGTAATGGCCTTGCCTCATGGCAGGCTCCGATACCGGTCATTCGCCCAGGCATCGGCCTTACCTCGCAGCAGGCTCCACTGCTGGCTGCTGGCCCCAGCATCGGCCTAACCCCTCAGCAGGCTCCAATCCTGACCTCAGAGGCCCTAGTAGTGGCCTTGCCTCAAAGAAGGCTCCGATGCCAGCTGTTGGCCCTGGCATCGACCTAACCCCTCAGCAGGCTCCGATCCCAGCCTCGGAGGCCTTAGCACCAGCCTTGCCTCATGGCAGGCTCCAATCCCAGCCACGCTGGCCCTGGTACCAGCCTAACCCCTTGGCAGGCTCTGATCCCGGCCTCGGAGGCCCCAGCACCGGCCTTGCCTCACGGCAGGCTCCGATGCCGGCACCACTGGCTGCAGCACCGGTCTAACCCCTCGGCAGGCTCTAATCCCAGCCTTGGAGGCCTCAGTAGTGGCCTTGCCTCACGGAAGGCTCTGATGCCGGCCACTGGCCCTGGCACCGGCCTAATCCCTCAGCAGTCTCCGATCCTGGCCTCAGAGACCCCAGCACTGGCCTTGCCTCATGGCAGGCTCCGATGCTGGCCACTGGCCCTGGCACCGGCCTAATCTCTCAGCAGTCTCCAATCCTGGCCTCGGAGGCCCCAGTAGCGGCCTTGCCTCACGGCAGGCTCCGATACTGGCCATTGGCCCTGGCACTGGCCTAACCCCTCAGCAGGCTCTGGTTTCTGCCTCGAAGGCCCCAGCACTGGCCTTGCCTCATGGCAGGCTCCGATGTCGGCCATTAGCCCTGGCACCAGCCTAACCCCTCAGCAGGCTCTGATCCCGGCCTTGGAGGCTCCAGCACCAGCCTTGCCTCATGGCAGGCTCCAATCCCAGCTTTGCTGTGTCCGTCGCCGGCCTTACCCCTCGGCAGGCTACAATCCAAGCACCCTCTTCGCCCAGCCATTTGTCCCATATTCTCGAGGGTGCGTGGTGGTAGCATTCTACCTCTGTGTCGGGAATCCAGCCCGACAGCTGGCGGGGCTTGGCGAGATGATGAATACTGACAACTCGAACACAAACCCACAAGCCAGGAGTCAAGTCAAGCGAGATCTCATTTCTCTCCAAGCACTCATATTATATAGCACCAAACCACGAGGGGAATTTCCATGAGAAATAGCCTAGCCTATCCGGGATAAAGATCACTAGCACATAGTTTACAGCCAATCCCGGGCCAGTACATGAGCCATTCATGTGTGCAGAAAGCTCCTTTAAAGGTAGAAAGGGAAAAAAAAAAAACGCTCAGTCTCCCCACCCATAATGTATGGGGAAATCACAACTTCCTAGCTTCCTCCAGGCGCCAGCTTTGCCCCTTTTTTGCTGAATCACTTTACTTAAAGTTTTGCCTTAGGCTGTAGGCCGCTCAGGCCGAATCTCCTTAGGCGCTATATAGACACACCCCATCATATCCCCCTTTTTCTTTTATTTTATCGGGACTGTGCCTGTCTTAGGTTGTCCCCATCGAGTACCAGGGATTACCCGTCATTGGATAGTACAGATGGATGCTGGAATTCCTGTCTTAGGTTTCCATGGCCCCTGGGAATCTTACCCGTCATTGGCTACCAGCCCTTCAACATGCTTTGATTTTTCCCATCTGGGGAAATTGTAAGGCAGGAGAGGGGTGGTCATATTCAGAGCGCCAATCCTAAGATTTATTTTCTGTGCTGGCAAGCCTTTGGTAATGCACTTCTATTTGGTTGATTTTAACAGAAACTGGACTAATCTATTAAAATCACAGGGGTCTACGATGCACAAAACTATGATAAACAGCAAGGGGCCCAACAAAGGAAGAAAATAGGACAAAAGTCCATGAAAGCCAGTCCAGAACGGATTCTCCTGAAGATCTCCTCGCCACCTCTCCAGATCATGTTGGAGCTGCTTAATCTTATCTTGTTCCTGCAAAAATAAGCAGATGCCTCCCTTTTCAGCTGTTAATAAATCCAATATCCATCTTTTTTGTGATACCACATAGGCTAGGGAATCTAATTGGGCTTGTAAGTCTCAGACAATTTCTGAGACAGACTTAACACCATCAATTATTCGGAGGGAGTCTCCTATGTAACTCAAAGGCCATCCCAAGGCCAGCCACACCCATGACAGTTCTGGCAGTAATCTCCAGGCCGATTAAGAGCAGAATGGCTTGTACTGCTCTCCTTTTTTGCCCTCCCCAATCAAAAAGGGGGGGATGGGCATTGATTTCTCCTCAAGGATAATATTTATATCGGAGAGCAGGGAGGCAAGGGTGCAAAGGCCTACATTTAATATTTTCCTTGCCTTACCTGTGTCTCCAAAGCCTGGCATACTATACCGTATTTGCAGGGACAGGATGACGAACATTAGGGTTTTCATGACTATCTTCTTTTAAAATAAAAAACAAAGGACTAATTTCAGGGATTTCCTCTTCCCTGGAATCCTAATTACCAGTTATTGTAGGCAGGTGTTTGATATCTCTTGCTGGGTGTGTCATCATAGGGGAAGACACACCCAAAGCCCCTTCCTGCAGTTATGAGGGGATCTGGGCCTCTCCACATTCCCGTCAGGGGATCTCTCCATTTTACTTTGATGGAGGAAAAGGGAATCTCTGTGGACCAATGCCTATGAAAAGGGGACAGGTTGGAGTCTTTTGAAAAATTTAAAATATTTAGGGTTAATAATGCTTTTCTTAATTGATCATGTGGGGGTAGTGACTCCCCCTTTTGTTTTTGTAATTGAACTTTTAGGGTATGATTATATTTTCTATTAAAGCTTGTCCTTTTGGGTTATATGGAATGCCCGTAGTATGAATAATTTTCTATAATTGAAGGAAGGAGGCGAAATGTTGACTAATAAAACAAAGGCCATTATCAGTTGATTTGTTTGAGAATACCAAGAATAGCAAAACATTGAAGAAGGTGACTTATAGCATGTTTTGGCTTTTCACCCAAATGAGCTGAGGCTCAAGCAGGCCTGGAATAGGTATCTATGGAAACAAAAATAAATCCTTAGTAGGGATTTGAGGATATTTGTGTTTTAATCCTCTCCCCATGGCCTCTTCTACAGATAGGGCTTGAACTTTTGTGCAGGCCATCGCCCGTCCCTTTTGAACGCCTGTCCCTTTTGAACGGCACTCACCCATCTCTTTAGGGACTATCATCCCATGTGAAACTGCTGTTGTTCCAGCATGCCAGAGGCTGTTTACCTTGGAGACCTGCTGCGGCCCGGCGCGAAATTTACACCCTTTATGCCTGATTTTCAAGTGCCAGCGAGAGCTCACCGGATGCCGCCGGAACCACGACGCTTTCCAAGGCACAGGCCCCTCTCTTGGGAGGAACCCATTCCAGGGCGCCCTGCCCTTCACAAAGAAAAGAGAACTCTCCCCGGGGCTCCCGCCGGCTTCTCCGGGATTGGTCGCGTTACCGCACTGGACGCTTTGCGGTGACCATCTCGGCCACTCCGGACTTGGGGATCTGAACCCGACTCCCTTTCGATCGGCTCTAGTATCAATTAAACATTTAGAATTTTTATCTCCAATTGTGATCACCATTTTGGGTCTTAACCCGGTCACCAGAGGTACCGTCCAATGGATCTCGGTGGAACCATTCACCTTTTTTAACGGGGCTGGGAGAAGCTCCCTTGGGAGGTTAAAGGCTCCTCCTCTTAAGTTAAGTTTGGACCGGCAGTCCCGGGCCCAATGAAATCCCTTAAGACATTTGGGGCAGGGCATCCGAGGAGTTTCCCTTTTTTTTCCTCCTCCCATAGGAGACGTGGCCTGGGATGCACATTTTTGGCGGAAATGGCCCTCCCTTCCGCATCTGAAACACGTGGCGGGGGCAACCCTTGATTGCTGTATTACCTGTATCAGAGTCTGTAAGCCCTCCCGTTGCCCTTCCTTTACCGCAGCTGTCATAGCTTGAAGTTGGTGGCTCATAGAGCCAATATCCCGAAAGGCCACAATCCATCTCTCTAAAGCATGCCCCTTCAACCCCGCGCAGGCCAGCTTATGATTGGCTGTCATTTCGTCCCACACTAGCATTTTGACAAACTTGTCTCTTAATGGACCGGCTGGAAACCTCCTCCCAAGGCTGTTATAAACTCTCTCTATAAATGTAGGTAGATCCTCACCGGGTTTTTGAGTGATTGCCGCAATAGGGGCCTCAGTGGGCCCATCGTCTAATTTTCTCCGTGCTGCCAGTGCACCTGCCCTAATCTGATCCTGGTATGGGGGGGACAAGGCCGCCTGTTGTAGGCCAGTGGTATGCGGCTCGGCCATCACCGTAAGCATGCCGTAGGTTAAGGGGATGGCAGGGTTCACATCTAATTTAATATAAGCATCTATTAAAGTAGGTAACAAATTTTTTACATATGAACTATCTGACAATAAATTTATAGACTCAAAAAATCCTTGTAGGGCTAGGGCTATGAAAAAATGTTCTTTGAATTGGGAGGATCCTTTTACAGGCTGGAAGATGTTTTTTTTTGGGCTGAGGATCCATTCCTTTTACAAAAGTGGGAAAAATAACCACGGAGGCCCCTTCACGCTCTCGGAGCAGGGCTGAATCCAGAAGAAACAGCCAACAGGCGGAGCCCAGGATCAGCAGCCACCAAGCGAGGGTGGCGGCAGGGTGCGCAGCACTGTTCCGAGCTGGGGCTGGGGCTGGGGCTGACAGGGAGGTGCAGCCACGAGGCAGCCTGGGAGGCGCAGCCTGCTGGGCCAGCCCTTCCACTAGGGTTCCTCCGGCTCCTGCTTCACCCACATATGGCGGCAGAAGGGAGGATACGGAGAATGAATTGGCCAGGGAAAGAGGCTGTGGGGAGTCCTTGGCGTCCCCAAAAGGATTGGGAGGTTTTTTAAGGGCTTCAGGACCAGAGTGGGGTGTATGCTCGGCGGCCCCATTTTTCGCAGGCTTGGGAATATGTTCAGCGAGTTTATCTGGGGGTCGCAGGGGAAAACAACTTTTAAGCACAGAGACGGTGGGGAGAACCGCAAGGGGGGGATCTCCCCTTCCTCTGTCTGGGCTTGCCTAACCAGCCCCTCAACTTGATCCCAGGTTTCCCAATCATAAAGATTACTTTTAGGGAGCCATGGGGCAGTTTTTAGAAGGTATCCCCAGGCCTGGGTGGTTTGGTTATTAGCGAGATTAAGTCCTCGGCTCTTGAGAACGAGTCGAAGGGATTCTAGGGCAGGGTCAGGTTTAGAACTGGACTTCCCCATATTAATATCCACATTAATACATGGGGGGATACTCACCCGAAGACTGATTGCTCGCCAGTGATTTCTTTCGTTAGGGGATAAAGAGGGGGTGCCTCACACGGGGCACCAGACTGTCGGGAATCCAGCCTGACAGCTGGCGGGGCTTGGCGAGATGATGAGTACCAACGACTTGAACACAAACCCACGAGCCAGGAGTCAAGTCAAGCAAGATCTCATTTATTTCTCTCCAAGCACTCATATTATATAGCACCAAACCACTAGGGGAATTTCCATGAGAAATAGCCTAGCCTATCCGGGATAAAGATCACTAGCACGTAGTTTACAGCCAATCCCGGGCCAGTACATGAGACATTCATGTGTGCGGAAAGCTCCTTTAAAGGTAGAAAGGGAAAAAAAACGCTCAGTCTCCCCACCCATAATGAATGGGGAAACCACGCCTTCCTAGCTTCCTCCAGGTGCCATCTTTGCCCCTTTTTTTCTGAATCACTTTACTTAAAGTTTTGCCTTAGGCTGTAGGCCACTCAGGCCGAATCTCCTTAGGCACTATATAGACACACCCCATCACCTCTGGGGGTATTACTTCAAAGGTTCCAGGTGTAATGCATCAGATCTCTGCCTCCCCTGAGTACTGGCCACTGCCATTACCACTGCCTCCACCATTTCAAATCTTTCTCAAGCTCTTTTTCCACTCTGAATGTTGTCCAGTCTTCCTAAGCATGCACGATGGTAGCATTTGACATTTGGTACAATTTCTCTGAAAAAATAAGGTTGGTAGGATCCGATTTCTGCTTCTCCTGAATACAAGTCTCCACCGCCATCGCAGAGACTGCTTTCAACACCGCCTTTCTCCTTGGTCTCCGCTAAACTCTCTCCTTACAGGTGATGTCCAAGATTCTTAACAATATAGAGAAACAGCAGTCCTCCTTCATGGGGAATTTTTCAACAAGTTCCAGTGCATTTGTATAAGTTTTGTCTACATCTCCAGTATCCTGGCATCCGCCACGACCTTCTTAACCCTCTCCGATATTTTTCTTTTTTCTTTTTCTTTTCCTTTTTTTTTTTTTTTTTTAATAAGAGAAGACAGTATGTGTGGTTTGAGGAGGTAGTGGGATCAGTCACTCAGTAGCACTGTGACCCGGCCCGGTTTCTCCATGGGTCCAGCGTGCTCCGCAGTACTCTGCCTGGGGCCCAGAGTCCTGCGACCCGGGCCCCGGCTGTTCTGGGGTCTGGCGTGCCCCTTCTGACCCCTGCCCGGGACCCAGGGTCTTACTGGGCCAGGTTTCTCCAGGGGTCTGGCGTGCTACGTGCAGTCTGACCCGGGGCCCAGAGTCATGCGACCCGGGCCCCGGCTGTTCAGGGTTCCCTATTTTTTTTTATTTTGAAACAGGGTCTCACTAAGTTTCTGAGATTGGCCTTGAACCTCTGATCCTCCTGTCTCAGCCTCTCAAATGCAGGAATTACAAGAGTGTACTACCACAATTGCCTAAAATGTACTCAGTTTCTTAAATGAAATGCATTCTGTCTTTAAAGATACCACTTTGCATTTTACTAATGGAACCAGAGGCAAACATTCTCTCTTCACTACAATGGTTCTAACACTGGTCAGTGGATTGTGTTTCCTCCTTACTAACATTAGCTCCCAGGAGTATGGGAGGGAGATTGACAAGCATGCAAACATTATTACTTTAAATGTTTTTAAAGATTACCTGACAAACCAGGAAGATTATAATATACAAATTCTTGAGAATATTACATATTATGTACATCAGTTTTGAGGTTATTAACACCTTTTGTTATACACTTAAAAACAGAAAAAATGGAAATTTCAAGAGGTTAAGTAATTTGCTCTGAATTTTATTAAATCAATGAAATTAAAACAAAACCCAAACTTGCAGTAAGAAAGAATAACATAATTATTTTCTAATAATTTTGTAAGAATTTTGTGGCCCATAGTAGGCAAAATAATGGCCCCAACGATGTCAACATCATAGTCTCTGAAACCTATGAAACTTTACAGGACAAAAGGATTTTATCAGTGTGTTTAATTTAAAGATTTTTGAAAGGGGAAGAGTAGCTTGGGGTATACAGGTGGACTCCATTAATCACATCCAGTCTTACAAAGGGATAACTTTCCCCAGCTATGCTCAGAATGAACGATGACTAACAGAAGAGTAGTCAGAGATACAAGCTTTCTGGGGTTGAAGCTATCCATGAGCCAAGACATGTAGGCATCTTCTAGAAGACAGGAATGCTACAAAGTAAACTCTTCAAGAGCATCCAACTGTAACTCTGCCAGCAATTCAATTTTAACCCAATGAAACGAAACTTTGAGCTACAATTTGTGTTATTTTAAGGGGTCATTTTGTGTTAACTTACTATAGTGGAAGTAGAAAAATAATATGTGGTCTATTTCTTCCATTCTTCTTCTATGTTTGGGTGGTTAATAAACTCAGTAATTTAATAACTATTTATTGATACTAGTTATGATGGTTGTATAGCTGGGAAAAATAACATCAGACATGGTTAGAAGACAATACCTCATACTTTCACATGCAGGAAAGCCAACTTGGTTTTCATCTTAAAATTCTGATTCATGGTATCCACCTCAAGAATTTTTTACTCAGAATTTCTAAAGTAAGATCCTTATTGGGAAACATAATGGCATAGTTGCTTTAGAAAATGGTTCAAAGCTTGGAAACACAAATGTCTATCATCTATCATATAAATCAACTGTGGTACCATACTTTTCAAAAATAAAAATATGAACTATTGAGTAAATTTAGTGGTATGAAGGAATCTCAAAATCATTCTAACTAAAATCATTCTAATTAAAAAAATATGCACAGAAGGCAATAACCTATGGGGTGCTTCCACTTATAGTATAGAGGGAAAAAGAAACAAAACTCAGTTCAAGATTGTGAGAAACTGGGAGTTGAGGAATGTCATTGTTTGTAAAGGATAGTGAGGGCGCTTTGTAGAGTAATTAAAATGCTCTATAACCTGATGGTTGTAGTAGTGGCAAGGAGTATATGTTTGCCTAAACTCATTGAAATTTACACTTAATAAATTTACTATATGTAAATTATACTTTAGCTTGTATTTAAAAAGAAGAGAGAAGTCTGTTTAACTAGTCTTTAACAAACTTAGTTTAAACTGAAATGTACTTTTAAGTCATCTCAGTAGAACTGCCACACAACGTTTGGAAATAATGAGCTAAGGAATTTCAGAGGAAGGTTTAGAATTCCTTCACTTGAATCCTGAGTACTAATTAAGTTGTGAACCTCTAGTGAAAATAACTCTCCTGAGACTGAGAGGATTCAACTCTGATCCCATTTTCAAACTGCATCCTAAGAGTGCCATGAATTTCAGGTCATTCATTGTGTCCTCAGAGATAAAGACTCTCTTGTCCCAACTAATCTTCCCAAAAATGATTTTAAAAATTCCCAGGCCGGGCCTGGTGGTGCACGCTTGTAATCCCAGGCTTGGGAGGTGGAGACAGGAGGATTGTGCAGGTTCGAAGCCAGCCTCACTGGCTTAAGAGGCCCTGTTTCCAAATAAAAATATAAAAATAGGTCTGGGAGTGTAGCCCGGAGGTAGAAGGGTTTCCAGGAACCCCAGTACCACCAAAAAAAAAAAAAAAAAAAAAAAAAAAAAAGAAAGAAAGAAAGAAAGAAAGAAAGAAAGAAAGATTCCCAGTCTGCTATAAACAAGCCTCAGAAGTCATTGTTTCCCCACAGTGAATCCATCTGTTTTTATAGTGTTGAGGCAGTTCATTTTTTTCCCTCCCCAAGAATTTTCAAAACTAGAAGAGTTCTCACAATTAGGAAAGGGAAACAATCTTATCTGTAGTGAAATTATGTATTAACTGATTTCAAGACAAAAATGTCTCTTAGGAATTTAATATTCATTTTATATCAAATAAGAAACTAGGTAGTCTATTTAGTCACTTTTTTAAGGCCCAAGAATCTATATTAAATATACTGAGATGTTTTAACATATGTATTTAATATTTTCTTTATTAGCTTTTCTTTATATCAAAAATATTGTGGCACAGAGTATTTCAATGAAGGATTGCTCTAAAATCTGTGAAGTTCTCCTAAACCAGAGACTGAGCATCTGGACAGTTTCTAAAGAGCTTTGTTGAGATTATAAATTTTTTATGAATTACAAAAATATCAGGTTTGATAGTATAAGAGTATGATTATATTTTTAAAGTAACTTTAATAGCTCTATAGATGGTATGTTGATATGGGACAAGGTGATATTGTTATAATCCTAAGTGGAATTAACTGGAATGGTTAGAATATATTCTAAAACTTTCATGTAAGAAGCAAAAAAACAGAATAGAGTTACAGTAGAAGTAGAAATGGAGGGACTTGTTGACCAATTAAATAAATAGAATATAACAATGATTCCACAGGTAGCTAGACATTCTCAAATCAAATTATCTTAAACCTTCAGAGCCTAGATCAGTGATTTTTTTTAATCAACAGTTCTAAAGTATATTGATGTATTTTAAACTTTGCACAGGTATGCCACAAAACTTAATATTTTGTTTTTGATCTACCTTAATGTTTTGTGAACTCTATTTCAGAAAACATCATTTTTTCTGGTTTCTTTATTTTCATAAAATAAAGTGTCCCTTCCCACTATTTTGTACATTTTAATTTTCCAGAATAATTTAGTATATCCCTACCAAATGATAATTCTTATAGGATAAAGGCCATTAATCTTAATATCTCCTTTTACCTTAGTGGAAACTCCTTTCATTGAGCAATAGTCAATTTTTATGCTGCAAACCTCTATATGCTAAAATGGTTCTCTAAAGATATTTTAAATAAAATGTCAATGAATAAACAAAAATAAATCTGCTTTCTTGGTTTCAGAACTGACCATTCTATCAGAGTCAAGGTTTGCAGAAAGTGTTGATGATTTGGTCTGTAATTAAATAGAAATGTACTTACAAGAACCTATTCATATCCTTTATGATATCCCCCAGGATCATTTAACTGACTAATTCGGACAGCCTAGACAACAAATTGAAGGCCTGGACAACTCTCCTTTTAGAACTCTGTAAATAAAATCCCAAATTGATTCATCTCTAATACATGAGAACCAAATGAAAAATTAATTAGATTGGCTTCAACCCTGAAGTGAGCACTTTATTGCTTTGTTGCTTTGGTTATTTGATCCTTTTTCTTTTGATTTATCAATAAAGTAGCCCATGTGGAAAAATAATAAAAAGGAGGTAAGAGCAAGCATCAAGAAATCCAGACAAACTGCAAAACTGAGTAGTCTCTGCAAAGTGTGAGATTTAGAGTTGGTCTCTAGGTATTAACTGCATGATAAACAATATATTCAGATGGAATCGATTGTCCTCATTTATTAAGCTTATGAGCCTTTCCTTTTTCTTGTGATTTCTTTTTTTATCTTTGAAATGGAAACAATTTCTGTTAATATGGTTTTCACTTCATTTCACCTATAGCTAATTATTAATTTAAGAACTTAGAAGCAATTATAGTCATGGAAAATTAGAAGTAGAAGAGTGCATGTAATGTGACCCCCTAATTTTTATTAGTAAAGGTACTAGGAGCACTGCAGGCTAATGGTATTTAGGGGACATCAAAAATAATTCTCTTTGATGTCCATTCTTGTCAATATCAAATTTGATTGTAAATAAAATTATAATATGCTTAATTCATATGCTAAAAACTAGGTCTTTAGGCTCTAAAATAAATAACATCAAGTATAAGACAAATATAAAATTATTTAATTTTTATTACAAAAATACATGGTAAGAATTTACTTAATTAGGAGAATCATATTTTCCTTGAGTATACCATAAATCTTTTTACTTAGTTTATATTTAATGCTAAAATGGAAATTCATCTAGTAATGTATAATAATATTTTTAGCTGGATAAATTTTAAGCTTATATAAAAATATAAGAAGAACCTCTCTTATTACTTAGTGTGAACCCTTTGGACTACTTATTATTAAAATCACAAAGTAGCCAGGGATGGTGGTTCAGGTTTATAATCCCCTCACTTGGGAGGCTGAGACAGGAGGATCGCACAGGTTCAAAGCCAGCCTCAGCTACTTAGTGAGGCTCTCAGCAATTTAGTGAGACCCTGTTTCAAAATAAAACATAAAATAGGTCTGGGAGTATAGCCCGGAGGTAGAAAGCCTCTGGGTTCCACCGCCAATACCACCCCCCAAAAATAATAAATCACAAAGTAAACTGGGCATGGTGGCACACACCTGTTATCCCAGCATTTGGAAAGCTGAAACAGGAGGATCACAGTTCATGGACACCCTAATCTACTTAGTGAGGCCCTCCACAACTTAGTGCGACCCTGTTTCAAAATAAAAGATAAAAATAAAAAGGGCTGGGATTGTAGATTGGAAGTAGAATGCCCCTGCGTCCCATTCCTAGTACTGCAAAAACTAACTAAATACTAAAAAACTAATAAATTAATAATCACAAAGTAAAAATTTATTCTTTTTCATTGAATTTAATCCTTAGATTAATGTTCAAAATCATCCAATGATAAAACAATAATTATTTTATATATGAACTAGGGTAGACAGAATAATGGCCCCCTAAATGTCTATAACCTAACTGTTGAAATCTGTGGATATTTTACCATACTGGTAAAAAACTTTGTAGATTGAATTAAAATAAAATAAACTTTTTAGATGAAATTAAAGTTAATTACTTTACAATAAAGAGATTACCTAGAAAGACTAATTTAACCACATGGGGTATTTTTTTAAATATATTTTTATTGGTGCATTATAGTCAAACATCTCAATGGAATACAAAACTTGTTAGGATATACAAGCACACATCACCCAGTTAGCCTTTATTCAATCCCATCTTATTCCCTTCCCCTCCCTGGATCCCATGCTTGATTTAGTAATTGACTTTGATATATTTGTTTAATTACATCATGTGCTTTGAAGAGATTCTATATTCCCCCCTCCCATACCCTCAGATAGGTCACCTTAATTGCTCCTCCATAGGGGCCTTTCTTCAAATAGATTTAATCCTATTACCCATTTCTTCCTAGTTTTTGCATATTAGAGAAAGCATCTGATTTTTTATTTTCTGTGATATTTCCTTGTGGATGCTGCATTGCAGGCTCCTATCCCTCTCTCGAAGGCCCTGTCACTGGCCTCGCTGCATGGCAGGCTGATCCCAGCCTCACTGGCCCCAGTACAGGTATCACTGCACTGCAGGCTCCAATCCTGACCTCACTGGCCCTGGAACTGGCTTCACTGCATGGCAGGCTTTCATCCTGGCCTCGCAGACCTTGCCACTGCCTCACTACCCAGCATTCTCTTATTCTGGCCTCAGTGGCCCTGGCAATGGCCTTGCCTCAGGGCAGGCTCCAATCCCAACTTTGCTGGCTCTGACACTGTACTCGCCAAATGGCAGGCTCTGATTCTGGCCTTGCTAGCCCTGGCACCAGCCTCACTGCCTGGCAGACTTCAATCCCAGCCTGGCAGGCTCTAGCACCAGCCTCTCCACAAGGCAGGTTTTCGATTCCAACCTCTCTGGCTGTGGCACTGGCCTACCCTCATGGCAACCTCTGATTATGGCCTCAGGAACTCCAGCACCAGCCTTTCCTCATGGCAGGCTCTGACTCTGGCCTCGCAGGCCCCAGCACCGGCCTCTCCACAAGGCAGGCTTTAATCTCAACCTCGCTGGCCATGGCATTGATCTAGCCACACGGCAGGCTCCTATCCTGGCCTCAGAGGCCCTGGGACCAGCCTCGCTGTGCAGCAGGCTCTGGTTTCTGTACTGGTATTGGGAAGAGAGTTTAAAAAGTATTAATGTATCAATCTGGGGAAAGATGTCCAACCTTGAAACATATCTTCTTTACTAAGAAAGCCAGGGTTAGCCAACATGTCCTTGCATTCCTAAGAAAAATTTAACACAGTTTGGGGGCCTGTGTTTGAAGATAGAGATGCCTCCCCCTCCGGCCATAAATCTGGGCCTGTGTTTGAAGACAGAGATGTTTCCCCCTTTCAGGCCATAAACCCAGCTGGAGAGATAACAGAAGCAGAGCAGGGGCTGGCGATAAGGTGTAACATGATCTCCAAAAATCAAAGGGACCTGCGCGACTTAAACAGGATAAAAACTCAGTAAACTGGAGTTCTTTGGCATTTTCATTCGAATTGCCCCCCTGTGCCCCTCTCCGGCACAGGGCTGTAACTATCTCTATATTTCTACCTTTTTAATAAATTTCTTTAAATCTTCTGCAGCTGTCCAAGCGATGAATACTTATTCTTAGCTTAGGACAAGAATCCACAGTTTTTCTGTTTGCCTCTGTGTGTCTGGTGGTGGTGGGGGATTATTTCACACCCCACCTCCCCCCCCCAACCAATCCCCTGCAACTGTTTCTGTCACTGTGAGCAGGTAATCTACAGATGTTCCCTTTTTTCTTTTTTTTTTTTTAATATGAGGAAAGAGTACGTGTCTTTTGCAAAAGCTGGGAGCCCACATACCTAGTGGCAGTGAATTTTGTCTCCCTTCCAAAGGCAGAGGTCCACAGCTTCACTACAGAGAGCAGGTTCTACTGCTCCAAGTGCACCCTGGCCTCCAGTGCTGCGCAGAGGATCACAGTGGCTATGAAGGCCAATGTCGTCCAGAACACACAGTGTGGTGGCCCTACCTGGTTATGCAGGGCTCCCTCTGATATACCCCAAACACTTTTACCACTTAGCATGTTGTCCAGAATTCCTGAGCATGTGGGGCAGGAGCAGTCTACTTTTGGGGAGATTTCCTCAAAAGTTCAAAGTGAATTGGACAGGATCTGTCTGTCCCTTCAAACACTGGTCACTGCCACCACCACCACCACCTACATCTGAGTCCTCTCCTGAACACTTTTCTCACACAGGATGTTTTCCAGAATTCCTGAGCATGAGCGGCGATAGCAGTCTACTTTGGGGAGATTTCTTCAAAAGTTCAAGGTGGATTGGGTCAGATCTCTGCCTCTTCCAAACACTGGCTGGCACTGTCACTGCCGTGGCCATCTCAGTTCTCTTCTGAGCACCTTTCCCACACAGCATGTTGTTCCAAATTCCCAAGCATGTGTGGCAGTAGCTAGCATTCTACATTTGGGGAGATTTCTTCAAAAGGTCAAGGTGGATTGGATTAGATCTCTGCCTCTCCTAAATACTGGGTGCCACTGCTGCTGCCACCACCATCTCAGTTCTCTCCCAAACACTTTTCCCAGACAGCATGTTGTCCAGAATTCCTGAGCATGAGCGGCAGTAGCAGTCTACTTTGGGGAGATTTCTTCAAAAGTTCAAGGTGGATTGGGTCAGATATCTGCCTTTCTCAAATACTTGCCGCCTCCACCATCTCACTTCTCTCCCAAACAACTTTCCCACACAACATATTGTCCAGAATTTCTGAGCATGCATGGCAGTAGCAGTCTACCTTTGGGTGATTTCTTCAAAAGTTTAAGGTGGGCCTACATGGTGGCGCACACTTGTAATCCCTGGGCTTGGGAGGCAGAGACAGGAGGATTGTGCAGGTTCAAATCTCTGGCTTAAGAGACCCTGTTTCCAAATAAAAATATAAAATAGGTCTGGGAGTATAGCCTGGAGATAGAAGGGGTTCCAGGAACCCCAGTAGCACACACACACAAAAAAAGTTCAAGGATTGAATCGGATCTCTGCCTCACCTGAATACTGGCTACTGCTGCTCCTGCCACCACTGCCATCCTCCAGGTTCTCCCCGAGCACCTTCCTTACATAGTATGTTGTCCAAAATTCTTAAGCATGTGCAGTCTCTCTTTGCAGAGATATTTTCAAAAGTTCAAGGTGGAGTGGATAGGATTTGTCTGCATCTCCTGAATATTGGCTGCTGCCGCCACCATCTTGGCCCCTCTTCAATATTTTTTTAATAAAAGAAGACAGCATGTGTCTTTTGAAGGGGTTGTGAGATTGAGCACTCAGCAGCAATGGATTTTATCTCCCCTCCAAGAGTGGAGGCCCACACCCTCACCATTTAGAGCAGGACCTGTTGTTCCCAGCGCACCATGGACCCCAGCGCAGCATAGAGGAACATGGCAGCCAGGCGCACTGAGCTCCCCAGAAGACATGGCTGGGCTTCCCGCCTGGCAGAATTAAAGGGTTCCCTATGCCTAACTGTCTAACTAGCATTCTATAAGTAAAACACAGAGAACATAGTCACATGATGTCCAGAACTGACAAAAAACATCACTCAAAAGACACACCTATGTTCATAGCAGCACAATTCCTAATAGCCAAAATATGGAACCAACCCAGGTCTCCATCAACAGATGAATGGATTGCAAAACTCTGGGAAATACAACACACAATGGAATTCTACTCAGCCATAAAGAAGAACAAAATAATATCATTTGCAAGAATATGGAAAGTCCTGGAGAGTATTATGTTAAGTGAGATCAGCCAAGCACAGAAGGAGAAGGTACATATGTTCCCTCTAATATGCCCAAACTAGGGAACGTAGAGGATACCAGTGGTACTCCAGGTAATGGAGGGGAAATATCAGCAAAGCTTGAATGGAAAGATAGGGGAGGAGGAAGACTGAACTTGATTAATGAGGGTCTACATCTGAATATGTGTAAAATTATGAATATGGCATGGTTACCCTGGACAATCATTGGTGGGAGGGGGGGAAGGGAAAACAGGGGCAGGGGGGGAGAGGGCACCAAGTATCGTTTAAATGTATGCCATTTATGTTCAATAAAATTAAAAAAAAGACAGCATTTGGGCAAAAAGAAAAAACTAAAAACATAAAAGAAGAGAAAGATCTAATTTTTGTACATATGTACTTTTATAATTCTTCTCTACTAAGGTATTTTAAAACTGCTACTATTTCATCTAGAGTTCCTCCTATGACCCATTTCACCTTAGCTTTCACATATTAGGGAAAGCATCTGATTTCTTATTTTTTGTGACTGACTAATCTCACTTAGCATAATATCCTCCAATTCCATCCATTTCCCTGAAAATGATGTAATTGAGTTTTTTAATGGCTGAGTAAAAATCCATTGTGTATATATCCCAGAGTTTTGTAATCCATTCATCTGTTGATGGACATCTTGGCTGGTTCCATAGTTTGGCTATGGTGAATTGTGCAGCTATGAACATAGATACACATGCATTAGTGTGGTAGTTTGGTTTACTTTCTTTTGGGTAGATACCCAGAAGTGGTATTGCTGGATCAAATGGTAGATTTGTTCCAAACAAGACAACCTAAATGAGGGGATGGGAGGGGAGAAAAAGGAAATTCTGTAAAACACGCAATGTACTTTAACATATCGAAGTCAACCCCTAAGCCAAGCAAGAGAAGGAGGGATGGGGAGGGAATGGGGTGGGAATTGGGTAGGGGTTAAATCGGTGATGTGTACATGTATGTACACACAAGTCTTTTACCCCAATATGATGTATGAATATAATGCACCAATAAAATTAAGAAAATAAAATAAAAGAGGAAAAGTATTTTTCATAACCTAAGCCATCACCTTCTTCTCTTCCTATTTCTTTTTCTCCACTTCCTCCATCTCATTATCTGTCAAAATACCATAGTTCACAATAACATTTAATTATAAACTATCCTCTTGCTTCTTTCTATTCCTGAGAGTGCTCAATAAATGTATCTTAGAGGAAAAAAAACTGCTACTAATCATTCAAAATAAAGCTATTATAAAAATAAACCACTAGAGCCTGTGCTCTTCTACCACATATGTTAGCATAAATGGGGCAGAAGTATTGTAATGAATATGAATGTTATGAAACTTTACAACAGGGAAATGCATGAACAAGATTAAAATGTAACTTCTGAGATATCACTGAAATGCAAAACATATTTAAAATATATTTACTGATAATATATTTATAATTACATTTAGTAATACCAACATTTAATAACAGTCTGCATTTTATATTCTACTTTTCCTTACTAAAATTAGAGTTTGGGCATTTTTAAAAGCAAATTCATAACAGGTTATATTATAGCTTTCAGCATTGTAATGTTTATGAACTGTGGTTTGCAGTCTTTTTCTTTAGCTATGCTATGGTGAGCTATGTTATGGTGAACTTGAGAATTATACTGATTTGTTTTGTTCCATCTTCAGGCCAGTAGTAGGATTTCAATAAAGCTATGGAAAATACATATGCATGAGTATATAAGTTAACAACAACAACAACAAGCCCAATTCCTAAGATTCTCCCCCACTTTTTAATGAAAATCTGAGGAGAAAGAATGGGAATAGGACTATTGTGAAAACCACAGATCTAGGAGTTAGTCTAAGGCCTGCATTTGCATCCACTTTCCATACTCTCATTGTTTCTGGAAAGTGAATTTACAATTTGCCTTTGCCACTTGGCAAAGCAGTATGTTGTTTAATCCTTATCTAGGGGCACTTGTGTGAACATTTCTTTAAATATTCCTGATTTTTCTGTGGTAATGATGTTTTTCTACAGTAATATCTGAGACAATATTAAATTCCATGAAGCAAATCGTGGATAGCATAAGATAGCAATCATAATAATAACAGTACACGGAATCAATTTAATTGAATGTGTCTGATAGATGAGGTAACAAAGCCAGTCATTCTGCACATATTGTATATTGTCTAACTTTTAATTGCTTGCATTGTTTATGATTCCCATTTTACTTTCAAGGAAACAGATTAAAAGAGTCAAATAATTACTCAGAGTAGCACATCTAGTAATTATGACAGCAGGGTACTGCCTCAGATCTTTCTGGTCCCAAAGTTCATGCTTATTACTCTATGTCCAGAATAAAGCTTGGTGTGAATCCCACTTGAGTTGGATAACTTTGTTTTGTAGAATTGTTGTTGTTGTTTTTTGTTTTTTGTTTTTGTGGGTCTGGGGATGGAACCCAGGGGCATTCGACCTCTGAGCTACACCCCCCTGTCCCATTTTTTATTCTTTATTTTGAAACCAGGTCTCACTGAGTTGCAGAGGCCTCACTAAGTAGCTGAGGCTGTCCACGAACCGAGATCCTCTGGTCTCAGCCTCCTGAATGCTGGGATTACAAGCGTGCGCCACCACGCCCGGCAGAATTGTTGTTGTTAATGGAGTGAGAGAACTTTTATACTTCAGTTTTATTTTTTGAGGAACTATAATAGAAATTGGCCTACCAATTCTCTGAGCATCTGACAAGAAAAAACAGTTGAACTTGCCTCTTTTTATTTTTTTAACCCTAATTGGTTCATTGTGGGATTTTTATGTCAATGATCTATAAAGAACCCAGTATCAAAATTAATGTATGAATGAAGATAATAAGTAAAATGTCACATGTTAGGAAAACTTTAATTTTGGGGGGTAATAGAGATAGGATCCAGGAACATTCTCCTCCTGAACTACACCCAAAACCTTTTATTTTTTATTTTGAAACAGGGTCATACTAAGTTGCTGAGAGTATTGCTAAGTAATGGAGGCTGGTCTTGAAACTGAGATCCTCCTACCTCAGCCTTCCAGGTATTGAGATGACAAGTATGTGCCACTATGCTCAACTAGAAAAAAATCTAATTTTTTAAATAACTACGTTAACATTTATCCATTTGCTTTACTGACATGAACAAAATGAAAGAAAAGGAAAGAGAAGGAAAAAAGTTATCAGACTCTCATATAGTACTTATGTGTCAGGGACAATTTTTAAACACTATATATAAGAAACACCATGATCCTTACAATAATCCTATGAATTAGTTACTGTTAATACATTAAGAGAAGATGTGGATGGTAGGGCTTGGCAGATGTGGTTATGAGCAGCATTTATCAAACTGTGGCTACTTTTTATCATTGCCTTCCTGCATTTGATAAATATTCTACAATATAATATTGGTCTCTCCGATATAGAATTAAACACTTAAATATACATCATGGTTTTCAGTAAAGATGCAGTCATATGAATGTAGGTCTCAGGTAAGTTGAGGAGTTCTTATTTTGGGCTGATAGTAAGTTTATGGCTGAGTCTTGGTGCAGCTGTGTCCTCCGTGCCATAAGCAGTAACAGGTTGAATTCCTGGCATGTGTTGTTTGGAAATCCCAACTACAGCAATGACAGTTTCTTTACCCCAAAATTATTATGAGTTGTCATTATGTCATTGGAAGCCTTGCCTCAGAACTTTATTTTCAGACTTTTGTGATTCTTGAGTTAGCTACATTGTTTAATACATTCTTTTATTCTGTCTGTTAGCCAGAGTGATTCTGATGTTTGTAATCAAGGCCATTAATCAGTACTCTTTGTGTGTAGTAATATTACCTATCTATGGTTCTGCTTCCTGTGCCTTCACTTACCCATGGTCAATGCAGTCTGCAAATGTCAAATGGAAAGTTGTGATTCTGTTCCTTTGTTCAGTGTATCTGTGCTGTATATGCTACGGAATCTACAGTATGGATACACTTAGTAGCCATCACAGTTTTCAGACCAACTATTGGGGTCTTCAAGTGCTTGTTCTCAAGTAACTCAGTTTAATTTGTGATGATTGCAAAATGAAGTAATAGTGATGCTGGCAATTTGAATATGTCAAAGAGAAGCTTGAAAATGATTCCATTAGGTGAAAAGGTGACAGTTTTTACTAAATACAAAAATGTGCTGAGGTTACTAAAATATATGGCAAGTACTGTTGCTGGTCACTTCGTGTACCTAATTTATAATTAAGCTTTATTATAGATATGAAACCATCACACACACTCACGCACGCACATAAACACATGATGGTTCAGTATTATCTGCGGTATCAGGCTTGTTTATGTTAGGGCTTTGGTTGAGATTGAGGTTAATGTTGAAGTTAGAGCCCCAGAGTTTGCCTATATAATTCCAGGTACTCTGCCAAGCTCACTGAGCATTAGAATAATACATTCTCAGAGTATCGTAGGATCCATCAGCTTAGCATCTTTGATTTCTACCCCTTCAGTATTGTAAGTGATTAAGTATCAGAACTATTCCTCTATCACTCATTTGTTAAGAATCCTAAGCCATACTCCATACCCCTCAAAATGAAGGAAACCGAATTTCTGGACATTCCAGCCCACAACTAAAATATTTATTACTTCAATTCAGAGATTAGTTTTCCTCAAAACACACCATTCACTTTTGTTTACTGTGTAATTTGATCTCCAGAATACATTTATTCACACCCCTTTTCTAAATGTGACGTTCTGAGAAACCTTTAATGGAGGAATGAGTATTGTCTGCTTTGCTATTTCTTTTGTGCTTGCACATTTATTTCCTCCTTATTATTTTGAACCTGTGTAGTCTCTTTAGAATCCCCTATTTAAATAGCTAATTCATATTGTCACTTCACATTTCTTTGATTATTCCATGAGGAAAATGTCGTAATCCAAAAGAAAAATATTTCTTTTCTAAGTAGAATTTATTTACACAGTGTGTTGCTGCCAGGAATATGGCTTCCTTAGTTAACAAGTTGTAGTCCAGTGGTGTCTCTAAGAACTTTGGTTCTGTAGTCAGACTGCCTGGGTTTCAATTTCAGTGATGCTATTATTATGGGTGAATTACTAACTCTTATTAAGCTTCAGATTAGCATTTGAAAAATAAGAACAATAGTTTATATCTCATAGAAATGATTAAAATATTACAGGTAGAGCACTTTGATCAGCACATAAAACGGCTAAGTATTAGCGACTGTAATTACTATTCCAATGGAACAGAGTAGGGCAATTAAGGCCAGTCACCAGACTCACACACTGGATCTATTTTGGGCCTCTTGATTATACTATGTGCGCAAATTTTTCTCTTTCTAATAGCAGTCATGTCTTTCTCAACTAGAAAGTTGAGGGCTATCATTAACTCTTTTTACCTTCTATCATTATATCCAATTAGTAACAAGTTCTCTAATTCTGTCTCTGGAATCTCTCTCTCTCTTTTTGTGGTGCTGGGACTAGAACCCAAGAGCATTCTACCTCCGAACTACACCCCCACCCCTATTTTTTATTCTTTATTTTTTGAAACAGGGTTTCACTGAGTTGCAAAGGGCCCCACTAAGTAGGAGCTGAGGCTGTGTTCGAACCACAATCCTCCTGTCTCAGCCTCCCAAATGCTGGGATCACAAGTGTGCACCACTACGCCTGGCTCGGAATGTCTCTTGAACCCATCAAATTCACTTTATTCAGTTTCTTAGTAGGTCTAGCCTTCTTCTTTTTGTTTCTCTTCTTTAGTAACATCAGTCTATCTTTTCAGAGTGCCATGATGGCAGGTTAAACATGCATGTTATAGTTGTAGATATTATTTAAAATGCTTTAATCATTTCACACAGTTCTGCACTCTTTATGTAGCATGATTTATGTTCTTCATTCCTATCCACATGCTTCTACCCTCAATGTTTTATATTTCTGTCACACCGATATCTCTTCACACTCTCTAATATAGTATAAATTTTTTAATTTTTTATCTAGGACCCACGGGTGCATTTTTCCCCTCCTGTAGGTGTCTTATAAATATATCTCTTATTCTTATTCATTTGTCACATTGCGACTACATATTATGTCCTTAAGAAATATTCTCCTAAATTACCAAAACTTTATAAAATCTCACAGTGCCCAGTGTCACACTTCTGTGTCCTTTTTCAAGGCCTACTTTCCTAAACTCTGATCTCCATTTGGACCAATAATTTGTCTATCATGTTCATTGCCACCATTGGTGCTTCATACAATCCATTGTTGCTATAAGTGTATTTTGAATGAGTTTTAGATCATAGCCAGAATAATGATTTCAAATTGGACTATCCTTGAACAAATCAGACTATCCAGTCTAGCTGAATATATATTCTTCCCACAGAAGGCCAAACATATTCTGTACCTAGAAGTAATCCTGAGCTTTTAGGGATATATCAACTAAACACAGTTATATAAAATGAAAAGTTGTAAGGCCAGATCTCAAATCCACTGTTCCACAACATTTAAGGGAAATGTAACATAGAGATACCGGGCGTGGTGGCACACGCTTGTAATCCCAGCATTTGGGAGGCTGAGACTGGAGGATCGTGGTTCGCGGACAGCCTCAGCTACTTAGTGAGGCCCTCTGCAACTCAGTGAGACCCGGTTTCAAAATAAAGAATAAAAAATGGGGCAGGAGGTGTAGCTCGGAGCTCGAATGCCCCTGGGTTCCATCCCCAAACCCCCCCCCCCAAAAAAAAAAGAGGAAGATATGTTTGATGGTTTGAGAGTTAAACAAGATTTGGAACAACTGGAAGGAAAATTATTAAAAAATAGTTATTATATAAGCCGGGTGTGGTGGCAAACGCTTGTAATCCCCATGCTTGGGAGGCTGAGACAGAAGGATCGCACAGGTTCAAAGCCAGCCTCAGCTACTTAGTGAGGCTCTCAGCAACTTAGTGAGACCCTGTTTCCAAATAAAATATACAAAAGTTCTGGGAGTATAGCCCGGAGGTAGAAAACATCTGGGTTCCACCCCAGTCTCACCAAAAAAAAAAAAAAAAAGTTATTATAAAAGTTTTTGTGTGCTATAAAAACAAGCAGAACTATCATAATGCAGCAAGCATCCTAAAGTCAACATAAACTTGTCAAATTTATTTGCAAGATGGTATAAGAACACCACTGTGAACATTCTGAAAAACAGCTCTTAAGCAATAGGAATTTCTAAGATGACAATGTAGGGTTTCAGTCTACAAACAAAATACAAATATTTTCTACTTTACCACATGGTGGTAGGTTACTTCCATAAGTATTGATAGTTTAGATTTCTATCAGTGTTCTTTTTTCTCTGTATCCTCATCAATGCTTAATAATATCCATCATCAAAAATTTACTGGGATGATGGTATAGGTATAATTTTTCATTTAATGTGCACATATACCCTCTAAAAATGTTTAGCAAATTTGTATGCATTTATTGGCCATTTTGGCTCTCTTTCTTTAATGCATGTGTCCATAGTTTTCAATTTTTTATAGAATATTTTGGTATTGATTAGTATGGTTGTTTATTTGGTTACAGATATATAAATTTCTTCAACTCATGACTTTAAATTTCTTTTTCACAGTGTATTTTGCTGAGCAGAACTCTTAGTTTTAATATAGGCAGATTGGTCTGATCGTTTATTATTATTTTTGTTTTTCTTGTGTTCTGGTTAGATATAGAAAGGCCGCTAGAAGAGCTCATAAATTGATGTTTGGAGCTGACGTAATTGAGTCTTGAGGGCTGTAATCTCAGAAGTGGATAAATCCATTATGGTGGTACCAGGTAAACTGGTTGGGTGTGGCTTGACTGTAGGTAGTTTCTTGTGCAATTAGCCTGGGGGAATATATAAAGAGCTCCTTCTCTTCCTCCTGCTCCTTATTACTTATGGCCTCTGTGATGTAAAGATCGAGCAGGGCCCTTGTGCTCTTCCTCCAGGACCAGCCAACAGGCCCTGAGATCTGCAGTCTCCAGCCTCACAGAGCCTGAGCCTGTAATGTTAAGAAAATAAATCTTCTTTCCTCTAAGCTATGTGGTCAGATATTTAGATTATAGCTGCAAGAATAAAAACCTTTTCGAACAACCTTCTTTCATCTTGACATTGTAAGTTATTATCTATATATCTTATACATTGTTAGCCACTTACATTTATGCTTATAGTCCATCTGAAATTTACTTTTGTATGCAATGCAAAGTAGGGATATTCAGCTATTTTAGTATTATTACTGAGTAGTTTCTGCAATGCCATAGCTATCACACATGATTTCTACATATTCATAGGTCTGCTTTCTATTTATTTTATTTACTGTTTGGTTTCTATCTGTTAAGAATATGACAATTTAAATTCTGAAATATGGATTATAGGTTAGAAAGCTGAATTTGCTACTTATTGGGTAAGTTGTTTACCTTTTTTATTTCTCAGAATCCTTATATAAAATTAAATACAATAATAGTATTATGGGTTTCTCATATGAAACATATATGCAATTTATATTCTTATCATTATTACTGTATTGTCTATATATATTACTTAAAATGGTATTAATGAATTTTTTATAACTTCATTTTTTTCTAAATTGCATATGATATGTTAATAATTTTAGAGAATTTTCTTCCTTGTTACTGACGACCTGGCTTACTTAATTATGTGCTGTGGCTTGGATCTTGAATGTTCTCCAGAGGCTCACATGTTAGGTGAGAGGCCCCCAAGTTGGTGCTGTTGGGAGGTCTTGGGAAGAGGCAGGTAATGTCGCAAGAGAAGCTGCAGTTCCATGCATAGTCCCACCCCCAAGACGAATGTCTTAAAAGGGAAGCATTTTCCCTCCAGCCTCGGAGGGGCCCGCAGGTCTTCGGGAGGTCCAGCCCCCATCCCTGTGAGGACCATATTAAATCTTATCACACTTCCTGATCTCTCTCGTCTCTACTGAGCACACTTAACATTATTTTATTTTATTTTAATTTAATTAAAAAAATTTTTTTCTTCTCTTTTTAAAAAAATTCCGTGACACTGCCACTGACGCTGCCGCGGTGTGCTTTGTGCAGCCTTGAAACCTCTGCCTTCCCAGATCCATCAGGGTGTGTAGATCCTCTGGGACTGTGCCTGCCTTGCCCTCCGCTTTTTCACTAGACCTCCACCGCCACTGCTCCAGGACAGCCGATGCCTCCCTGTGCCCGCCGTGACCTGAGACCATAAGCCCCCCTTTTCTGGCCTTGTGCTGCATGGCTCTGGGCCACTATTCCTAGGCTCAACCTTCAGCCAACCCAGACAAGCACACAAGTTCCTTTCCCTGCTTCCTCTGCCTGTGCTTCTTCCTGCCTGGCGTCCCACTCTTCCCGGACTCTTGAACTCCCACCCAAACTCTGGCCATCCTGCCCACCTGGTCAGACAAAAACCACTTGGCCCAGCCTCAGCGTCTGGCGGGTGCCTGGCAGCTGTTTTCTTTTCTTTTTCCCACACCACGGACCCAGTAACCACTCCGCCCAGCTGCGAGCTCTCCCTGAGAGCCAGTGGCCATCTTCCCTGGCTGCACTCTCACCCTGAAAGCTGGCAGCCATCTTACCACCCAGCCAGATGCTCTTTGTAGGATCACTCGATGGCCATCTTGACTTCCATCCAGCCCAGAGAGCCAGCCTCGATCTTGGATACCACCCAGCCAAGCCCCAGCAACCATCTTAAATCTCATTCAGCCCTGATTCCACACAACAGTTCCACAGCGTGCCCCCAGCTCTGCAGCCTCTCAACACTTCGCTTCCAGTCAGCAATGGCTGATAACACTACACTGTGGTAAGCTTTCCCTTCTTGGACAAGCAGGTTTCGGCTTTTAACCTCTTCTGGACTTGGACTCATGGCTATTAAACAAACCCAAATATTTGGTGCCCTAGTTCTCTGGGGGTAGCCAGGCTTCCCTAAGGTTGTGTAAAGGGAACAGAGACATCCTTCTCTAACACAACCATGTTGTTTCTGGACGTTAGGCAGGATTTTGGGACGCCAAATTCCTGTTTTTGTCCTCGGCCAATGACCAGTCATGGCGGGAAGCCAGCCATCAAAGATAGACTCCCAGTACACACTAGGCCATGTTCTGGTTAATCTCCAGAATCTAGGTTTATCTGGGGAGCTGTGCCACATGTGGCTCATTTTTTTTTCTTCACAAAGGTGTGGCCCACTTATGAGTTGGGCAATGGTTCTTGGTGGCCTGAGATGGGTACGTTAGATCTTAAAGTGTTGACTGATCTCAGTAACTTTTGCAAACGGGCAGGTAAATGGTCAGAGGTTCTGTACATACAGGCTTTTCTGTGTATATGTTTCCGGCTTTCCCTTTCCACCCCTCCCGGCTCTACTGCCTGAGGCATGCTGGCTAAGGATTCCCACCATCCACAGTCATCATCTTGGTTGCCACGTGGCAACTCACAGGCACCACCTGGTGGTCTTTCTGGGTCACAGGCCTGCAATTCTGTTGACTCACGGTTGCCATTTTGTGATGACATGTGGATGCCGGAGTCTGAACCGGCCGAGTTACAGGCCCCATTTCCTGATCACCCTGACCCACAAGACCTCTCCTTACCACCACGGTCATCATCTTACTCTGGGGCAGCCTCCCACTCTAACCCACTTCTTTCTCCCTCGCCTTCCTCCCTTAAGTGATCAACCATTACCACCTCCTTGCTTACCTCTGTAGGTCACCATACCCATTCCAGAGAACCCCCCACTTCTCTCTTGGCCCTGCTTTGTGAGGTGGCTGGTGCAGAAGGCATGGTCCGTGTCCATGTTCCTTTTTCCCTTCTTGACCTTGCTCAACCTGAAAAGAGACTGGATTCTTTTTCCGCTATCCCTCTACTTTTATTAAGAAGTTCCAACATATTGTACAAGCATATGATTTAACTTGGTAGGATCTTCATCTCATTTTAATTCCAGATGAACAGAATCATATTCTTAAGGATGCCAGGAAACAGGCCAATCAGGCTCACCTAACCAATCCACAGCTCCCTACCAGAATAGCTGCAGTTCCTTCTGAGGATCCCCACTGGGATTAAAATGATAGGGGTGAGGGAATAAAAAAGAGAAATCACATGATACTATGCCTTCAAGCTGAGCCCAGGGTACTCTGTAGGTAGCGGGTAAGCCAATCTCCTTCTTGATTGATATGATTACTACCTACTCTGTCCTTCCTTCTCAGGACCTAGTTTCCCTTCCCAAATCGTGGCATGCTCTCTTGCTCACATACTACAGGCCCCCTTTTATGCCATTTAGAGACCTTTATGGTTAACCATCCATTCCTGATTATCCCTTCATGTTCTACCCCCCTTTTAGGTAGAGACATTTTAACCAAAATTGGGGCTGAACTTTCATTTAATTCCCCCTCCCCAGCTTCTGTTTTCTCTAATATACTTTTAATGGCTGCAGCTACATTTGATGACTGGGAAGCCAAACCTCCCCTTCCAATAGATTTGATTGACCCTATAGTATGAGATAACAACACCCCAGTTGTGGCGACCCACCACATCCCATTCCAGATTGTCCTACTCACATAGGACAATCCTGACTCCACTATTTTCCCTGCCCGCTCCCAGTTTCCCATATCTCTCCTTCACTGATATGGGCTTAAACCCATTATTTCTCATCTCCTGGCTCAGGTACTGCTTATACCTACTGATTTCCCTTATCATACCCCCATTCTCCCACTTAAAAAGCCTAATAGTACTTATTGTTTAGTCCAGGATCTCCATTGAATTAATGATGCAGTGGTCCCAATTCACCCAGTTGTCCTAATCCCTATACCCTCTTAACTCAGATTCCCCCAGTACTACCCACTTTTTGGTCTTGACTTGAAGGATATGTTTTATACAATTTCTCTGCCTCCTGAGTCTTACTCCCTTTTTGCCTTCACTTGGGAGGACCCCAATACCTAGGTTGCTCAACAACTAACCTGGACTGTCCTCCCCAGCATTTTTGAGATAGCCCACACCTCTTTGGATAGGCTCTAGCACAGGATCTCCTCCAGTGCTCCTTGGAGCCTAGTTCTCTGTTACAATATGTGGAAGAACTTTTACTTTATAGTCCCTTTCTGGAAGTGTCCAAGCAGCACACTGCCCTTCTCCTTAATTTCCTTGGAAGCAGGGGATACAGGGTGACCCCACATAAAGCCCAGTTATCAGTCCCTGAGGTCCGGTATCTAGGCCTACATCTCATCCCAAATACCTGAGGACTAACTGTTGACCAGGTCAAGGACTAACGAAACTTGCAGCCGCCCACCTCTGCTGACCATATCCAAGAGCTGTGAGTATCATGGCCTGAACTCCTGCCACTAGCTCTGGCCCATGTAAGGGCCACCCCTTGAAGCCCCACCTTCATGAGCCCCTTTGAATTGCTATACGGTCGCCCTTTCCTGCTTAATCATGTTCTCCCTTCGCATCCCCCTCCTTTGTCTTCCTATCTTCCTTACTTGTCTTTTCTGAGGCACCTTCTCAGGGAACATGCTGACAGGTATCTTCCTCAACCTGGAATTGAAGAAGCAGCTCGACACCCTGCAGTCAAGGCCCATAAGCCAGGGGATCAAGTTGCTTCAACCAAAACATCTCCAGCCATGGTGGACTGGGTCCTTCTCAGTGATCCCCACCACACCTATGGCAGCCAAACTACTGGGGGACCCCAACTGGCATCATCTTACCCAGCTAAAAAGGACTCCGTTACAACAGTCCCATGACAAATTCTCTTACACAGTGTTGGGGCCTACTAAGCTTTGTTTTTCTTGGCATAATTCTCTTTGATGTTTTTATTTTAGCAGGTCCACTTGTTTACATATTACGGTGCCCTCCCTCTTCAGATGTCAAACTGCCATAACTCCTCCTCTGCTAAAGTCTCCTCAAACACACATCACCAAGCTGTCCAGGATAACCTCTGACTTACGCTGCAGCCATATTCCCACCTTTCCACTTCTGAAGGACCCGACTTCTCCCAGCAGAGGGGCCCCCTTACTACCTCCCTTGACAGCAAGAAGTAGTTTAAAATTAGAATCTCCGCCCATTATCACCGAAAGGCTGGGATGACACGTCAGGTCCCTGCCCCTTCTCGCGGAGGCAGAGCCCTAGAGAAAGAGGAGGAGACTCTGCTAGGTGATATTGCATGTGATATCGTGAGGCAGGCGATATTGTGACCAAAGAGGTGTTCTCATGCATAGCCCCACCCTCAAGATGTATGCCTTAAAAGAGAGGCATTTTCCCTCCAGCCTCAGAGGGGCCTGTATGTTGCCAGGAGATCCAGTCCCCGTCCCTGAGAGGAAACTTAACTGCGCTTCCTGGTCTCTCTCTGCTCTTTACCATGCACACCTAACAATCATGAACTAAAATTTCCAAAGTCAAAAACTCCTTAAAAGTTTTTATCTCAGCTGTTTGTTCCAGCAACAGAAATCTAAATAGAAAATTTTATTTTCTATAGAAAGAAAACATCTCTTTTTGCTTTGTTTTTAAAGGTAACTCAAATTTTTGTTGGTATTAGAAGGAAATATTATTAAATCATATTTTTCTTGACTATTTGATTCCTTTGTCACTTACCATTTTGAGTTGTGTCTCTTTCTTCTGCATCCAGTATGGTCTTATTTTCTATGGTAAATTTATTTTATTTTATTTTTAAAATTTTCTTCCAGCTCACATTCTAATTCCATTTCATTTTAATACATTCCATAAGCTTTTATTTTTCTTTACCTTTTTATTTATAAGCTTTTATTTTTCTTTACCTTTTATAGTTGGTTGATTATATATATCGTTATGGTACTGGGGTTCCTGGAAATCCTTCTTCCTCTGGGCTACACTCCCATACCTATTTTTTTATATATTTTTTAAATTTGGAAACACAGTCTCTTAAGGCAGTGAGGCTGGCTTCGAACCTGCGCGATCCTTCTGTCCCCGCCTCCCAAGGGCAGGGATTACAAGTGTGTGCCACCATGCCCAGCTGATTCATTATATTTTTGAAGTCTTCTCAATGTCTTTAAGCATATTTTTTTCTATATGTTTTCTTAAGCTACAGTTGCCCTGATCCTTTTATTCATTCTTTTTACATTGTTTCAGTTTAAATTCATTCCCACTTCCTTTTTAATCATTGATAATCTAACTTACTTCTGGGCTTGCTGTTTGTTGGAATAGCTTGTGTGTGAAGAGGACTTGGTTATAAAGGGAGAAAGCTCTATGTTCCTCATCAACATGAGGAGCAATTTTATAGCACAGGCTTGTGTAGGAGAGAATATTGCTTCATCATTTCCTTCTTCGAGTCCCCTGATTTCAGCATTGTACAGCTGCTGATAAGGCAGTCTCTCTCACTCCCTCCTCCTGAACCAACACACTACTCAGAAAATCTACTTTGGGAGGGGGGAATGCTCATCCTCATCCCATGCACTTTATTTCTCTTGTTCTAAAGAAAAAATTTCTCGATTTTACTCCTCAGAGTTTTGTTTTTCTGCCTTCAGAACTGAAAATGTTGTTTAAATCTTGAAGCTTATCATATATCTCTACCCTCTGAGCATTTACTGATTCCTATAGCCAATATTTCTGCATAAAGTATGCCAAGTACTTTGTTACTAGAGAACCTTTTTCAATATGAAAATTTATAGAATATGCCCACAAAACACAACACATTCATTCTTGTAAAGAGTGAGGCACATGCAGAAAATGAAAGTGCAATACATTAATTTCAATGATAGTACTAAACACCAAGAAAAAAAGCTATAAAATGAGGAGAATGCTTAATTCTGTTCACACGAGGCAGGGAGACTTTAGGTGAATCATAAGACACAATTTCCATCTATAAAGTACTATATATGTGGAGAAGCAGCAGTCGCTAAGGCCAGTGTGACTCCTGGTCCCTTGTGAAGCTTAGAAACTCAGTATCTAAAAGTATAAAATGAGGTTTAACCTGACAGATTATGGATAAAGAGACATTTTCCACAAGAATGAAGAATGTTCTGATCCCTGGGAGGAATGTCTAAAGGAAAGGAAATTTGAGAAAGTATTACCAGTTTATGAAACTCTGGGAAGGCTAAGAGTGAATCATAAAAGTCAAGAAGTGCTTGTGATGGGAGATGTAGGAAAGGGTCATGTAAGAAAGTACATTGCATACTGTTATAGCAGTTAATATTTTATCCTGTAAATAGGAGAATGAAATCACTGGGGAATTTTAATAAGAAATGTTACCATAAGGTAAGTATGTTAGTTAAAAAAATCCACATATAAATGTGAAGGATTGATTGGAGGAGGTAAAGACAAGGCTGGGGAATTTGGGCAATATATTTATATTGTAAAACAAGGAATATGGAAGATTGTTTTTGTGATAGGGAGGAATGAACCAAGGGGCAATCTACCTCTAGGCTAAAACCGCAGCCCTATTTTACGTTTTATTTGGAAACAGCATCTTGCTAAGTTGCGGGAGCCTCACTAAGTTGCTGAATCTGTAATTCTCCTCTCTCAGCCTCTCAAGTACTGGGAATAAAGTGTGTACCACCACACCTGGCTCTGGAAGTTTCAACCTTGGGTAGCACAATAGGTTGAGGAGAAAAAGAAAGTATGGAGTCGACAAAAGTGGAAGGATCTTTTAGGCAATAAATTCTGTGGGATGCCAAAAAGGCTTCCAATTCTTCTTGGGTTTCTTATTGAAACAAAAAAGATAAACTGTGTTGCTGTTTACGAAAGCAGGGTTTTGTCTTTTACTTATTTGGTGGTCAATGAAACATTAATTGTTAGGTTTCAAGGTAATTGCACAATGCTAAGCCTCCAAAACAACAGTCTGGATCCAGGGGGCTTGGGAAGGCCGCTATTTCTTTCTTAGGCCAAATGAGCTTGCGTTTAGGTTTCTTCTATGAATTTATCTTTCTTCTGTAGTCTGTCTTCTCAGCAAGGTTCACAGTGTTATTTTTTTTTACTTATTTTTCCATTCTTATTGATATCTAACTCTGCTTAATATAGATTTGGCATGAATTCATATCTGGCCCCAAATTTACTTACAGTCTAGAGACAAACTATTTGAATAACTCAGTGATCTCATCCTAGGTCCTGTTTCCAATTTCTGATTGATAGACTCAATCAAAACTCAATCCTTATTTAGTTGGGGTAGTCTCCACTGAACCTAGAGATGCACCTTTCAGATTTTAGATTCTTTTTTTTTTGTAATAGATTAGGAAGGGATCATGAGATGTGTAGCATATAACATTCCCAAAGAAAATATTCTTTTGTAGAAAAAAATTAGCTAAAATTTTAATGTCTTTATTTTTAAAAGCTATTTAGTAGAAGAGGGTATAACACAACTAGATAGTTGTATATTAGGTCAGATGCACTCCAAAATGAACTCTAAGACAAGAGTTTGCATAAAAGATTATTTGAAAATACCCTCAAGCCGGGCGTGATGCGCACGCTTGTAATCCCCGCGCTTGGGAGGCGGAGACAGGAGGATGGCGCAGGTTCAAAGCCAGCCGCGCTGGCGTAAGAGACCCTGTCTCAAAAATATAAAATAGGTCTGGGAGTGTAGCCCGGAGGTAGAAGGGCTTCCAGGAACCCCAGTACCACCAAAAAAAAAAAAAAAAAGAAAAAAAAAAGAAAAAAAAAAAAAGAAAATACCCTCAAGATTGGTGCTAGGGTTAGAGGCTAAAAGGAAGAATTGTGTAATTGGAAGAATGGAGCCGAGAGCCGAGGTGCATTCCAAAATAGATTACCCCATCTCAGAAGAGCTTTGGATCTGGGATGCCCTTCAGAATTGTCTACCATTGATAGAGCAACAAGAATTGACATCTGTTCACTTTTACTTTCCAGTTACAAATGCAAGCTTCCTCAGGGAGAGGATGTGACTTCAGACAAGGCAGCTCTTTTCTAATGTATGCAATCCTTGGAAAATAATAAATGATGGTTCTGTCAGATAGAACTAAAAATATGTAAACTTAATCTACATGTATCATTATCATAAGGAAATCTCAAAAATATTTTGAATAAAATGCATGTTGTAAATAAATAGATAAATAATATATGCAGATACCATATTTATAAAAAAAATTTAGCCAAGACCTAGAACACTCCAAGCAAGCAGGTGAATGAGAGTTTAATTCTTCATAAAGAAATCCCAGTGGCACCACATACTATCTACTATGAGTATATTGTTGAAACTTAAAGATTTGGATTTGATAAACATGAACATAGAGGTAGGTAGATTGAAATCATAAATTTGGTATATTATAGATTGAAGATATATGAGACAAATTGCTTAGGGGAGCTTCAACACTTAAGAGTAGAGAAAGAATAATAAACAAATACAGAGTATGTACCAGGGAAGCAAGTCCCAGATATCAGGTGCCATGGTCTGAACATGCCCTTCATGATCCATATGGTACAAACTTAATCCTCACACAATAGTGCTGGAGGGGGAGCTCTTGGAAGTTTTTTCGGTCAAGACGGCCAGGTCCTGATAATTGGATTAATGTCATAATATAAGTTTTTTATTTTTTATTTTATTTATTTATTTATTTATTTATTTATTTATTTATTTATTTATTTATTTTGGTGGTGCTGGGGTTCCTGGAAACCCTTCTACCTCCGGGCTACACTCCCAGACCTATTTTTATACTTTTTTTATTTGGAAATAGGGTCTCTTAAGCCTGCACGGCTGGCTTCGAACCTGCGCGATCCTCCTGTCTTCTCCTCCCAAGCGTGGGGATTAAAAGTGTGCCCCACCACACCCATCATTATAAGGGTTTTAGAAAAGAGTTTGCTCCCTTTGCCCTTCTGCCTCTTGCTGTGTGATGACAGTGTTCTTCCCTCTGGATAACACATCATTCAAATTCTTGAAAAAAGAGGGCAGCCCTCACAGGCGCCAAACCTGCCAGCACAGTGATCTTGGGCTTTTTAGCCTTTAAAACTGTGAGAAATAAATTTGTTCCTTATAATTTTCTCAGTCTTGGGTATTGTTATAGAAGCATTCATGGACCAAAAAAGTTGAGGAATAAACTAAGAAAGGAAACAAGCTAGAACTCTTAATTTTTTCCTGGACCCTGCCCACACACTTCTGACTTGAAAACTGTGCTGTTGTTTTCCTGTGAATAACCCAAAAGCCTGGACTTTAGTTCTCCACTTGTTATTATCCAACCTGGAGATTTTATTCCTTATTTAAGTTGCAAGTAAATATTTATGGGCTCTAATTTTTCTATGGTTACCAACATTATGATATTTTCAAAATAATTTATCAACAATAAAAATTGGATACTACTGAAACGAGTATAATTTTAACCCTGATAGATTTTTGCCTTTCTTCTTTCCATAGTGTTAACACAAGTGATGACCATAACTTTTAAATTTATCTCCAAATACTGCCTTAGATGTCTTGATGTGGAAGAACATTTTGAGTCAAATTCTAGTTCTCTCATATACTCCCCGAGTTCATATATCTAATCTAAACTCTACTGTCCTGTTTCTTTTACTATAAATGTGAAGATTGGTAGTGATACCTAGCAATATAGTTGTAGCAGGAAGAACCATGTGAAAATATTCATAAATGCTACAACAGTACCTATAATTAAGTTGAAATATGCTTATTAATCTTTAACTTTTATAAAACGAAGAGAAACATGATTGTGATATAATTACTATAGCTTAGAGAAACTTCTATTTTTTAGAAGTCTAATTTTTAAAAAAAAAATTCATAGCATAGGGTCTTACGGTTGCATACAGTTAAGACAAAACCATAAGAGATCATGTTGTCTAAGAATAGTTTTAAAAGAGGGAGAGTAATGTTTTAGAAATATTTTAACATTCAGTGTACGGATAGAAAAGACTAATTCAACAAAGAAAAATGTGAATGGCACTGGAGGAACATGGACAAAACCAGATTACTTTAATTTTAAAATAAGTGATGTGTGCAGGCATGCTTATACCATTTTGTACCCTATTAAGACGTATAGCTACTATGCACCAGTAAAAAAATTAAAAAAAGACAAAAAGACAAAAAATTTGTTTGAAATGAACAAGAACCCCTGGGAACCAAATGAAAATGCAGCTTCCTTGTCATAATTTCCTGATTTCTGATTCAGATTTGGGACAAAGAATCTGGGTTTTAAACATTAATATCAGCCGGGCGTGGTGGCGCACGCTTGTAATCCCCGCGCTTGGGAGGCAGAGACAGGAGGATCGCGCAGGTTAGAAGCCAGCCGCGCGTGCTGGCTTAGGAGACCCTGTTTCCAAATAAAAATGTAAAAATAGGTCTGGGAGTGTAGCCCGGAGATAGAAGGGCTTCCAGGAACCCCAGTACCACCAAAAAAAAAAAAAAAAAAAAAAAAAACAAACAAACAAACAAACAAAAAAAAAAAAAAAAAACCCATTAATATCAGATAATCCTAGAGATAGTACACATACTTCATCAGTATACATTATTTTAGATCACTTCATAGTTAATTCTTATACTAAAGAAATGATAAAAGTGATTAACTTTTTTCTTTTAATCACCACTTTATATACTTATTTTGTTTATTATACCTATTTTTATTATTTTATTGTAAGCATGCATATAGATAACAAACAGTGCCATTTCCCTCTGCTCTATCCCTTCCCTGTTCATAGTCAAAGTGATTAACTTTTAATTGGCCATGTATTTATATTAATAATGTCTCTAGTTAAAGGACTCTGCAGAAACTCCATAGGTACTTAATATGGACTCCATAGTTACTTAGTAATAACTGAAAGATAAATAGTTCATCTTATTTTAGAATATTTTATTTATTGTAAATTTTACTTGGTTTATTTATATTTTGGAGATTGGTTTTGGTAGCTTCCCCTATGTACATAGGCTTATTTGAACTGTTTCCTTCATTTAGTCTCTTCTCCCTCCCAACTCTCCTTCCACGATTTCACTAGTATCTCTCCTATTTAAATTGGGAAATCTATTCTCAACTTCCTGATTAAGATTTTGGGTCAAATCCTCTGGGTTCTAAACATGCATCTTCCAGATACATCACCAATATACATTATTTTAGAACTTTTGATAAATGGTCAATTCTGCTTGTCACTTCTTATATTCAGGAGCTACTAAAGTGAGAAAAGTGATTAACTTTTAATTGGCCATATATTTATATTAATAATGTCTCTAGTTAAAGGACTCTGCAGAAACTCCATAGGTATGGACTCCATAGTTACTTAGTAATAACTGAAAGAGAAATAATTTATCTTATTTTAGAATGTTTTATTTATTGTAAATTTTACTTGGTTTATTTATATTTACAATTAATTATTTTTTAATTTGATGCATTGAAATTTTACATGGGGATATAGTGTCAGAAAAAAATATGCACACAGCTCTTAGTGTCCTCCCCACCAGGCCCCTCCCCTCCCCCGCTCCTTGCATGTCTTTGAGATTGGGATTGGCAGTTTCATATATATCCATAGCATTATTTCAAATGTCTTAGTCTCCCCTTCTTCCTTCCCTAAACCCCCCACCCCTGTCACGCCTTGGGATGTTAAGCGAGAATAGCCTTAAAAAATGAGTAAATATTTTCTCATGTTTTCTCTTATATGTGGAAACTATAGAGATCTTTTGAAATTATTTTTAACAAATAATGGCAAGTAGAATTTGTCTGGGACTACTTGTGTAATAATGAACTGAATGAAATGTAAATACTGAAGCTACTCAAGGACCTAAAACAATGAAAGAATGAAAAAATAATACATAGATTCTACATATAAAAAGTCTGTATAGATATTGGAGTAGCTCTACATGACTTCCTATGTTCCTATGAATCACTAGAGGGCAACATATACTATAGCTTTCAAGAATCACATATTGGAGTCAATATTTTTTGTACATACAGGTGCAGTGAAAGAGACAAAATTAGCAAATTGGAAAGATAGAAGCTGCAACTGTAACCACTGTTGAAATCATTACTTATTTAGTTAACAGCACGAAATGATAAGTAACAGTTATATTAGAAAAAACCCGAGTAAAGACTCCAAGTGTTTTTATTTTAAATTAATTTCTGACAAATCAAGTGACATGGCCATTGTTCTCTAAAAGTCATGCACCCAATCATGTAGCATATAAAATGGAAAGCCATGATAAATTTTGCCTTTTTTCCTTTTAAATCTCTTGAGCATATGTGATACTTAGAGGCGGGAAGTACAATGGCTTTCTTTCTTTCTTTCTTTCTTTCTTTCTTTCTTTCTTTCTTTCTTTCTTTCTTTCTATTTACCAGATTGACCTGTCAATGTAGCCTAATTTTGTCCTTTTCATTGAATCACATGGGCTCAACTCATCACTGCTTAGGTTTAAAACCACGAAGGAAAATTCCAATAGAGAAAGAGTTAATATTTAACTATCTTGAATCAAGGGGGAGAAAAACACCTTAGTGAGAAAAACACCACTTAGGAAGTGCTGTTCTGATTTTCATACTAGTTTTTTAAAAAGTGCTGTGTCCAGGTATGTTATTGTTAACATGATTTACATTGTGATATAAGACTATAATGTACCAATAAAAGCACATTACAAAAAAGGAGAAAAATACATACATATGCACATAAATACATTTATATATATACAAATATACAAACATATGTAGGCATACGTAGCTATGCATATATATGTATATGTACATATATATGTATATGTATATATACATATATATACACAAACACTGAGAATTGCTTACATAGACACATATATATCTATACACACACACACACACACACACACACACACACACACACACACTGAAGATTAAACCCAGGGCCTTGCATATGTTAGGCAAACATTTTACCACTGAGCTATATCTCTAAATTTTTTTTTGTGTGTGTGGTACTGCGTTTCTGGAAGCCCTTCTACCTCCGGGTTACACTCCCAGTCAACCTTATATTTTTATTTGGAAACAAGGTCTCTTAAGCCAGCATGGCTGGCTTCTAACCTGCAAGATCCTCTTCTCTCCGCCTCCCAAGCACGAGGATTACAAACCTACGCCACCACGCCTGGCTCTAGACCTTTTAAATTTATATTTTGAGCTAGATTCTAAGTTGCTCAGGTTGTTCTGAAACTTGTGATCCTCCTGCCTCAGTTTCCCAAGTAGCTGGAACTACAGCAGTGTGCCATGAATGACAACAGGCTAAAAATAATTTTATACTTAGAAATATTTTTGTCATATTTGTATTTTAATTATAAAATGCTTCAAGTATATTTTGGGAGAAAGTTTATTACAATAAAGAATGAATAATAAATTAATACATAAAAATAAATGAATGAAATGAATGCTTTCTGTCACAAAAGAATTAAGCAGCGACAACAAAAAAAGACATGAGAAAGATGAGGTGGGGAAAGATACAAGATACAGAAGCATGTTTGGCTTAGTGACTGACTTTGATATTTTGTGAATGTACATCATGCTCATTAAAAGGAGGGAGGAGGGGAATGGGGTGGAAATGGGGGAAGAGCTAAATGACTGATGTGTGCGTGTGTAGTTCTACCATCCAGGACCTCATGATGATGTATGAGTACAATGCAACAATAATTTTTACAGAAGATATAGAAGCAGAAAAATGAGCATAATAAAAGTTGAATTGTTAGCCAGGCGTGGTGGCCCACGCTTGTAATCCCCGCACTTGGGAGGCGGAGACAGGAGAATCGCTCAGGTTCATAGCTAGCCTCTCTGGCTTAGGAGACCCTGTTTCCAAATTAAAACAAACAAAAAAAAACATAAAAATAGGTCTGGGAGTGTAGCCCAGAGGTAGAAGGGTTTCCAGGAACCCCAGTATCAAAAAAAAAAAAAAAAAAAAAAAAGTTGAATTGTGAGCTAGCCATGGTCCCACCCTTGTAATCTCAGTACTTGGGAGGCTTAGACAGGAAGATCACAAGTTTGTGGCCAGCCTCAGAAACTTAGGAAGACCCTTAGAAATTTAGTAAGATTCTGTTTTTCTATTACAAGATGTTTTAAAAATGTAAAGGTCTAGGGATATAGTTCAGTTTTTTTGTTGTTTTGTTTTGTTTTGTTTGGGCGGTACTGGGGATTTAACCCAGATACATTCTACCTCTGATCTACAGCTCTATTTTATTTTTTATTGATAAAAAAGGATCTCACTAGGTTGGTGAGGCTGGCTATGAACCTGCAATTCTCCTGTCTTAGCCTCCCAAGTATTGGGATTACAGATTTACAGGCAAGTGCCACCATGCCTGGCCAGCTCAGAGATTCTGACATAGAACACTCTGGGTTCAATCCCTAGAACATAAAAAAAAAACAAAAACAGTTTAATTGTGTTTGTTTTAAATAGCAACATTTTATTCTAAGAAAGCAACATTTATCTTTTATTCCAATTCCATTTATATTTTTATTCCAATTTTGTTTCTTCAAATACAGATGGGTAATTATAATTGCCATTTTTAAGCACTTACTAAGTGTTAGGCAAAAAATTTATTTTATTTTATTTTATTTTCACAGTACATTCATAAAATGGGAATTGTCATTATATACACTTATATATGGGTAAATTGCAATTTTATACTTAATATATGTGTGGAGCTAAGACACAAATTGGGTCCAAGTCTTGTAATCTTAACTACTATCTTTTATCGCCTTCTATGGACTCGGGACTCCTCAGGAAGAAAATGTACAGATTAGTTTCCCATTCATTCAAAGTTGTTAATTCTCATATATTTTACTGGTCTAAAGACTAAGGCTTGGGAAATCCGTCAGCTGTAGAACATTGATCTAACAAATGCAAGGTTTTGAGTTCAATCTCCAACACAAAAAATATACAAATAAAATCTACACGGAAACATTATTTAGATCCATATTAACTACAAAATGTATGGACAAATTGAATTTCTTAAATCACTTAAAGCTTTAAAAACTACAAATATTGCCAAGTTCTTTTACTTGAAATTCACCTATTTTTCACATTCTTAAAAATGGAATAGTTCTTGAAATATTTCTTATACCACTAGGGTGCCATTCAGCAAATTGCTTCTTCATAAGCACTAAATTGCACACTAATGTCTTGAGAAAGAAAGTTGTCTACTCTCTAGGATTACAAATGTTATCTTATTAGTTCTAGAAATACACCTAGGAGGATGGAAAAAGAAAATGGGAAATATTTCTATTATTTTTATTATTAAAACACTGAACATAGAACATCAGAATTTTCAGTAATCTAAATTCCAGAGCTCCCAGTATGAAATCTACTGATTTAACAACTAAATATGGAATGACAATACAGCTATCCACAGGCCTATGTTAACAGAAGAGTAGCTAGGAGCTATGAGAAGCCTCTGACTTTAGTAGCCTTTATTCATTTTTATACCAAAATATTATTTTTTAGACATGGTGAACAAATATAGGAAATGGTAAGTGGATAAAATGAGACAGCCATATATTGGAAGAAAAAGAGTGAGAATATGGTTGAAACTTAAGTCTTCCCATCTTTCAGCAAGATAATATATCCATCCTGAAATAAAATACATACCACAGTAGAAAAAATTATGACTTTGAACAAATGTAGTTTAGAGTTAGAACTTCCATGTTTTTAATTTATACTTTTTTCCCCTGTAATATACCACTTTCTGGGTATATTACCAATGAATGGTGTCAGTCTTTTTTTTTTTTTAACTTTCTCACAACTCAGGCTTTTTGACTGCTTATATTATGTTCTCTGTCTGGCAAGATGGAAGGTAGGTATGTCACTCATGAGGGAATGATGTTGTAGATTGCCCCAGTGTTTCAATTGCTGTTGTGGAGGCAGTGATAACACCAAAAAACATGCTGAAGTTTGGGCTAGCTTGGCTTTTTGGAACTTACTGGGTCACTTTCTTGTGTTGACCCTTATGCTCTGCTTCCTGTATCACATCTTTTCTGTCAAGATGAGTATTTTAAAACAAAATTATCTAACTCCATCTCTCCAGTGTTTCAGATCTTTATATAAGTTGTAACATTTCTTAGTTGTCTATTTTCTTCCTTCTCAAACTCTGGTTGCTTTCCCTGCTCTCAGGACCCCAGACATCAAAAACCCATTTAACATGTCTTGAACTTCAAACAATTAATTACTAAGCCCCCACCAAAACTCCTGTGTGCAAAATGTTGTGTTCAGGAAGAGTTCAGTTTATCTCTACATATTAGCAATACCTAAGCTATAAGTACTCCTTAAATCCAAACTGCTATTGTTTGTTTTCCCAGAATTGTATGTGGGTGCTTGGCAAATAACTAAATAGGACATGTGGGGCTATATCAAGACTACCAGCTTAAAAGTACACTCTAATATTCTAGCTCAATTTTCTTTTTAAAAAATATTACCCATGTAATCTCTACAAGGCTTCTTGGTACAAGTATACCCAAGTCCCAGAAGTCAAGTTATGTCTTTCCTGTTTATAGTGTGCTTACTTTTCATACTACTTGCCTTGTTGATTTAAAAAATAATAATAGTTATTTTACTCTAGAGGAAAAACCTATTTGGAGAAATGTCTGTGTTCCACACTTTTGATGGAATATAGATTTCCCATTTACCAAACCCTTTACTTTTAAAAAAAAATTACTAATATTCTCAAAGAGGAATTTCAACTGGGTAAGTGAGGAAAGTAGAAATACATGTTCAGGAAAAAATCCTCAATTTTATTGTGAAATAAATTTGTACTCTAGCTTTCTAGTACTTTTTCCCTTGAGACCTGAAAATGAGTGGAAATAACCATGTTAGCAACAATACTGGTTCCCTTACATAGTGATATATTACAGATATATCCTCATAAAGATGACCTTGTGCTGCTCACAAAGCTTAAGTGATTGATAGTTGCAGTGAAGTTAACATTTCCTGCAAAATTCTTCCTCTCTGTGACTTGACTAGACCTTTGCAATTCTTTGTCAATCTACCCTATTCTCTCTTTTCAACAATCAATTGAAAGGTATTGTCATTCTCCACTTTCACTTTGTTCAAGGTGCTAAAGTGTTCTGTGCATGGAACACATGAAAGGGAGGTTAGAAGAAAGCTAACTATTCAGAATTCCTTCTAAATATATTAAAATAAGTGTTTTGGTGCATTATAGCTGCTTTAATACTGCACCTAAGACTGAGTAACTTAAAAACAATGAAAATAAAGCTGGGCGTGGTGGTGCACACTAGTAATCCCGCGTTTGGGAGGCGGGGACAGGAGGATCACGCTGCTTCCAAGCCAGCCGCGCTGGCTTAAGAGACCCTGTTTCCAAAAATAAAAAAAAGTATAAAATAGGTCTGGGAGTGTAGTCCGGAGGTAGAAAGGCTTCCAGGAACTCCAGTACCACCAAAACAAACAAACAAACAAACAAACAAACAAAAAACAATGGAAATATATTGCTTACAGTTCTGGAGGCCATAAAGTCCAAGATCAAGGTGTCAGTAGATAAGGTATCCCTAAAGATCTTGCTCTGTTTCAAAGATGAGGCTTTTTACTGAGTCATCCCAAACTGGAAAGGGAAAGGTAGCTTCCTACAACCTATTTTATAAGGTCACTATTTTAATCCACTTTCAAGGACGCTGATCATATTACTATCAAAATTGGGATTAGATTTCAACAGGTATTTTAGAGGAACACAAATAATTGGAACATAGGAGTCCATTTTATAGTTGAATAACACTACCAGATTCTTAGCCATCCATATCAGATAAGAAGCTCGTGGTGGTCTTTACCTGATGGTGAATAAATGTCTACCTTAGAAATTATTCACAAAATAAAAATTTCACTGGCTTTGACCAGGTTAAGTCAATGTGCATTTATCATTTTTCTCATTTTAATAGTAGCTCCTTTTTGTTGAAAATATTTAATGGAATTCTATTATAATACTGCTTTTATTTGAGGAAAGTATGATTCTATAGTGATGGGAATAATGATTTCAAAGTTAAAAAATTAAAGCTCAACTTCTAATTCTGACTTTTACAAAATATACTGGCAATGGGACTTTGAATTACCTTCCTAGAGTGGTGGCCCTTTCCTTCATTTTTTTAGTTACAATTGTTAAGGTGTTTGGATATCATCCTCATAAAAACTGCTTATAGCTTGGGGTGATAAAACTTTCTGTAGTTGGTAACTCTGGGGTGTCTTATTATCCCCTTTTTAGATTTTCCCCCTTTCCTTTTAACACATCTGTAAATTGCCCTGTATTAAACTCTCTTCAGTTATACTTTTTTGAACATGTTATTTTCTGACAAGAATATAACTTTTTTCCACAACTGTTTTCAGAATAGAAGATTATTAATAATATAAGATTATTATGAGAAGTAAAATTATATATAAACTTGGTACCTGTGTTATTAATGTAATCATCATTTTAGAGTAGATACACAATTTATGATTTCTGATGATGGTCTAAAACAATTTAATGTTTAAGGCAACATTCATTATTTGTGCCAGTTTGATTTCCCAAGAAGCAAAGTTGGGGCAACATTAGATGTGTAGAAGAAATTCTGTGGAAATGTATAGGGAATAAAAATGGGCAGGGAGAACTTTAAAACCACATTTCAGGTTTGACACATGTAAAAGAGAGGGTAGGTAGAGAGGAAAAGAAGAAATGGGTAGAACATCTTGGACAGTGCCTATCCTAGGAAAGTTTTTTAAATTTTTTTTATTGGTGCATTGTAGTCATACATCTTAATGGGGCACAAGATGGTAGTAGAGTCACATATGCACATTTGGCCCTTCCCCAATTCCCTCACCATTTCCTCCCCCTCTCTCCTTCTCATGTTTGGCTTAGTGATTGACTTTGATATGTTTGTGAATGTACATCATGTGCATTAGGGGAATTTTCCTCTTCTTCCTATCCATCTTCCTCACTTAGGTAGCTTTATTTGCTCATCTGATTTTTTACTTTTTGTGCTGACTAATTTTACTTAGCTAATGTTCTCCAATTCCTTCCATTTGCCTGCAAATAACATAGTTTTGTTCTTTTTGTGGCAGAGTAAAATTTCATTGTACTTTGTGGCCAGCCTCAGCTACTTAGTGAGGCCCTTTGCTACTAGGTGGTGAGACCCTGTTTCCAAACAAAGAATAAAAAATAGGGCTGGGGGTGTATCTTGGAGGTAGAATGCCCCTGGGTTCCATCCCCGGTACCACAAAAAATAAAATAAAATAAAATTTCATTGTGTATATATTTCAAAGTTTTGTAATCCATTCATCTGTTGATGGACTAGAATGGCAATAATGCACCAACAAAGAATTTTAAAAAAGAAAGAGATACTGCTCTAAATCCTTTCCAAACTTTTGCTTCAGTAACTTCATATTGGTAGCTTGAAAGTGATCAAGTGGGAAGGAGTCTTACACTCTTGCAATCAGCAAACAATCCAACTGTCTCATTGATTGTCTAAATCTTATGTTTTGTTGATTGTTTAAATTTAGAAGTGATACAGAAAATAATGGAGTTACTGGATCTTCAAGAATAGCAAATCATACTAAATCATAAGTATATGGGATTTATAATAAATTTATTGTATATCTTAAAAACACAAACAACAACAAATGCTGGTTAGGATATTGAGAAGTGGGAATTCTCATACACTGTTGGTAGGATTGCAAATCAGTGCAATTACTTTGTAAAACAGTATGGAGGATCCTCAAAAAAATGGGAATGAACCAACTATATGATCTAGCAATACCACTTCTGGTTATCTATCCCAAATAACAGGAACTTAACTACCAAACAAATGCATGAATAACAATGTTTATAACCACAAAATTCACAATTGCCAAACTATGGAACCAGCCAAAGAAAGTTTTGATAAGGCTGCAGTGGAGTCTTCGGACCACTGTGCCTATGAGAGAATTTCTAGAGACTATAGAAATGAGCCTACGTAAGTACCATTAGCCATGTTCAATTGTTGGCTGGGAAGAAGTGAGGGTAAATAAATCCTTAGTAGGAACATAGGAGTGGATGTGTCAGAAAAACCAGTCAGTGCTTCTACCTACAACAGGAGTTTTGGAAAGTATATATCCATGGTTTCAAATTATCATAGTTTTTATTTAAATATCAAACTGATGTATTATCCAGAAATAAGATAGTATAGTTTAAATATCTTCACTTCTCTTAAGACTGTAAATTCTTCTTGAATAAAATATATGGCATATATCTCTTTCTCTATGCCTTATATGTAGGTACTCTAAAGATATCTGAAACTAATTCAACATACTTGGCCTAAGCCAAAATCAGGGTGGGAAAGTTAATCCAAATAGCTGAACACTAAGTGGTAGGAGAAAGTTGCTTGAAAAATAATATAATATAAGCTTAGGTGGAAAAACATAATCTTTGACAAATTTGAGGTTTGTCAAAATGTAACTTTCAAAGAATAGAGTCATAATTCAGGTAAAAATATTAAATGAAAACATGTCAAAGATGTCATTCAATCTGTTAATATATGTAAAAACCAGTAGAATATTATAACTAGTTCAAAAGGTATCTGAGAAGCTAGCATATTCATAAGAGGAGAAAACTGCTGAGTTGGATTCAAAACGAGTTATCATCCAATATCCTATAAGTCTTTGGGTTTATGTATCTCATACATAAATTATATGCATATTTGTCAGACAAAAATCTACAAATTAACACATTTGCTATGTTTGCAACCTTTGATAATGAGTAAAGTAGTAGGAAAAACTTATTATAATCCCATAGTTAATTTTTGAATGATTGTTTTCCCCATTTCTTCCAATGAAATTGTTTCCCATGCTTTTTTCTTAGTTCAAATTTTAGACAAATTGTGCCAATGTAGCTTTAGTTATGACAATTAAATCCAATATTGATTAAATAAAGAAAATATTTTGATTTGCTTCCATTTATCTCAAATATTAATTTTAATTATATTTAATGAGTTTTTAAGGATGGTAGCCCATGGGCAACTGCATATAGATCCTCAAGATAACATATCCTTCTCTTAGAAAAATTATAACATGGCAGTTAGAAACTTGACAGGAAAAATAGGACATTATTAGAAACTTATTTTAACTGTATGGTAAATGTAACATGGTTCAATTTCCATAAAGTCTTCAACTAAATAACAATCTCTCTTTTACCTACTCTCTCTTTTACCACCTCTCAACCTCTTAGCTCTGTTATTCTAATTTTTTTTTTTTTTTGGTGTGGTACGGGGGATGAAAACCATGGGCATTGCACCTTTGAGCTATACCCCCAGCCCAATTTTTTAGTCTTTTTATTTTTGAAACAGGGTCTCACTGAGTTTCAAAGGGACTCAATAAGTAGCTGAGGCTGTCCATGAACACTGATCCTCAGGTCTCAGCCTTCCAAATGCTTGAATGACAAGTGTGCTCCACCATACCCTGCTTTGTTCTGTTATTCTTGTCAGGTTACTTAAAATTGTTCTTGGGAGTTACTACTTTGGAAAGTATGCCCTTTGGTTCCCCACCCTGATTGTCTCTTGAATCATATGTCTATTTCCTTACATATATTTGGTGCACATACATATATGCATGTATATGGAAATATGTTGTAGGTATATGAATATATGTCCAAATATATACACATATACAGCCATTCTATGAATATACATATTGCATATACAGTTTTACCATATGTTTATAGCAAACTCTTGGGTATGAAATCTTATTTTTTAATGATTTTTATACACATTTCCTGACTTTTTGTTTGTTTATTTGTTTGTTTGTTTTGCAGTACTGGGGATGGACCCCAGGGGCATTCGACCTCCAAGCTACACCCCTTGCCCTATTTTTTATTTTTTATTTTGAAACTGGGTCTCTCTGAGTTGCAAAGGGCCTCATTAAGTAGCTGAGGCTGTCCACAAACCACGATCCTGCGGTCTCAGCCTCCCAAATGCTGTGATTATAAGTGTGCGTCACCACACCTGGCTTCCTGACTATTGATAAGGGAAAGTACTTTTCAACTTTTCAAGTATTTGGCCAACTTGTTTTTCTTCTGAATGTCATATTTTCATATTCTTGTACTTTTTCTGACTGAGCAATTTATTTTTATTCACTTGTAGGAATTATTTATGCAAATTCTCTTGGGTTTATGTGCTAAAACCTATTTTTTTCTGTTTGTTGCCTTACCTCTAGATTTCTTAGAGGTAATTTTAGATCATTCACAATCTGCCAGGGCAGCAATGGTGCCTTTGAGGTGAAATATATCTTAGATAATATAATGGTTTATGGACATCCAAAATTCAATCTTACATTGTAAAATCTTATTTTTTCTTATTAAATTCTGTCACTAGTTTTCCCATTTGGATGATAGTAATAACAAAGATTGATATGTACTACTTTTAAAAACAAATTTCTTAAATTAAAAATATTAATATTTGTTGCCAGATGTGGTGGCGTATGCTTGTAATCCCCGCGCCTCAGAGGTGGAGACAGGAGGATCACGCAGGTTCGAAGCCAGCCTTGCTGGCTTAAAAGACCCTGTTTCCAAATTTTAAAAAATATATAAAATAGGTCTGGGAGCATAGCCCAAAGGTAGAAGGGTTTCCAGGAACCCCAGTACCACCACAAAAAATTTATATTTGTTAATTTTTATTTAATGGTTAATATTAGAAAGCTTTACCTTATAATGTTTTAATACAATTTTAAGATCTTTAAGTTTTGAATTCTCTTGGAAGAATTTTTTTGAAGAATATGTTGTGATTTGAATATCCTTTAAGATTTTTTACACATCAATAATCAATGGGCCCAGAATATTGATTAAATAGTTCACCTTTTCCTACTAATATGTAATACCAGATTTGTCATAAGTAATTTCTACATATGAAAATGTTTCTAAACACTTTATTTTTATATTTAGTCTATTTCTTTTGCACTACCATATTGCCATAATTTCTGTAAAGTGATATGGATTAAAGTGTTTTAGAAAAAGAATTACATTTTTCTTCTGCTTAATATACATATGTATTTAGTGATAGATATTCATGTATACACACATATGTCTCTCTACTAATCTTAATAATAATTTTCATATAGAAAATAACATAGCAAATAGAATTTTAAATGAGAATATATTGACTACATACATTGCTTTTGGGAGAATTTAAAATTTCATGATACTGAGACTTTCTTTTCAAGATACTACTATCAGTGTGTTTTCTTTATCATCAAACAATAGAGTTTCACAACATTCATAAAAGACTTGTACATCAATTTTAGATATATCTCTTGATGCTTTATATTTTCCTTCAGTGCTAAAAATGGTTTTCCTATGCAGAAAATCATACCTTCTGAAAATAATGTGGAACTTGTTTCTTGAATTCCATACAGTAAACATATGTGAGATTATGAGTTAGCATTTAGTATTTTTTTTTGTTTTACTGTGAAACTGTACAAGTCCTACAGTACAATATTTAAGAACTGGTCATCGAGAAGTTTTGGTATTCATATAACAAACATTTGTGCTGTGCTTACTATAAACACAGAAAGTATTATAAGAAAGTATTTTAAGTATTATAAGTATAATAAGCCTTACAAGTTTAGGTAAATGTATTGTTGTAACTTCATTTAGATGGGCATCATTATTATTGTCTAACATATGAATAAATAAAGTTTGTGAAATTGTGTCAAGGGCTTTCATTAGTAAACTGAAGAATTGGAGTTAAACCTCAGGACATCTGAGCACTTGATCCATGGTAGTAATGTTCTACATGTCATTTCTTTAAAATATATTTTTAAAAATGTATCTGTTGTAAGTTTTTATACATAGAATTTGTCAAGCCAGATTTTTTTTCAAATTTAATAATTGCTTTTCTTATATATTCAATCTTATAAAATGCCTTTCTTGTTTCTATTGAGATAATGGTGTATTTTTCTTCTTTGCCTCTGAATTACATTAGTAAAATTTATAATATTAAATCACTGGGTATTTCTGAATTAGATACTCATACTGGCATGAGCATAATAACTTATGAACAGTGCTGGATCAGTTTACTAATCATTTTTTCCTTTTTTATTTTTTATTGGTACACAATAGTTTCACATTATAATGTGGATCATATTGACAGTAGCATGCATCCACACAGTACTTCGTGCTGTCCCCCCCACTCTGCTTTCTATTCCCTTCCCTCCCAACAATGTGTGTCCATGTTGACCATGATACATTCGCACTTATACACATATTTGAATGTAGCTCCTCAATTAATCAACCTCAGGCTACTTCCTCTCCTACTCTTCCTTTATAGCCTTGCTGAAGTTTCCTCTCCATTATCTGGAGTCCCTCTGTTATCCCTAATATGCCCTAAATTGGGCATATTAGAGAAAATATATGCACTTTCTCTTTCTGTGCTTGATTGATCTTACTTAACATAAAGACCTGCAGGTCTTTCCATATTCTTGCGAATGTCATGATTTTGTTCTTTTCTTATTGCTGAGTAGAATTCCATTGTGAGTATTTCCTGCAATCCATTCATCTGTTGACAGAAACCTAGGTTGGTTCTATATTTTGGCTATTACAAATTTTGCTGCTATGAACATGGGTATGCATATGTTACTAATCTTTGACAAAGAAGCAAACTCATATACTGGAGAAAAGACAACCTTTTCTACAAATGGTGCTTGGAGAACTGGCTATCCATTTGTAGAAAGATAAAACTAAATCTTTACCTCTCACCATGTACAGGATTCAACTCGAGATGGAGCAAGACATGGAAACCAGACCAGAGACTGTGAAGCTATTAGAGGAGGGCATAGGCTCAACACTCCAAGATATAGGCACAGATAGTAACTTTCTTTACAAGACCTCCAAAGTGCAGGAAATTAAAACAAGAATTAGCAAGTGGGATGACATGAAACTAAAACATTTCTGCTAATCTAAGGAAACCATCAAGAACCTAAAAGAGAAAGCCTACAGAATGAGAGATTTTACCAGCCACCACCTATGATAGAGGGCTAGTATTCAGAATATACAAAGAGCTCAAAAGACTCTACACTAGCAAAATAAACAACCCAATCAAAGAATGAGCAACTGAATTGAATACTTTACAAAAGAGGAGATACAAATGGCCAATAGATACATGAAAAAATGTTCAACATCATTAGCCATCAGGGAGATGCAAATCAAAACTACACTGAGATTCCATCTAACCCCAATCAGTGTCAAACATAAATAAATTAAATTACAACAAATTCTGGTGAAAATATGGGGAATTAGCAACTCTTTTACACTGTTGGTGAGAGTGCAAACTAGTTCAGCCACTATGGAGGTCAGTGTGGAGATTCCTTAGAAAACTGGGAATGGATCCACCATATGATCCGGTTATACCACTCCTGGGTATCTTTCCAAAGGGGTTGAAATCAGAGAACTACTAATCTTTTTATAGAATTGAAAAAAACACCTGGCTTCATACCTAAGCTTGAACTCTACTTTTACCTTTCATGTTCTTACATAAAAGTATGATGAACTAATAAAATATTTTGGTAAGCACTTTTATTCTTCTTCAGAAAATTAAAAAAAATAGGTGGATATTGAATTCAAAGGCATTGTACTTCTGAGCTGTACCCACAGATTCATTTTAAAAAATATTTTATTGGCACATTGAAGTTACACGTCTTAATGGAGTACAAGATGGTAGAGGCATACCTGCACACTTCACTCCTTTAGTTCTTCTCCAATTCTCACCCAATTTCCTCCCCTTCCCTCCTTCTCATGTTTGTCTTATTGACTGTGATATGTTTGTAAATGTACATTATATACATTAGGGAATCCCTCTCCACCCTCACATTCAGGTTAGTTAGGTCACCTTATATGCTCATCTGTAGTTTCTCCATCTTCATCTAAAGTTCCTTCTATGACCCGTTTTCTCCCTTGCTTCTTCATATTAGGGAGAACATCTGATTTCTTACTTTTTGTGACTGACAAATCTCATTCAGCATAATGTTCTCAAGTCCCATCCACTTTCCTGTAAATGATGCAATTTTATTCTTCTTATGGTGGAGTAAAATTTTATTGTGTACATACCCATAGTTTTGTAATCCATTCATCTGTTGATGGACATCTTGGCTGGTTCCATAGTTTGGCAATTGTGAATTGTGTGGCTATGAACATAGATATAAATTCATTAGTTTGGTAGTTTGGTTTACATTCTTTTGAGTAGATACCCATAAGTGGTACTGCTGGATCATATGGTAGGTTTATTCCCATTCTTCTGAGGATCTGCCATTCTGTTTTCCAAGTGGTTGCACTAACTCACAATTCCACCAACAGTGTATTAGAGTTTCCACTTCTCCACATCCTTGCCAGCACTTGTTGTTGTTTGTGTTTTGAATGATTGCCATTCTAGTTGGAGTTAGGTGAAATCTCAGGGTAGTTTTGATTTGCATCTATCTGATTGCTAATAATGTTGAGCACTTCTTTATAAATGTATTGGCCATTTCACTTTCTTTTGTTTATCAATTGTCTATTTAGTTAATTTGCCCATTTTTGATTGGGTTATTTGTGTTCTGAGACTCCAGCCAGAGCAATAAGGCAAAAAAGGAAATCAAAGGAGTATAAACAGAAAATGAAGAAAACTACTATACTTAGAATACCCAACACACTCAACCAAAAGGCTTATAGAACTGATCAACAAATTTAGCAGAGTCTCTGGATACAAAATCAATAATAAAAATAAAAATCTTTCCTATATGCGAACTATAAATCCACTGAAAAAGAAATCCAGGATATATCACACACACACACACACACACACACACACACACACACACAATACTTATGAATAAACCTAGCCAAGGAGGCAAAAGACCTCTAAAAAATTGTTGAAAAAATAAATGGAAGAAGAACTTAGAAGATGGAAAGATTTTTAATGTTCTTGAGCAGACAGAATAAATATTATCAAAATCGCCATTCTTTCAAAAGTGCATATTTAATGCAGTACTCACTAAATTATCAAGGTCATTCCTCACACAAATAAAAAAGTCAGTCTTTTAATTCATTTGGAACAAAAAACCCAGAATAGCCAAAGTAGTTATCAGCAACAAGAACCATGCAAGAGGCCTCACAACACCTGACTTCAAATTATACTACAAATTTTTTAAATTATTCACTCTCTGTTTCATAAAATTCTCTAAAACTGTGTTAACCTAGTAATTTCTTTGCAGGAAGATTTTTGAAAACTGATTCTATTTTTTAATGCTTTTGTGGTTTCTCAAGTTTTGTTTCTGACGCTAGTTTTGAAAAGTTGCATATATATTTTGTAATATATATACATACATACATATTGGTGGTACTGGGGTTCCTGGAAACCCTTCTACCTCCTGGTTACACTCCCAGACACCTATTTTTTATATTTTTATTTGGAAACAGGGTCTCTTAAGCCAGAGCGGCTGGCTTCGAACCTGCGCGATCCTCCTGTCTCTGCCTCCAAGCATGGGGATTACAAGCGTGCACCACAACGCCCAGCTCTTCATAGTTTTAAATAGACCAAAGTCATTGAGTATTTAGCATATTTTCTTATTTTCTGCTTATTTTTATTATCATATAAAATTATTTTCTTTCTTCCAACTTTATATGTTCCCTGTCTTCTTTTGTTAACTTTGCTGGTACTTTGTTTTACTAGTTTACCCAAAGTTTTCTTTTGAATTTGCTTATATTTTTTATTTTACCATTATTCTATAATTCTTGACATTATAATTTAAAATTCTAGTATATTAGTTTTTTTCTATTTTTTACTTTCTTTTTATTTATCCTACTTTACTTCTGCAAAGAGAGAGTGGAATTGTGGGTGGGGGAGAGATGTTGGTCAGCTTCTAGTAATTACCATTCTTCTTTTTCTGTCAGTTCATCTTTTTGGGATTCCATATGTGATAGCATGCAGTTTTTTTTTTTTTTTTTTTTTGTGTGTGTGTGTGTGTGTGTGGTACTGAGGATGGAACCCTTCTACCTCCGGGCTACACTCCCAGAACTATTTTTATATTTTTTATTTGAAAACAGGGTCTCTTAAGCCATCAAGGTTGGCTTCAAACCTGAGCAATCCTCCTGTCTCTAAGCCTCCCAAGCACAGGGATTACAAGCGTGTAATCCATGTCCGGTGAGAATGCAGTATTTTAATTGGATAGGAGTAATAAGTTTATAAGCACCATGTATATCATGATGACTATATTTGGTGATAATACGTTATATTCATGAAAGTTGCTAAGGGAGTAGACAAAAATAATTATGACAAGGTAATAGGCAAAAGTGAAACTGTTCTTAAAAATAGCAATTGACTTGGGAAACAAAAACAAACGTTAGAAAGAAAAATAAGGCAATGTTGTAAAATTTAGTTGAATAATTTTGTTGGAAAATTTAGATAAAGATTACTTTGAATTTTTAGCTAGTTTATCAAGATTTTCCCTGTAACTCTAAGATTCTGAAGGAGCTTAGAAAGTAACACCCCAAAATATACTATTGTGGCATTTTACTATTTTAAAAATTAGAAAATACAAAAAAGACATTCTGATTCCTCTATTTTTTTTTTTCTTAAAAATGAAGGTAAGGAGAAAGCCAGCCACGGTGGTACATGCTTGTAATCCCAGTACTTTGGAGGCTGAGACAGGAAGATTGTAGGCTCCCAACCTACAATCTTGGCCCTTTGCAGCTTAGTGAGATCCTATTTCAAAAGAAAGAATTAAAAAATAAGACTGGAAATATAACTCAGAGGTAGAAAGCCCCTGGGTTCAATTCCCAGTACTGTAAAAATAAATAAATAAATAAATAAATAAAAATACATAAATAAATCTAGTGAAGCCATGGGAGAGGTCAAGGGTTGGAGGGAAGAGGATATTTAATTTAAAAATCACATTAAATAATGCTCTGTACATATACAAAATTACCAATACTAATGTCAATGTCATGTATAGGGAAAAGGAGGAAATGGTGTATAATCTGGGGAAGGGGTACTCACCATCTGCTGTGTGTATTTATGTTCCTATCTCTCTGAAACTCATTATGATGGATAATTACAATGAATCAATAAATTAGATTACAATCAAGGTATAAAATTTCTTTTTTAAAATAAATTTTTATTGGTGCATTGTAATAATACATCTTAATGGAAGATATATTTTTATTTGCGGAGATATGTTTTTACTTGTGGAGATATATTTTATTTATTTATTTATTTATTTATTTATTTATTTATTTATTTATTTGCAGGTCTCGGATGGAACCCAGGGGCATTCGACCACTGAGCTACACCCCTTACCCTATTTTTTATTCTTTATTTTAAACCAGGGTCTCACTAAGTTGCAGAGGGCCTCACTAAGTAGCTGAGGCTCTCTGTGAACCGCATTCCTCCAGTCTCAGCCTCCAAATGCTGGGATTACAAGCGTGCACCAGCACGCCAGGCTTTGTGGAGATATACATGCACACATGACCCAATCAGTCCTACTCAATCCCTAACCCCTTCCCTCCCCCACCCTCCTCCCTATGCTTGGTTTCCTGATTGACTTTGGTATGTTTGTTTATCATGTGCTTTAAAGACTTTCCCTCTTCCCTCCTCCCATCCCCTTAGATAGGTCACCTTAATTGTTCCTCTATAGGATCCCTTCTTCATCTAGAGTTCCTCCTGTTACCCATTTCTCTCTAGTTTTCACACATTAGAGAAAGCATCTGATTTCTTATTTTTTGTGACATTTCACTGTACATGCCATAATTTTGTTCTCCTTTATGGCTGGGCAAAGTTCCATTTTGTACACAACCCATAGTTTTGTAATCCACTCATCTGTTGAAGGACATCTTGGCTGTTTCCATAGTTTGGCAATGGTGAATTGTGTAACTATGAACATGGTTTGTCATGCATTACTTTGGTTTTTATTCTTTTTGGTAGATACCCAGAGGTGGTATTGCTGGGTCATATGATAAGTACATTTTCTTTGTTCTGAGAATCTTCCATACTGTTTTCCAAAATGTTTGCATTAATTTGCATTCCTACCAATAATGTATTAGAGCTTCTATTTCTCCACATCTGATCAATTAGAGTTTCTTTCTTCCTTGGAAGTCTTTCTTTTAGTTTCCATACTGATTCCCACTTACTGAAATCCTGAAAGCCAGGTGAGTAACTTTAACAAGATGATCCACTCACAATAATTTTTTTTAATAGAGGTCACTTGGATCTGAGAATCTGCTAAGAGATGAGGTGAGACAACGGCACTTTCTAGTACTTTCTGGTCGCAGGGTTGCAGGGACCCCCTGGCCCTTTGCTGTGGAGCAGGTCCAGGTCTCAGCCCTGCTGCATGGCAGGCTCTAGGCCCAGTCTTGCTCACCCCAGACCCATCCTTGCCAGACAGCAGGCTCAGGTCCCCAGCCTCACCACACATAGCGGGATCCACTGCTCCAAGCACACCCTGACCCCCAGCACAGTGCAGAGGAGCATGTTGGCCATGAACACCAAGGTCTCCTGGAATGCCCGGTGTAGTACGTCAGCCAGGCCATGAGGGTGGAGCTCCCTCCAACTTGCTCCAGACATTTTTCTTACATAGTATGTTGTCCAGAATTTCTGAGCAGGTAAGGCAGGAGCAGTCTACTTTTAAGGGGATTTTTTTAAAAATTCAAGGTGGATTGGATTGGATCTGTCTGCCTGTCCTGAATACTGGCTGCCACCACTACCGCTGCTGCTGCCATCTTAGTCTCTCCTAGTGTATGTTGTTGTTAAGAATTCCTGTGAAGCTGGGCATGTGGGTGCATGCTTGTAATCCCTGTGCTTGGGAGACAGAGATAGGAGGATCGCATAGGTTTGAAGCCAGCCTTGCTGGCTTAAGAGATCCTGTTTCCAAAGAAAAATATAAAATAGGTCTGTGAGTATAGCTCGTAGGTAGAAGGGTTTCCAGGAACCCCAGTACTACCAAAAAAAAAAAAAAAATCCTGTGCATGTATGGCAGGAGCAGTCTACTTTCTGATGTCTTCTGGAATGTTACTCCAAAAGTCACTTTTCTTGCAGTAGCGGGTGCCATGCTGCCATCTTGCCTCTAATTTCTCCATTTTCCACTCTCTTTCCTATATTTCAGTTAGGAAGTCATCACTGGAAATTTCTCTGTATGTTGTCCCAACCAGTTATTAAACCAAAATCTGTTGTCCAAGGTTACTCTGAGGAATGAATGTACTATTAGGCCGCTGCCAGCCATCACTACTGCAGCTGTAGCTGCTGCCATCTTCCTCCCTCTCCAATATTTTTTAATAAAAGAAAACAGTACGTGTCTTTTAGAGAAGTTGGGGGCCCAAGTACTTAGCAGCAATGGGTTTTATCTCCCCATCAAGAGCAGAGGCCCACAGCTTCACCATGGAGAGTGGGTTCTGCTGCGCTGAGTGCACCCCTGCTGCGCGGAAGAGCGTGGTGGGCAGGAGTGCCTTTGTCTCCCAGGACAGACAGTGCACCATCTGATTTGGCTATGTGGGGCTCCCTCTGACGTGTCCCGAACATTTTTCTTACTTAGTATGTTGTCCAGAGTTCCCGATCATGTGGGGCAGGAGCAGGCTACTTTCAGGGAGATTTCTCCAACAGTTCAAGGTGGATTGGATTGGGTCTGTCTGGCTCTCCTAAATACTGGCTGCCGCCACTACCATCTTAATCTGTCTCTTCTCTCTTATATTTTAGATAGAAAGTCATGACTGGAATTGTCTCTGTATGTTGTCCCAATCAGATATTAAACCAAAATCTGTTGTCCAGGGTTTTTCAGAGGAATACATATTCAATTTGGCTGCTGCCAACCATTGCTTCTGTGGCTGAGGTTGCCACCATCTTCTTATTCTTTAAGGTATAAAATTTCTGAGTGCTGCCTTCTAGATACTTGAAGAAAAAAATTTATTATCAAAAATAGAAAGTTGAGACCCAGATATTTCTTTAGAAAGAGAGCTTTTGAAAAAAATTCTACCTTCTTTTATCCTCCCGATATAGTTTAGTTTTCTAAAATTGCTTTTGTGTCATTTAACCTGTGTTTGGATTGTTGGTTTTCTATGAGAGTTCCCATATAAAAGTAACAATCTCCATGCTCTCCTCTTGTTTATCTGCATCATGCCTAATTAATTCTCAGGCCCAAAGGGAGGCCATAAGATGATAGCGGTAAACATTTCCCTTGCTGACATTTTATGTGATACTATTACCTTTATCTTTTATTTACAAAGGAGAAAAAGAGAGGGAGAAAGGAGAGAGAAAGAGAGAGATTGATTAGATAACCTTGGGTGTGGCAATGACTTTTTAGAAATAGCACCAAAGGTATGATTTCTGAAAAATATAGTTTATGTGCTAGATATCAATAAAACTCAAATCTTCTCCTCTGTGAAAGAATGTCAATAAAATGAGAAACACAGCACCATACTGAAGGAAAATATTTGCAAAAGAGATAGTTGACAAAAGAGACAACAACAATAACAGCAACAAAACACTACTAAAATTAAACATTAAGAAAAGGAACAATGAAGGGAGAGGAAACCTCAGCAAAGCCAGAAAGGAGGGGTAGGGGTAGAAGAAGGCTGAGGTTAATTAATGAAAAAGTTACATTCAAATATGAGTATACATGTGAATATAACATAGTTAACCTGGATACGCAGTATTAGGAGAGAGGGAAAAGGGGAAATAGGGGGGTAAGGGCTTAGTTAAAAAAGAAGCAAAAATCTTAACAGACAGGTCACCAAAGAAAATATACAGATTAAAAATAAGTATATAGAGCTGGGTGTGGTGGCTAATGCTTGCAATCCCATCATTCTGAAGGCAGAGACAGGAGGATCACACTTTGTGCCTGCCTCAGCTACTTACTGAGGTCCTCCATAACATAGTGAGACACTGTCTCAAAATTAAAAAAAAAAATAGGATTGGGGGTGTAACTTGGTGGTAGAATGCCCCTGGGTTCAATCTCCAGTACTGAAAAATAAATGAATAAAAATAAATAAAGAAGTAACAAATAAAGTTAGGGTGTAGCTCAGAGGTAGAATGACCCTGAGTTCCATCCCCAGTACAAAAAAATAAATAAATAAATAATTAAAAGAGCATATAAAAATCTTTTACATTAAGTTCCATCGAGGAAATACAAATTAAAATTAAATACCTTAACATATCCATTAGAATGGTCAAAACCCAGAATAATGACAGCACCAAATCCCAGCAAACATGTGGAGCATTAGAAACTCTCATTAATTTGTGATGGGAATAAAAAATGGTGCATCTTTTTTGGAAGACAATTTGATGGTTTTCTACAAAACTACCAACATTTTTTTTTTTATTGGTGCAATGTAGTATCACATCATGTGGATCATGTTGACAATGACATATACATAGTACTCGGTGCCTTTACCCACCACCGCTTCCCTGTTTTCCTCCCGCCAAATACTGTATGTCCAGGTTAACTATGTTATATTCACATGTATAAACATATTTGAATGTAGCTTTTCCATTAATTAACCTCAGCCTTCTTCTTCCCCTATCCCTCCTTTCTGGCGTTACTGAGGTTTCTTGTTCATTATCTGGAGTCCCTCTGAACTAACTACATTCTTATAAGATCCAGCAATCACATTCCTTGGTATTTATTTAAAAGGTTGAAAATATATTTCCACACAGATGTTTCTGAAAGCTATGTTCATAATTACCCAAATTTAGAAACAACCAAGATATGTTTCAGTAGGTGAATAAACTGTGATACATCTCGACAACAGGATATTATTAAGTGCTGAAAAGAAATGAACGGTCAAGCCACATAAAAACATGGAGGAAATTTAAATGAATACTACTAAATGAAGGAAGTCAATCTGAAAAACAGCATTCTATATGATTCTAACTACATGGTATTTGGAAAAAGGCTCTGGAGACAGTAAATAAATTGGGTGTTGCTAGCAGGTGGGAAAGATGGATAAATAGGTAGATCACAGAGAAATCTTAAGGTAGTAAAAGCAATTCAAATGCTACTGTAATTAATGATGGATATATTTTATTATGCATTTGCTTAAATCCACAGAATGTACAATCCAAAGGTAAATACTAATGTAATACATGGACTTTGGGTCAATATGATGCGTCAATTTAGTTCATCAGTTGTAACAAATGCACCACTCAGGTTGGGAGATGCTGATAAATGGGACAGGCTCTAAATGCATTAGAGCAGGGTTTATATGGCACTTATATTTGCTTCTCAATTTTGCTGCGAACCTATAACTTCTTTAAGAAACAATGTCCTTAAATATGTCAATAATAAAAATTAAAAAATCCTACATACATATACTATGAATTTCTTTATCATTTCATCTCACTTGTGTTTGTGACCTATAGGGAAAGGGGAATCTGTAGAAAGAATACTAGAAACTTACTGATTTGTTAATTATATTCACATTATTCCTATTCCAAACTACTATAGTATCTTATAGAAATTTTGCTTACTTATGTCATATACACATAGGATACATTTGCATATACTTTAATTTCAGAGCTGCATAGTTATCTATAATTATCTTAGTCTGTTTTACAATTTCATTATATGGCCTGTGGAGTCATGATTTGAGACTTTGTTCTGATATTTATCAAGACTCTTTCATGGACTTTGTATGAGCTACTCAATTTATTCCTCTAATGCAATCTGTGAAAAATACAATAAAGTGCATGGGAGGGGTGTGAGAAAGAAATCCAGATGGCATGAATGATGTCTCATTTTTCTGACAAAGAATATAACAAGGATGGAAAATGATACACCGTGAATCCATTGCAGTGACAAAGACTGTAATGAGAATTGGTATGAACATAACCGACTGCATTCTCATTACACTCTGCAGATTGTAATCGTCTCGTCCTCCTCAGAGACTGCACACCCCTCCTCTTCTGACTGATGAGTCTTCCACATATCTCTACTTCAATTTGCTTTAAAAATATTTTTTATATAGGTGGACCATTAGGAAAAGCAAGTCATAAAAAATTTAAAATTGATGCTGGAGCCCTAATTTCAAAGACCGGTCAAGAAGATTTTATTCACTAGTGTAAAAAGATATTAGTTGGCACTTTAATAAATGCCAGTGTTTTAATCAAAATCTCTCCTTTCACTCCGGTGAATAAAGCCTGATGTTTATGATGTTTTGCAGTATAAGATATGGATTGGATAAAATAAGAAAGTAAAATTTATAAAGAATGAGAATACAGTATTTTTTTAAATATCGTGATATTTTATTATTATAACAATATGTGAAAATATCTGTGACAATATTTACAGTAGTTTTTAAAATATTGTGATATTTTATTATTATAACAAATATATCTGTGACAATACTAACATTTTAAATAAAGTTATATATTTTGACAACTGATAATTTAATGTTGATCTCTATTGTAATATATGCATAGCTAATTTTAGAATAAACTGAAAACATGGACATTTTCTATAAAAGATATGGTACAGAGAATGTTCTTACTGAATTCTAAAAAACTTGAAATATACAGTTTAGTTAAGAAAATGCAAATAATTTCCTTAACTGAAAACAGTTTAGAAAATATCAACAAATGTGTTTTGTTAAGAAATTACTATAAGTATTATCAATCTATAAACAAAATTTTAATATGTTATTAAGCACTATATAATCGTTCAAACTCATCAGTTAAGGAAAACAAAGGAAATATCATTGGAATATCACATAAATTGTATTATTTCATGTTAACATTTTTTTATGGTACTGAGTATTGAACCCATGGGCATTCTATCTTCAAGATACACCTTAAGCCCTATTTTATTTTTATTTTGAAATGGGATATTTTAGGTTGATGAATCTCACTACTTGCTCAGGTTGTCTTAAAATCTGAGACCCTCCTGTCTCAGCCTCCCAAGTACTAGGATTACAGGTGTGTACTATGATGCTTGGCTTAAAGTAACATTTTTTACTTCAGCAAATCAAACAGAATCAACTGGAATAAAGCTAGAAAAACAGATATTCACACACATATAGATAATGTTTAATATTTTTTCTTCACTTAGTAATAGGTAAAATATAATAAAACTATGTGTTACTCTTAATAGTAACAAGACTATACGATACCTGAAAGGAAACATCAACAAACTCTATAAACTCTGTAAAAATAATTATAGCCCTGAGGATTACAACACAAGACTCCAATGAAAGAAGAGATACACTGTTTTCCATCTTAAAGGCTTTATTAATATTTCAATAAAATATCACAAACCATAGGCAGAGTATTTCTGTACCTCTTTTAATAAAAAATCATTGGAAAACATTTAGATTTATTTTACTCTTCTAAAAAAAGATCTTCCATTATATATTTCCCAGAAAAGAGATAATTTTAATGTTCATAACCAAACCTTTCTCTCATAAAATGAAATACTGACAAAATCTTGCCACAAATGTCGTTGTATATTATAATTTTATTTAAGATAAATATTTCTTTCATGTATCCTATAATTGCATTATTCTTATTGAATGTATTCATATTTTATATTTCACATCTATTGTAACATGTCACATAGTACAGTATGAAGCATTACATATTTATTAGGGATTGAAATCCTAACACATACTTTTGATATCCTAGGCCTGCACATGGTGAAATTTGACATAAAATATATTTTATGTCATCCTTAGATGATCCTGAGTTTTTATGTAGACCATTAGATTATTTTTTCTAGAAATTTAAAAATATCACATGGAACTAATACCATATAATAACTAAGTTTTTATCATGATAGAGACTTTTTAACATGGGCAGAGGTACTGAGGACAACATTTTGAGGGAAATTTTGGGTCACTTGATACTATAATATAAAAGAAGAAATAAAATAGATCAATAGAAACATGTTGCACAAAAGAGAAGAGAGCAAAATAGTTGTGGAATAAAAATAAGAATTTTGTAAAGTATCTGTATTTCCAGTGATACTCCATTCCTTGGTCCTATTCTTCCTGAGCTTTCCAGTGAATTCCTTTATTTTTTGCACTATTATGACTTTTTTTTTTTTTTGGTGGTGGTACTGGGGTTCCTGGAAACCCTTCCATGTCCGGGTTATACTCCCAGACCTATTTTTATATTTTTTTAAATTTGGAAACAAGGTCTAAGCCAGCGAGGCTGGCTTTGAACCAGCGCACTCCTCCTGTCTCTGCCTCCCAAGCGTGGGGATTACAAGCGTACGCCACCACGCCCCGCTATTATGATTTTTTTAATTGTAAGGTTACTAAGACACAAAATGAAGCAACTCAGAAAATAACTGGTAAGAGCTCTCTAGATCAGGTCTTTTCAGATATGTGTAAAAAATGAATGAAACAGCTTAATTTTGTTTGCTTCTAATTAAGTAATATAAATTGATAGAGAAAAAGATATAACTCTGTTAATCTGAATAAGATGTTATCCTCAAAGTACAAAATAAAGCAGGAATTAATTTTTTTCTTTCTTTCTTTTTCTACTTTAAGAATTGTGTTGGTACAACAAAATAATTATTGAAGTAATCCACTTTGAAGCAAAATGTTTCCCATGAGTTGTGGAGGGAAAAAAGATTCCTGGTGAGTTTTGCTCACTCTATTTGAAGAAGTAGCTAGACTTTCACAATATCCAGAAATACTTTATCAATTATTAAATCAGTAAAAATATTTAAAAATAATGAGTCATTTTATAAGCTCTTCTTAGATTCAGAATTTAAAAAATTGAGATTACATATATATGTGGATATACATATATATGTAAAAAAAAAATATATATATATATATATATATATATATATATATATATATATATATCAGATGAGGTTTCATTTTTTTTTCCTCTTGAACAAAAGCATTTAGTCCAGTAGTCCTGTAGTCCTGTGAGAGAGCAGCTGATGGACTAAATGGATGCTATGACTTCCTCCTTACCAGTGGGAGACAAGGTGGAGAATTGATTCTATTTATTGGCAAAAACAAAGTCGGATATTTCCAAGAAATACCCTTTGCTTTTAACCTCCTCACCACTGACCAGCAGGTTGATGGTCAAGGAGAAAAAGAGACCCAGTTGAAATCTTGGGTTTATATTTAATGAAAAAGAAACTACATTGACTTAATTTATATTTTTATTTAAAGGGACAAAATAGCTAGTTTTAGAGCTGTGATTAAATAAAAGAAAATTATCATTGATTTTATTTAATTAACAATCTGTAGAAACATTTCAAAAGTCTGTTATCCTCTATATGATAACATCACCACCTGAGCCTTGAACAGCTAATTAGGATCTTAATTTATTTTATTGCAGAGAATAAATATCCCAGAAGAGTCTTTTATAGAAAAACTGACAGAAAATCTCCACAAAGGCCTCTCTTACCTGTGAAATAAATATATACAACATGTGGAAACATCTTTGTGTTGTCATTCTGAATGTGCATTTTTTAATGGTATACCTGTAATTTATGATACTAATTGTGAGCAGTACATACAAATTATAGAACATTATTTTTTAAATGTCTTCTAGACAAAAAGTTCTATTGAGATATATTTAGCTGGGCATGGTGGCACATACTTGTAATCCCAGCATTTGGGAGGCTGGCTGAGATTAGAGGATTGCAGTTCATGGCCAGCCTCAGCTACTTAGTGAGGCCCTTTGCAACTCAGTGAGACCCTGTTTCAAAATAAAGAATAAAAAATAGGGCAGGGGTTGTAGCTCAGAGGTCCAATGCCCCTAGGTTTCATCCACAGACCTGAAAAAAAAAAAGATATAATATGCAAACTGGGTGTGGTGGCACATGCTTTTAATCTCAGTAGTTGGGAGGCTGAGCCAGGAGGATATAGGTTCTCAGCCAGCCTCAGTTACTTAGGCCCTTTGCAACTTAGTGAGAGACCCTGTTTCAAAATAAAGAATAAAAATACAGCTGGGAGTGTAGTTTGTGGGTAGAATGCCTCTGAGTTTAGTACCTACTGCAAAATCAGAAAAAGATATTTCATACATATATGTATATATATAATATTTATTTTTAATTTTTATTTATTTATTTTTGGTGGTACTGGGGTTCCTGGAAACACTTCTACCTCCAAGCTACATTCCCAGACCTATTTTATACTTTTTTATTTGGGAACAGGGTCTCTTAAGCCAGCACGGCTGGCTTCGAACCTGAGCGAAGGTTGGTACTGGGTACCAAAGAGTTGCCTTTGCTTTCCTTTCACCTATAAACTTAGGCCCAGATTCTAAGATGTTGAAAGCATCCTGCTTGCTGGAGCAGCACAGAGCTTCACAATGAAGGCTCTAATATTAGACTGACTGTATTTCAAGACTGATTCCATCACTTGCCCTATCGTGTTGGGCAAGCTATGAAACATTTAAGGCCCTCACTTTTCTCATCTGCAAAATATGGATGATCACAATGTAGTAACTTTCAATCTCAGCATGATGGCACACTCTTGTAATCCCAGTACTTGAGAGGCTAAGATGTCAGGTTCAGGATTAACCTCAGCAATTTTCTGAGACTCAACAACCTAGTTATCCCTGTTTCAAAAATTAAATAAAATAAAACAAAATAAAAATAAAATAGGGCTGGGGTATAGCTGAGAATTAGAATGTCCATGGATTTAATCCCTAGTACTGTAAACAAAAAGGAAAACAAACACACACACACACACACACACACACACACACACACACACACACAATTTTTTCTAGCATAAATTTTTCTTTTTCTTTTGATTTTTAAAATAAAATAAAATAATGGTATATGCATACCTGAACTGTGTTAGCTATTTGCATATATTTTATCAGGGTATTTAACAAAATAAAGAAAATTTTCTGAAATAGTGTTTGGCCTATTCTCTTGTCAATTTTTGACTTATTTTTTCTGGTGTAAATATAGCCACTTTCGCTTTCTTTTGGTTACCATTTGCACTGCATATTTATTTCCCTGTATTGTCAGCTGATATGTATCCTAAAACTTAAGACAAGTCTTTTGTGAATAGCACATTGTGGGAGTCCAGAGGAAGTACAGGCTGGCGGTGATGGCATGACCCCACGCCGCTGTGAACACACATGCATCCTGCACAGTTGCAGAGCATACCTCCCATGAAATAGAGAGTTTACACATTACACGCATGTGCCTTGCATATAGTTATGTTCAGTGATTAAGCAAAGTTTAACACACATGTGCAATGACTAAGCAAAGTATAACATGCATGTGTATATCCTGCCAACATGGGAATGCACCATTTTGTGCAGAACCCTATATGAAACAGGTCTGCCGAATAAAATTGCTATTTGTTATTTGTCTTCCTCCTGATGTCAGCTCTGCATGCTTTCTTTTTCCTAGTGATCTCACCATCTGAAGCCACAGATGGTCCCCAAGCGAGCCTCTAATAACGGATGTCATCAGCAGAGTACCATGAGTGTCCCCAGCACCCCTTCAGAGGAGCAGCCCTGGGAGGAAAAGTCCACGGGGGGGGGGGTGTGGCCTCTAGTCTTCCTGTGGTTTCTGGTAACGGCATACCTGGAAGCATGGACTCTGCTAAAGAATTAAGATGGCCGGGCGTGGTGGTACATGTTTAATTCCTGCGCTTGGGAGGCTGAGACAGGAGGATCGCACAGGTTCGAAGCCAGCCTCAGCTACTTAGTGAGGCTCTCAGCAACTTAGTGAGACCCTGTTTCCAAATAAAGTATAAACTAGGTCTGGGAGTATAGCCCAGAAGTAGAAAGCCTCTGGGTCCCACCCAGTACCACCAAAAAGAAAAAAAAAATGTGGTATGTTCCCAGCCAGAAGTCCAGAAGGCATTCGAAGTGCTGGATCTCCAGAGCACATTCCAGTGCACAGAGACTAGAGACTCAGATGGGTATCCAGTTGGCAGCAGAAAGGGCTTACCTGAAGGCACATGGGGAGTGATTTTGGAAATTGGATGTTTGTCTTAAGCATAGCTGAGTATATATAATAATATCCTGGGGGTGAATATGTTACAGGGATTGACTATGCATATAATTATTGGAGAATTCCAGTTATGAGTGTGTGTGTGGTAAACATTATCACTCCATAAAGATTTTGAGTGTATGGCAGTATAAATTACCAGGGAAGCATGAGAAAATTGGATAAACAATATTAAAACTAAAAGAGATAAATAAAATTTGCCTGACTCAGCCTACTCATCTCTCCCATGTGGCCAGTTTGAAAATCAGATAGTTTTTGGCACATGATAGTGGACTAGTTGGAGTGATACAACCCTTACATGCAGTGATACTTACTCAACATTTAAGAACTGATGGGTCACCTGTCATATAAACTCAGACATCCCATTATATTATAGCCTGTTGGTAGAAGCCTGAGGCATGTCATGTCTGGGTGTCAAAGGATTTAGCCTTTGGGTAGAATCCTGAGGCTGTATGGTTGTACAATTGTATCGATGATGTTATTCTAACCTCTTCCTCTCTTACAAAGTCAGAAGCTGTTGTATGCAGTCACCGAGCCACTCTCCAGGAACAGAGTTGGGCTGTCAACAAAAACAAGGTCCAAGTATCTGAGTCTTCTGTCAAATTCTTGGGCGTTTTCTAATCAGGTAAGACAGGTGATGTACAAAGCAGTGATCAGCCTGCAATCACCCAACAATTACAGATGTATCTAGTTCTTTTTGGGTCATGGCAGAAGCAAGGTACTAGAAATATCCAAATTGGATTTTGGTCACAGTTATGAAAAGAAGCAGAAGTGGGTTACTCTCTCAGTGAGAAACAGCAGCGGCGTATGCTGCCACCTTAACTTACGAACCTATTACAGGTACTGGATTAAGGTGCTGGATTAGTGATGGATGGTGCAGATCACCGATGCTATTGAAGGTTGGTTAAGGTCTTGGACTTGAATTCCTACATAGGGATAGCCCGAATTCCCACTCTGACAGAGTGAGATGCATACTTAGGCCAACAAACATGGTTTTCTGGTAGCCCTTTGAGCAGCCACATATTTTGCTTTGGCCATAGAGTTCTGATCGACAGCCCCTCAGGAGCCATGGAAGTAGTAGATGCTCCAAGATCATAAGAGAATGGAGGGCAGGCCCCTTACATGAGGTAATTGCAGGAATGCCCAGCACTCTGAAGGTAATAGTGAACTGAGAGGACTCCCAAGGTAATAGCAGGAATGCTCCATGCTTTAAAGGTGATAAGGAGTTCAGAGGACTCTCAGATATGACTAGAGATTTCTATTACAAGATGAACATGTTGCTTGCATCATACTGGAAGGGAAGGACTTATTTATAGTGGTATTTTATTCTTCCCTAATCTACCATCCAGGTTAACTGAAGGAAATAGCCCATCTTCCTGGGTACATACATTTGCAAGACTGCACAACCCCTCCTATTCTAGATTGGCACTGAGCTACCAGTGGAAGCAGCTGTAGGCCTCCCATGGCAAATCACCACCACTCTGCAGACAACTGGGCTACTTTGTGAATGTGAAGCCGCAGCATTTCAAAATCGAATGAACAATGCTGTTTAATAGAAGACTTGTTGCTCTGAAGCCAAAATGAGCTCCGAAGCCAAAATGACATCCCCAGCCACTTGCTGGGATATGTTATAGAAAATGGGTGGGCTAGATGATAGGGGGTAGTACTATAGATGTATAGCTTGTAAGAATAGTACCTTTTAGAATAGAAAGGGTGAACTGATCTGTGACTAATTAAATTGCTGGATGGTTGCCCCAAGAATTGTGTTAGGGCTGTTCATGCCAGGAGGTAGTACTATAGATGTAGACCTACATCTTTGAAATCTTTAGCCAAACACATTGTGGAAGCTTTGAATATGTTATAATGGGTACTTTAAGTCTTTGGGACCAATGTTATGGTCTCCGGGTCAAGTTGTGCACTGCCAACCTGTACGGTGTGAAATTTAGGGGCCCATTGGGAGTAGAGGCAGGTGGTGATGGCATGTCCTCATACAGCCATGGACAAATATGCATCCCACAGTTGCAGTTGGGCACAGTCTCTATAGGGATGCAGGTCTATGTGGTCCCCATACAGTTGTGGGTGTGGGCACCTCCCCCTTGACAGCAGGTGTGTGCACATCTCTTACTCATTGCACATAACCATATGCAATGTGTATACATTATGTGCAATGATTAAACAAAGTGTAATTAACATACATGTGCAGTGATTATGCAAAGTGTAACATGCATGTGTAGTAACTAAGCAAAGTATAACACTCTTGTGCATATCCCACTAACGTGGGCATGCACCATCTTATAGAGAACCCTATATAAGAAACAGTTCTGCAAAATAAAGCTGCTATTTGGTGTTTGTTCTCCACGTGCTTTCTTTGTCCTGGGTAATCTCATGTGCTATAACTACAACTGTCTTCCGACTGGGCCCCTGTCTCATACGGTTGGGTTTTGATTATTTAATACACTCATTCACTCTAGTTTTCAGATTTATTTCACTTATTTTAAGTAATTAATAATAAGTAGTTTATCCCTTGAATATTTTATGTGATGTTATGATCGTTTTTCCTGTTTGTAGAAAACAACAATAAGATACAAAGCACTTAGCTGTTATAAGAAGTTGGTTCACTCACTTGGTAATTCACCAAATAGTTATTGAGTATCTGATGTGTATCTGATGTGTATAAAGCACTTTGATGGACAGTTTTACAACAGATAAAAATGTAGATATGACTCTCACTTTCCTGAAGATATTTATTCTAGCAAGGGAACCAGGCCAATAGGAGTATAAATAAATACAATTCTAAGTAGAGATCAGGTCACTTTAGATCAGTATATTAGATTATTTTACCCAGAAACAAATATTCTGAGGAATTGTCAGTGAAAATTTACATAAGAGATGAAAAGACATGATGACAGATAGAAGTTCTCAAACACTGAAGGCATATACCTTAGGTTAAGACAGATAATTTATTCTAAGATATTTCATAATATTGTATTGGGATATAATGTTACATGACTGTGGTATAATAGGAGTTTTGCAAAAAAGGCTACAGCTAGATCATGCAGAATTTTTTATATTACAGGGACACTTTGTGTTTATTCTAGCACAAGAAATTAAACACTTTCAGTTGGTATGCACGATGTGATTTTTTTTATTAAGCCATCCCTCTCTTATATGCAGACTGAATAAGAATGAAAAGATGGCAATGGAGTTACTCAGATATCTAGACCTGATGATGGTGGTTGAAACTGGACAGTGGCACTGTAGGCAGAAAAAGGGAGATGGATTAGCGATATCATTGGGAGGTAGAATAGACAGTACTTGATGGGATGATTGTAGGGTATGATAGAAAGGAAAGAGTCAAGAATGCCTTTTCATAGCTGATTGTCCATTAGATGTAATTTTACTAAGTAATATTAACCTTTAATAGGATTAAATGTATACAGAGCAGTTTATATCTATTGAAAAATAGAATATGGCATATCCATATAAATGTCAAATTACTGCTGATAGTAAAGCACATCTACCTTGAACTTGTATTTATACCTTAGAAATCAAAAAGAATAATTTCCTTCCATTTAAAAGATTCTTAAAAGGGGAATGGAAGAGTTTATTCCCTCCCCTGCCAATCAAATGTTTCCATGTCTTATTTGAAATTAGTCTTGAATGGCCTTGGACTCCTTTTCTCCCCAAATAATGCCACCTTCTGATCATCAAAACCTTGCAGAATTTTGTATTGTTTCTGAGAAAACATACCTGTTATGCATTTGGTAGGTGCTTCAGATTAGAAGTGTTTTCAGTAGTAATTAAGGCATTTAGCTTATTTTGGTAGTTTTATAAACACTATGTGCTTCCAAACACTTGAAAACTGTAAAGGTTAAAAAAAGCATGTATCATTTGAGAAAAGTGTATGCATCCACTCACAATCCCCTTATCACTTGAATGGTGCTCAATGTACCCAAAATTATAGTTATTACAGAAGAAATTGTAAGTTAAATATGGGAAAGTGTATAAAATATGTTTATAACCAGCACAGTCCTAAGAATTACCCATACCAGTATGAAACCATCAGTAAAAGCCATAGAAACTATGACACTTGTGTCTCATTTGATACTTTTTCATGACTTTGAATTTTATATGTATATGCATGTGTTTTTATTTTTTGAATTAATCCCTATGATCAGAATTTTGTTGAATGAGCACAATACATAGTTTCATTTCTGATGACACAAGAATGGTAAGATTTTACTTATTCCAGTCAGCAGTTTTTCAGCTTTAATCTAAAAGATCCGCCATGTAGTTTAAAGAAAAGAAAATTTATTTTCTTGTGATTTTAGGTTCAGTCCATATGAAACCAGGGACCATAGAGAGGGGGAGAACACACATCATGGAGGCCAGAAACAAAATTAGAGATAGCAGGGGGGAGAGGAAGAACTAACATGGGTACATATAATCCTGAAAAATGTTTCATATTCTCAAATTCTTTTAAGTAATATTTTTAAGTTTTTGTCATTAGTATTTCAGAACTATCAGAAAACAAGATGACTTTGTTAATTGACCTTCAATTTTATTTGTATTGAAGGTAAATAATATCAGAAAAATGGCCTAAAGACAGGGAGTTACAAAGTGAAGAACAAATTTGCCCTTGTGTTATTAAATTGGAAAATCAGTCCTGAAATCTCAGAAAATTTTCTGAAGTGTTTCGCAAGTTTTAAGTTATCAATAACAACCATGCATACAAATAAAATTAATTCCAGAAAACTAGCAAATTGGAGCATATTTAAACTTGCCTCTTCTACAATCACCTGATCTTGTATTTTAAAATTTGTATTATGCCATATTGAGTACTTCTTTAGATAGCAAATTCCATAAATGCAAAGAGCCTTCATATTTGCTTGAGTATATTCTCAGAAAATAACGATGCTTGTGAACTGACAAATCACAATCTGTAATTACAATTTTATTCATTTCTAGTAGATTACTCTTACTTGTTTAACATAATAACATAGGCAGTTTATAATTTTTATAATATATTCTTACTTTTTAAAAATTGATTCTGTATCAAAATTGACTGTCATTAAATTTATACAGGTTCTCACAGAATGTACTTTTAGTACTTTTAGTATATATATTCTTAGTCATCACAAATTTTTGTTAGGCCGGCCGTGGTGGCACATGCTTGTAATCCCCGCGCTTGAGAGGCAGAGACAGGAGGATCGCGCAGGTTCGAAGCCAGCCGCGTGCACTGGCTTAGGAGACCCTGTTTCCAAATAAAAATGCAAAAATAAGTCTGGGAGTGTAGCCCGGAGGTAGAAGGGCTTCCAGGAACCCCAGTACCACCACCAAAAAAAGAGAGAAAATTTTGTTAGTTGTAAGAACTGTAAGCCTCAGGCTTATTTTTAATTATTAAGGTGATTATGGTTTTGTTTCTGTCATTACCTGTGTTAAGGATTACATAAGGAAATTTATATAAAAACATCAATGGTGACTGGTACATTTGAGGTTCTTAGTTGGTTCTAGCTATTATTAATAATAGCAATTTAGAATAAATTCAATTTTGTTCTTAATTTGATTGTTAAAATGGAAGATTATGGCATTTTAAACTGGCCTCAAAATGTATTATTGGGTTCTTTCTGGCTACAGAACACATTTTTATGTGACCATAGAATGTGTATCAAATATTCTGGAGAAGCAGAGAATAGGGCAAGGTGTGTTAATTCCAGAAAGAAAGGAGTGTACAGGGAACAGATACAATGGAAAATTTATATCTATTGCTTTCAAAGTGCTTCAAGGAATTAACTGCTGCAAACCGAAACACTCTTACCGATATGCTTACGTCTCTCTTGTGTTCTAAAGAGCTCTTTGGGGAAGTCACCTTGAGTGCTCTTACTGATAATCTGCAAGTTACTGTTTGAAGAAAATTGAATAGAAGGCTTCTGAATTAAACACTTTATGATTAATGTGGTTAAAGTAAAACTAAGCCCTATCTTTGACATCCCATGAAAAGAATTTTCAAGCATGCTTTCAAAATATATTTGTGAAATTAAATCTTAATATTGACTTGGGAAATAGTAATTTTTAATTTTTGAAATATTACCTCCTGATAGTGCTTAACATATTAAGGCTCAATCTATAGCACACAAGAAAGAAAAAAATGACTTGTTGCCATTGCCATCTTCACATTTTATGAAACGAAGATTTAATAGGATAAAGTGGAGCTTTTAAGAAAAAATTATGGAAAATATTTAGTCAATTAAATGTACTTAGGAAGAAATATATGGAAATGTAAAATGATACCGAGTATATTTAAGTAGCAAATGTTGCATTAAACTCTAGTTTTATATTTTTCTGATCTCTGACATTTAGAGTCTCTTCCACCCATTAAAAAATTAAAACTTTTTCTAGGCTCATGTTTCTAGGCTCATGTTTTCTACCTTTGCAATCACTCCAAATAGATCCTATTTATAAAAACTTATATATATATATATATATTTATTTATTTATTTAGATAGTTTGCTTCTTTACTGGAATGTGTTAATTTAATATTTTGTGTTATTTAGGTATAATAACAACATAAAATTGGATATTTCAACATAGATTGGATTGACATCCTAGATTGTAGCAATGCTTCACATTTATTTTGTATTGTGTTTGAATTTAAATTATGTCTATGATGACAGGGCATTTTAATAAGTATTTTCTTATAGAAATTGAGGAAGGAAATAAAAAATATAGTTAAAAACTCAGAGAAGGTAGATTCAATTAAGATAATATAAAAGAGACCATTAAGCTCTAAATCAAACAGGAAAATTTTTGTTGTTTAATAATTTTCTCTTAGATTTGGATCTCAGGAGTTCTGAAACTCAATATGATCTATAATATTGACTTTTTAGTGGTAGGTAATTTTATCAGCCTTTTTTGTATCAACTCTCAGATTCTTAGTCTAACATCAGCTTTCAACTGTTTTTATTAAATTGATTTTAGAAAAGACATGGTATTTTAAAACAGCAAGTTATTACAAAGCATTTATAATTGGTTTCATACATGTTTTTATATTTTTACATTTTGATATGAATTTGATTTACTTCAAAGTAATGAAACAACTCTATAATAAAGAGTGTAAAAATTCTAATTTTCTTCTGTACAATGCTCAACAGTTCTCTGCTCTATATAGTTTTTTCTACCTGTAAATATTTTGATTTAGAATGTCCCCCTAACACTCATGGAAATAAGGTAGCAATATTGGAAGCTGAGCTTGTTGTCTAAGAAAAGTTTCTGGACTTGAGGCACTGGAATTTATAAAAGGTCTCTCTTCTCTCTACCCTTACTCTGCTTCCAGCCTTATTGGTGTGAGGAGTAAAACCCATGTGCTTTCCCTCTTTCTGTTTTCTGTTACCATTCCTTGAGCTCTGAAGACCTGGCTTCACATGGTCTCAACATCTAAATCTCCAAAAACTGTGAGAAAATATATTTTTATTTCTCTAAGTTGTGTGGTCATTTGTTTTGGATTATAGTAATAATAATGTTGACCAAGACAGAAATTGATACCATAGGTGTGAGATATGGTGAGTCTTTGGAACTGGTTAGTGAGAGAAATTGGAAGACACAGAATGTGGCTAGAAAGGCTGACGGTGGAGACTGTGCTCAGGAGATCTCAAAGGGCAAAGAGAACTCTATAGGAGAAAGAAGTAGAAGCCACATATGTTACATTCTGACAAAGAAATTATTGTCATTTTGCCTGTGTTCTGAAATTGTATGGGGCCAAATTTAAAGATTATGGACTGATGAAGCTGACAGAGGAAATCTTAAAACAGCAAAGTATCCAAAATGCATTATGGAAGTTTATGCCTGTATTCAGGGGACTCTACACTGAATTTAAGGAGTGGAAAGTAAAGACAAGAGATTTCATAGGGTTACAGTTTGACTAGGAAGACATGTGTAAAATTGGGGCCCAGATAAATGATGTAGTAGAAGAAAGTAAGATGGATGAAAGAAAAAAGGAAGAGGTAGCTTTGATGGAGGAGGGACCAGCAGTGGCCAAGATGGAAGCGAAGCCAGCTACATCCCATATGGAAGCAAGCCCAGGGGAGGCGTAGAGGGAAGTGAGCCCAGTGATGGCCTGGGTAGAGGTGGGCTCAGCAGCTTTGATTTAAAAGTACACAGTAGTGATTAAAAATGGTGTGACTACCTTGCCTACTGGTGTTCACTTAATGCTGTATTTTCTAAACCAAAGAATCATGGAGACTTTCTTCCAGATTTTAAAAGTAGGCCTGGGAATTCAAACAATGGGTGGCAGAGTTGGAATCCCTGTATTCAGGCCCAAATGGGACAATTTGTGAAGCTGTGAGAGTGGAGCTAAGGTTGGAAGAAAAATCCCTGAGATGTAGAGGTGCCTGAAATGTGGAAAGACCGCAAGAAAAGACTGCAAGCTGTGATCCATGGAACTAGGCTAGAAGAATGAGTATGCTACACATTGTAATCAAGCAGGTCTTGGGAGGAGGAGCTGCTAAACCCCTTCGAGAGCTCATCTTCCTGCCAAGCACCCTTGACACCATAAATGGGGCAGCGGGATTAAATGCTTGCCCTCCTGCTTGCTCGTTTTCTTTCTTTCTTTCTTTCTTTCTTTCTTTCTTTCTTTCTTTCTTTCTTTCTTTCTTTCTTTCTTTCTTTCTTTCTTCTTTTTCTTTCTTCTGTGGTACTGGGGATGGAACTCAGGGGCCTTCTACCTCTGGGCTATACCACCAGACCTATTTTATTTCTTTATTTGGAAGCAGGGTCTCACTAAGTTGCTGAAAGCCTCACAAAGTTTCTGAGACTGGCTTAAAACCTGTGATTCTCCTGTCTCAGCCTCCGGGACCATGATTACAAGGATGTGCCACCATACTTGCCTGTCCTGCTGAATTTCTATACTGTTTTGGTTTTACTCCCCCTTTCTATGGTCCCATTCCTCCCTTGTGGAATGCAAATGTTTACTCTGTTCCATTGTAGATTGCATGCATGTGACTTATTTATTTTTATTTTTATTTTTTTATGGGGGCTTACAGCCAAGTGTTTACCTTGAGTCTAAGAGGGAACTTTGAACTTTGGATTTTTGAACAATGCTAAACGGTTAAGTTTATGGGACTATTCAGTACATTTTGAGTTGTGAGGTAGCTGTGAGAAGACAGAGGTAGACTGTAAGGGTTTGGATTTTGAATGTTTCCAAAGGCCTCATGGCAACAAGGTAAGAATGTTGTAAGTGAGGCTTGGTTGAGAAGGAGAGGGTCTCTGGGAATGTTGCCTGGTGATGTCTCTGCTTTCGGCCTCCATGATGTGGGGAGCAGAGACCTGTGTTCTCCCCTCCTCTGCTTCCCACCGTCATGCCCAGACCTCTGCACTCCAAGCCTCACATACGCATGTGGGCTGAACCTCTTATCTGCCAAAAGTGTATGCAAAAATCTTCCTTCCTTTAAAGTGTGTGATCAATCATTTTGGATTATGGTACTAAGAATATTGGCTGAGACAATACCAATTGAACAGTAATGGATGATAACCTTTTTTTTCCCCAAAACTTTTCGGAAAAACTGAAATAATAATTAGCTGCTTGAATGACATTAACAAGAGAAAACTGTTCCATTTTTCAGAGGGATTCTTTATGAATTTATAGACTATGCAGTAATCAGTTGAATGAGAGATAAGATTAAATTACCTGAAATCCTAAAAATAACTTAAAATAACATTTTAAGAAATCACTGAACACATTTTTGAATACTAATCATCATGTTTCCTCCTATTGCAACCATTTTGAACAAAATATCTTACGTTGAATGAATAGTGTTTAGCATTATTGAAAAGGTAGCCACAACAATAACTCTTCTGCCATAATAAAACAGATCCTACAAACTTGGTAATAACAATTATACTTAGCATATTACTACCATATTACTAGTAAAATTATTTACTAAATAATTTTTTCAGATTTAGCCATCATTTAAAAATTTTGTCATTTGTCTTTATTAGCAGTTCATTTGTCAGTTCTAATACAAAACTTTTGGTAATTTTACTTTATTCATGTATTCAACAAGGTTTTTTCTTCTTCTTTTGTGGTACTGGGGCTGGAACCCAGGGACATCCTACCTCTGAGCTACCCCTCCAGCACTATTTTTTATTATTTATTTTGAAATAGAGTCTCACTGAGTTGCAAAATGCCTCACTGAGTAACTGAGGGTGTCCACAAACCATGATCTTTCTGTCTCAACCTGGCAAATGCTGGAATTCTGGGATTATAAGCATGTGCTGCCAAGCCTGGCTTCAACAGTTTTGTTTGTTTTTCGGTACAGAGGATGGAAACCAGGGGCATTCTACCTCTGAGTGACGACACCCCCAGCTCTATTTGTTTTTCTTTATTTTGAAACAAGGTCTCACTGAGTTGCAACCTCACTAAGTAGTAGCTGAGGCTGTCCTTGAATCACAATCAGCAAAATTGTTAATTCTAATAAAATTTTATACTTTAAAAGGTATTTATATCTTTCTCTGACTATTTGCAGTTTAATTATGTCTTCATGTACCTGAATATATTTCTGAGTGTGTATGAGAAGAACAATGTGTTCATGATTAGTGATTACAAGATAATTAATTTTTTTCATTTCTCATTTTTATTACATCTAAATTATCTCACGATATCCCTCTCTTCAGAAAATTTTTATTCATATTTGTTGCTTACTAAAGATAGTCCAAGATCACAATAACCACACACATTAGGGTGACAGATATATAAAAGATAAGCAATCAGAAGTATTGTAGAGAATTGTGGAAATAGTGTTGTGAAAAATTTGAGACCTTTATATTGCCCAGTGGGGCTGTAAAATGTGTAGCTATATAAGAAAACATTTGGTAATTCTTTAAAAATGTTAAACAGAATTTTCATATGATGAAGTAGTTACTCTACTAGTTATATACCCAAGTGAATTGATAAGGTAATTCAATGCAAAAATCTATACACTTATGTTCATAGCATATTTATTTGTAGTCCTTTGAAAGTAGAATACAACACAAATACACATCAACTGATGAATGAGTAAACCAAATATCCATACAATGGAATATTATTTGATAACAAAAATGAATAAAGTATAGATATATACTACATAATGATGGATTTTTAAAAATATTTTATTAAGTAAAAGAAATCAATCATTCAAAAAAAATCTCACAAATCATATTATTCCACTTATGAAATAGGTCCAAATAAGTAAATTCATTTAAACAAAAAGAATATTAATGATTTCCAGTGTCTAGAACAGAACATAATAAAATGGGATTGCTAATTAATATAGAATTTCTTTTTAAAGTGATGAAAATATCTTTAAATCAGATAGTATTGATAATTATGCAACTGTGATTATATTTACATCATCCAATTTGTTATGCTTTGAAAGGGTGAATTGTATGAAAAGTATAGCTCAGTAAAGCTGTTATTTAAAAACTAATTTTGCTGTCAAAAACTGTATTACTTGATTTACTTTTCTATTTTTTATTTACAATGCAAGAAAAAAATTTAAAGTTATTATTCTAGTGTGGGGCAAAATACTATTGATTCTGAAACTGAATGTGAAATAATCTTACATGTTTGTGAAATGTAAAGATGTTAGCAAAACTTTTTTTTTAAATAAATTTTTATTGGTGCATTGTAGTCGTACATCTCAAGGAGATAAGATCTTGTGTCAGCTGGGCGTGGTGGCACAGGCGTGGTGGCACGCTTGTAATCCCAGCATTTGGGAGGCTGAGACCTGAGGATTGTGGTTCGTGGACAGCCTCAGCTACTTAGTGAGGCCCTCTGCAACTCAGTGAGACCATGTTTTAAAATAAAAGAATAAAACATGGGGCAGGGGGTGTAGCTCAGAGGTCAAATGGCCCTGGGTTCCATCCCCAAAAAACCCCCCAAAAACCAAAAAAACAAATAAACAAAAAATAAAAAAAAACTTGTGGAGATATACATGGACACATCACCCAATCAGCCCCTACCCAATCTCTAACCCCTTTTCTCCCCCTTCCTTCCCACCCATGCTTGGCTTCCTCATTGACTTTGATATGTTTAAGTACATCATGTGCTTTAAAGAGTTTCCCTCATCCTCCCTCTTATCCCCTCAGATATGTCACCTTCATTGTTCCTCTATAGGGTCCCTTCTTCATCTAGAGTTCCTCCTATTACCCATTTCTCCCTAATATTTTGCACATTAAAAAAAGCATCTGATTTTTTTATTTTTTATTTTTTTTGTTTTTTTTTATTTTTTTGTGACATTTCACTGTAAATGCCATAATTTTGTTCTCCCTTATGGCTGGGCAAAATTCCATTGTGTACGTATCCCATAGTTTTCAAATCCACTCATTCGTTGAAGGACATCTTGGCTGGTTCCACAGTTTGGCAATGGTGAACTGTGCAGCTATGAACATGGTTGTTCACGCATTAGTTTGGTATTTTGGTTTTCATTCTTTTTGGTAGACACCCAGAGGTGGTGTTGCTGGATCATATGGTAAGTTCATTTTCCTTCTTCTGAGGATCTTCTATACTGTTCTCCAAAGTGGTTGTACCAACTTGAAATCCCATCAAAAATGTATTAGAACTTCTATTTCTCCACACTTATTCCTACTTACTGAAAACTTGAAAGTCAGAAGGTGAGTAACTGACAGGATGATCCACTCACAATCAATTTTTTTTTTAAATAGAGGTCACTTGGATCTGGAAATCTGCTGAGAGATTAGGTGAGGAAGCAGCAGCTTATATTGCTTCCTGGCCACACAGTTGAAGAAACCTGCTGGACCTTTGCTGTGAAGCAGGCCCCAGATCCAGACACGGCCTTGCCGTGTGGCAGGCTCCGGGCCAGCCTCGCTGGCTTTAGACCAGGCCTCACTGTCTGGTAGGCTCTGGTTCATGTCACTGTGGACATGACATTTACAGAGGTTCCCATTTTTCCAATATATATATATATATATATATATATATATATATATATATATATTTATGTATGTATGTATATGGGAGAAAACAGCACATGTCATTTGTAGAAACTGAGAGCCTAATTACCTAGCAGCTGAGAGCTCAGTTCCATAGCAGCAATGGATTTTATCTCTCCACTGAAAGTGGAGGCTCACAGCCTCACCATGGAGAGCGGGATCTGCTGTGCCAAACACACCCTGATCCCCAGCACAGTGTAGAGGAGCACAGCGGCCATGAGCTGAGTTCTCCTGGGATACCCAGTGCAGCAAATCAGCAGAGGATTATGTGCGCGGTTCCCTCCGATTTGCCTGGAACATTTTTCTTATGTAGTATGTTGTCCAGTATTCCTGCACATGTGCGGCAAGAGCAGTTTAGAGATATATTAAAAAATTCAGTACACGTATGTCCAGAGAAGTTTTTTACCTCAATATGATGCATGAATATAATGCACCAATAAAAGAAAAAGGTGGATTGAATTGGATCTGTCTGCCTCTCCTGAATACTGGTCTTCGCTGATACCACCATTTTGGTCTGTCTCCACAAAATTTTTTCTTATATAGTATGTTGTCCAGAGTTCCTGAGCATGTGGGGCAGGAACAGTCTACTTTTGGAGAAATTTCTTCAAAAATTCAAGGTGGATTCGGTTGGCTCTGTCTGCCTCTCCTGAATACTGGCTGCCACCGCTGCCTTCTTGGTCTCTCCTAGAGTATGTTGTTGTCAAGTATTCCTGTGCATGTGTGGCAGGAGCAGTCTGCTTTCTGATCTCTTCTGGGATATCCCTCCAAAAATCATTTTTCTTGCAGTGGCAGGTGCCGTGCTGCAGTCTTGCCTCTAATTCCGCCATTTTCCACTCTCTCTCCTATATTTCAGATAGAAATTCATGACTGGAAATGTTTCTGTGTGTTGTCCCAATCAGCTATTAAATCAAAATCTATTGTCCAGGGTTTCTCAGGGGGATGCATATCCTATTCGGCTGCTGCTAACCATCACCCCTTTGGCCGTGATCACTGCTGCAGCTGCAACTGCAGCCGCCTCCATCTTCCTCCCTCTTCAATATTTTTTAAATAGTAATAAAAAAAACCAGTGCGTGTCTTTTGCAGAAGTTGGGGGCCAAAGTAGCAATGTGTTTTATCTCCCTGCCAAGAGCGGAGGCCCACAGCTTTCATGGAGAGCAGGTTCTGCTGCTTGGAGCACACCTAGCCCCAGTGCTGCACAGAGGAGCACAGTGGCCAGGAGCACCCTTGGCTCCCGAGATGTGTGGCCCAGCTGACCTGCTTACGTGGGACTCCATCTGACGCGCCCCGAACATTTTTCTTACATAGTATGTTGTCCAGAATTCCTGAGCATGTGGGACAGGTGCAGTCTGCTTTCAGGGAGATTTCCTCAAAAGTTCAGGGTGGATTAGAAAGAATCTATCTGACTCTCCCTGATATTGGCCACTGCCACCACCGCCATCTTGGCCCTCCTCCCAAGCACTTTTCTTACATAGTAGGTTGTCCAGAATTTTAATGTTTATATTAGGAAAGGAATGTTTAACAAACTTTTAGTTTAGAAAAAGCTAAAAGTAATATTTTAAATTATTTTATATTTATTATTGCTATTATCATATTAGTTAATACATATATAATATCATATGGCTAGAACTATTTTAAGACTTCCATATTTATTGAACCATGTAATATTATTTAACAACTCTGAAGATTGGATCCTACAGTCATACTCTTATATCCATTACTGATAGAAAACTAAACACAAAGACGTTAAGTTAATTGATTTTAAGTAACTGGCCTAGAATCTATGACCAAGCAGCCTGACGCCAGACCTCTTTTTCTTAAGTGCTATGCTATATTGCCTTTCTAGTGCTGAGCAGCATGCCTTTCTCTCAGACAGTCAATACTTTAAAAAAATTGAACTGAATAAATGTATAAATCATATTTCTAATATTCATTAAGTTTTCATCTTTAGCTGAATAATCTACTTCAGGTATCAAAACTAATTATGGAATAATGATGACCCACTAAGATTTTTAAGAGTGTTCATTTTTATATAGTTTATCAGATACTGTAGTTAGGTACCATGTGAAAAACTCATACTGCACTTTAACATATGTATGTGTTTATAAATGAGAATGCTTTTGAGAGCTAATTCCTGCAATAAAAAATCATGCTTCTCTTTCTTTTAATCTAAACTTATTTGACTATAGAATCCTTGGAGGAGGCAGTAAAACCTCTTAGTATCCTATAGAAGTTAAGTTTTTCAAAATACAGGACAAATGCTAAAATTACCAAGATGGAAGTAACTCTCACATTTCTCATCATAGACACTTGTTTACTAATGAGAATTTTTAATATTCATTAAGTATCTATTTACAGACTCTATGAGTTGTTTATGTATTTCTTTCTAAATATGCAAATATGATTATATTCTCTCAAATAGTTATATTTTTATATTCTAACCAGATGTCACATGAAAGTTGTAAGAATTTTTAGTATTAACTCATCATAAATAAATAAGGGATAAATTCAAGAATAAAACATCTCCATTGCTCTAATCTCTTAAATATGCCAGCTACTGTCTGAAGATGGATAAAGAATTTCCTTTATAAAACCATGTCAGTCAACTCATCCTTCAAACAAAAAAGAAAGGTCTAGTTAAATGATTTTATGTTCATATTTCTGTCTACTACCACTATTCTGTTGTAAAAGCTTAAAATCTGTTGCAAACTAGTTAAAATATGCAACACTTAATCCATCTACATATTTCCAAATTCTTTTCATTCTTGGAGACTTTATTCAAATGTGCAAAGATTTGCTAAAGCCTTTTAAAATTTCCCAGTGCAATATAAATTCTCCGTAAGACTTTTGAAATGTACTATGACAGCTAACAGTCTCAATACCAAAGTTAATTTATTTAGGTTGTATTTACTTTTCTCTAATAGACTGTAAGCTCCTCAAGGGACAGATCCATGGGTCATCTAACCTTGCAGTTCAAAAAGTACTTTGTTCCCATAGTGAACAAAGTACATACTTGAGAAATGAAACTTTGAATGAGTGAATAACATTGGTAGTTTCAATGAAAAAAAAACAAATTGCTTTGTATTTCACATATCACCTTTAAAATGAATGTATTTCATTATTTCCTTTGAATAATAAAAGGAAATTTTCCAGTGTTAGAACTATATTCTCCAGAACCAACTTTAATCACAGCAGATTTATACGCTGAGCTGAGTAGTAAATCCCTTTTAGTATTGATCCTGTTTAGAATAGTGAGTGACTTTGGACAATTTCAATCTTGTAAAGTAGAACATTTAGCAATGACATGTCAGAAAAGCCTATGCTCTATTGGAAACAGCCGCAGATTTATTCCAGCATTTATCTGGTTTATGCAGAATTGCTAGTCTCCTTTGTCCCATATATGACAATCTCATCTGTCTCAACATGCTTAAGCTTACATCTAGATGAACAATACTTCTGAAGTCAATTTTCAAATTGTTAAAGAAGAGAGTGAGTGTCCTGATAAATGGTCAGGGTACCATAGTACTGTCTCAGAATAGCATCTACCATGTTTTAATATCAGCAAGTTTTAAAAATGAGAAATAAATCTCTTAGAGATGAGTAAGTTTAAAAGTAAACTCAGGTTAGCAGATTATGGCTAGGCCTATTGATGTGGATCCTATTCCCATCTAAGTAAATTAATTCTTCAAAAATTAACAATCTGAATTGACATAAAATTAACTGGACTAAAAGTAATTGTTACTATTTATTTGCTGATTATTATGTTTCTTGGATGGTTTATCTCTTTTTTTTTCTTTTTTTTTTTTTTGCAGTAACTGGGGATGGAACCCAGGTGCATTCGACCTTCAAGATACACCCCCAGCCCTATTTTTTATTCTTTATTTTGAAACTGGGTCTCAGTGAATTGCAAAGGGCCTCACTAAGTAGCTGAGGCTATCCGTGAACCATGATCCTCTGGTCTCAGCCTCCCATGGGATTACAAGCGTGCGCCACCATGTCTGGCTGGTTTATCTCTTCTGATTTTTGCAACATCCTGTAAGAAAAGGAACAAAACTATTTAAAAATCATGAATGTGAAGCTTAGCAAGGTGAACACTTGCCCCAAAGGTAAAGTGTACAAAGTGGAATTTAGGCCTGTCATCCCTAGTCCCATGAGACTATGACCTCTCACATACTCATATTTATAACTAGTTATTTCATTAGTATATTGCAATTCAGACAATAATGAGGTTCTGTGTGATAAAAACATGCATGCCCAAAGCTCTTGGTATATTTCTTTCCATATTTCATGCCACTAACCACTTCTCCTTTCCCATAGGTGTTAGTGAAATTTGTAAAAACACTTTCACATATTGCCATGGTATTATTTGAACTTGGTTCTCTCTCTTCCCTCACGCCCTCATCTCCTTTCACTATTTTACCAGTCTCTCTCCACATTATTTAAAGTTTTTGATGGTTCCTACTTCCTTTCACATATGAAATAAAACATACTACATTTGACCTTCTGAGACAGGGTGATATCAGTATAATATTCTCTAGTTCAATCCATTTTTCTGTGAATGACATGATTTTATTTTACTTTATGAATGAGTAGAATTCCATTGTATGTATACATCACATTCTATTTACCTATTGTCATATTTTTACAATAAATACTGATTTGTTCATATTGACCATACACATAATTTCAAAATATTATTTTTTGGTTTGAAGACAATGCATACTATTCATTCAATAAACTCTTTCCACAAGTCATTTAATTATTGTAGTCTATAAAATTTATTTTCAAGATTCTGGATATAGCAGTGTTTTTATTTTATTTTAGTTGTTTTCTAGTTTCTAACACTAAGGGTTTTCTCAGGGAATAGCAAAAACATTGTCAGTGCGCATTCAGCAATTCAATAAGAGTAAGTAAACCTACACACAGTATAAAATCATTCAATGAATATTTATTGGGCACCTATTATGTATCAGGTACTCTTCTTCAGAACTGAAAATACAATAGATTTTCTTCACCAGAAAGCTCACAAACTAGGGGGAGGAGGGACAGATTATTAACAAAATAATTACACACAGGATGTTAGGCATTGATCTATTAAGTAATGATAATATACTGAACTCATATGTCTGTTTGAAAAAATAATCATGCTTGTATCTGAAGTATGATAATCAAGAGGTGACATAGGTACGTAATCATTATTTTATTTCTTTTCTTGGAGAATCAAAATGTACATTGTAATCTAAAAAGCATATCCTGCAATAAGGACTTTGTCTAACACACTCTTTTGAAAATGTTACAAGTTTTCCTGTCATATTGAATAATCACATACACAGCTATTATCAAAAGCATTTTATAATATCATATTTTAACTATTCAAATGTCAATAAAAATAAAACAATGAATGCTCTTTTTTGTGGTACTGGGGTTCCTGGAAGCCCTTCTACCTCCGGGCTACACTTCCAGACCTATTTTTACATTTTTATTTGGAAACAGGGTCTCCTAGGCCAGCGCGTGTGGCTGGCTTCGAACCTGTGCGATCCTCCTGTCTCTGCCTCCCAAGCACGGGGATTACAAGTGTGCGCCACCACGCCCAGCTGAATGTTCTTATTATATAAAGTATCTTAATATAATTTTCAAATGATTTGTTATTATTAATTTAATGCAGTGGCAAGAAAAGAGCTCTGGAGCTAGAAAATCCTGGGTTTAGTTGCTGGTGAGATTTTGAGAAAAATACTATCTCAGCCTTGATTTCCTCAATTATATACCTATAAAAATGATCTCTACTTCTGTGAAATATTACTGAAACTTTAATGAGTCAATGGAAGAAACATGATCACTTAATATACGATATAAAACTTCTCCAAAAATGAGGTTGCTATTATATTTATTAATTTTTAATTATTATAATTGCTTTTTAAGTACTACATATACTATTATATTAATAAAGTATTGATACTTTTATTTATACTACTGACATTTTCTACTATACACACATATTAGAAATCCTATTCAATCCAAATAACCTGTTTAAAATTATTAGCATTACATATTGGAATACAGAATACAATGTCAGTGACCCCAATTTTTTTCTGCACATTTTCATTGTTGTAGGAAGTAACCTTTTCCCAGGATGGCTTTCTACAACATGGGGGTAACATCTACTAACTTATAACTTGGGACAGTATTAAGGATACGGTTCTTTACATTAAAAGAGAGGTCTTGAGCCAGGTATTGTGGCAAACGCTTGTAATCTCAGTACTTGAGAGGCTGAGACAGTAGGATCTGAGTTCACAGACAGCCTCAGCTACTTAGTGAGTCCCTCTGCAGCTTAGTGAGACCTTGTTTCAAAATAAAGATGCAAAATGGAGCTGGGGGATGTAGCTTGGAGTTAGAATGCTGCTGAATTCAATCCATGGTGCAGGGAAAAAAAAAGTCTCTAGAAACTTTTTTTCCTTTCTATAATTGCATCGACCAAATACTATCATCACTCAGACTAAATTTGAACATTTCCTTTCCTTTCCCCTTAAAGAAGCCCACAGGAGTTTCTTTGTTAATGTTAATTGGGGACAATATTAAATGTTAACACTAGCATTTTTATGCAAGAATGATGTTACAGAACACACGTACGCATTTTGGACTATTTTCCAGTTGTATAGGTGGTTTTGTGCTGATCTGGTTGGAAAGTCTCAGTTCATTTCCTTTGTCAGCATAGGCTTATATGACGTGTGCAATTTATAGAAGTTAAAGGTAATGTGTAGTCAGAAAAGAGGATGAAGATCAAAGTCTTGACCACTGTACTGGGGACACATTTCTCTAACACTGGTGCTAAGGAAGATTATTCTAATAAAAGTAGACAGCTGCTGCTAAATGGGAAGTCAACGGCACCTGCTCCACTGCCCTGTGAATTGGTTCCTGAAAGTGGCAACTGATTGAACATGTTTATGCAATTCTTTTAGGAAATTAAGATGTTATTAAAAATAACATCTGTGATAAAAATTCTCTTGCATAAGAAAACTGAGCCAGGATACATATATTTTATGATGTTGAAATTACTGAATTTAAGCTGACTCAGGTAGTAAGCGTTTGGGGAAGCAATAGAATTTTTTCATTAAATTCTTAAGTAGCCTACATTTATGCTAGAGAGAAAACAAAACAAAACAGGATGGAAGTAATATTGAGATTCCTTGGCTCTCTTTTTAAACCAAGCAAGTGAAACCCAATATGCTATTAGTAAGGCAATTTTATCATGCAAATACTTTTTGTTTCCCCAAAGTAATATTTAAATAAACATTTCCAGGAACATGTTTTTCCAAGTGGCATTTTCTCTCCTTCTGACTTTTAAGGGCATTTGTTGTAAAAAAAAAATGTTGGTTTGTATTTTTTTTTTTAGAAAAATATCTAAAATTCAATAGCTATTTTAGCAGTTTCTTCTCAATTTATTGCCTTCTTAAGTATCATTCAAAAGCAGAGCCTATAACTCATTGGGCATTTAGTATACTCATATTCAATCATGAAGTGGCAATAAGTGAAGCAGATTTTTATTTCTATTTCAAAGACCTTGTCAATACTCTTTGATGAAAGTTAGCAGGTTTAATGGGGAAAAGTGGAGAAAACTGTCGAAGTAGGAGGCCAGTGGAAATGTTCGGGGATATTTATCCATTTTTATTATATTGATTTACAAGGCCCCTTTTGTTTGCTACACATTAAATGGTAAACATGAAGACTATGAAAATTTCACCCTCATATAACTTATAGTAGAGTAGGAAGGTAAAGATAATAATACTGCTAAGTGAGATGTTAAGTATTATAAATCAAATAAAAATAAAATACTTTGGGAGCACAGAGGAGACAGATTATTTTTTAGCTGTAAAAAATAAGGAATGCTTTGGGAAGAGATAGTACTACAACTTGCCTAGAAGTACAGGTAGAAGGATATATTTTGCTTTTATTTTTCTTTTAGAGATGTGAGACATGCTTCTAAAAAAAAAAATCAAAGGCAATCACTAAGCCAAACATGAGAAGGAAGGAGGGAGGAGGAAATGGATTGGAAATTGGGTAAGAGCTAGTTGGGTGATGTTGCATGTATGCCTATGCCATCTTGTATACACCTAAGACCACAATGCAACAAAAAATTAAAAAAAAATCAAGAACAAGTTCAACCCCTCCAAAGTCCCATCCCATGACGAATCTTTATTTTTCACATGGTTGAAATGGGTATAAAGTGCATCACAGAAGCCTAGAAGAGCCACAAACTTTGGAATAACCAATATATTTTAAAAATACAGTGTTAGTGAGATTTGTAAAAAAATCAGTGATATGTAGACAAATGTTTAACAATCAGCTCTTTCCTGAAAGTAAACTGGTTTGTAGAACTTGCTCATTTTTTTGGTGTAAGTATGACAGATTGTAAGCTACCAACAGGGTACCACTGCACACAAAGGAAAGGGAAAACGCCTATCGTTAGCTCTCCCACCTGTCCTTGGTCTTCATGACTAAGCTGAACAGAATCCTACGATCAGACTGGAGATGCTTAAATTTCACTACTTACGAAACTGAAACATGGTCTTTATTTAATGGAAATGCATTAAAGCTTATGAGCAGGCAAACGATATAACTGTTTTATTAATGTCCAGGCTTTAAGTTGTGATAGAAGGAATGAACTAAAGAATAGGTATAGAAGCCTTTAGCAGGACAATACACAGAAAACAGGGGCTAAATAATTTTAACAAGGAAACAGAAGCTGTCCAAGCTCAGTATTCTTAATGTGCTATTACTGAAGCATTTTTGTGCTAATTTGCCTGTATATTTATAAATTTTTTCCTCTGGTTCAGCCCCCCGCCCCCGGGAACTGATACTATTCTTTCTCATTAACTGCTTTTAAGTCCACTTCAGTCTTGAGATTCTGGAGTAGGTGTGTCAGTACCAGGACACACTGAATCCACTTTCTTAGAAGCTGGTGAGGAAGCAGCAAATGCTAACAGATGAGAAAATTAAGATTCATCTAGAAAGAGGGGGAAACATACCTTCACCTTGTAAGATCCTGAGGGTTTTATAAAGAACTGCACATAAAAGCACTTTTTGTGTTGCCATTCAATTATTTTACAAGCTAAATAGCAATTATTAACAGGCAAATAATGAAGGTACACATTTTTTCTTGCTAATATTGGGAGAGCAGGGTAGTAGAAAACAGAAATTAATTGCATGGTTATATTTGATGTTACTGTCTGAAGGCCCCTAGCAACACTTAAGGAACTGGTTCTTGTCTCTATTGAGAAGCAGAGAAACTTACCTCAGAGCATACAATGTTTTACCTGAAGTCATACAAAGCTTTATATGTGTTACCAAAGCCTTGATTGAATTAGGTTGGGTAATGTAAAATTAAATGTTCTGTTTTTCTTTCCACTAAAAGTGTATTAAATAACAAAGGAAAAGTGGAAGTAGTAGTAAAAGACCTAATTTTTCAAAACTGTACAAAAATACAAAATAATAGGCTGGAGTCAAGTAAGAAGAGTGGCCCTATGCAGCCTCTCTGTGCTAGGCCCTTTACTATCTCATCTGTAATTACTGCAGTCATGTTGTGGTTGTTGTGGTTACTGGCTCTGCCAGATTCACTCTTGCAAGTCATCATATACTTTGATAAGAGTTAACTTATTAAGACAAATTCTACCCTGCCTAGACTGTCTGCATTTTCTACCTGAGAATTTCTAAATTCTTTCAGCTAGTTTTTGAAGCCATCGTTTATATTCCCTAAGTAGAAGTTGAAGTGATTACAATATCTTTAGTCTTTATATTGTCTCTTATACTTTAGTCTTTATATCTGAAGTCTTTATACTTTGTGCTAGGTCCTTATAAATATATAAAAGAGGTTGCATTGAGCCACTGTTCTTACTTGACTCCCATATTTGTATCTGGGAAATAAGACCTCAATAAATAGCTCTTTTTTTTTTGTGGTGGTACTGGGGTTCCTGGAAGCCCTTCTACCTCTGGGCTACACTCCCAGACCTATTTTTACATTTTTATTTGGAAACAGGGTCTCCTAAGCCAGCGCTCGCGGCTGGCTTCGAACCTGCGTGATCCTCCTGTCTCTGCCTCCCAAGCGCGGGGATTACAAGCGTGCGCCACCATGTCCGGCAATAAATAGCTTTTAATGAATTGATTCAGAAGTAATTCTCCCATTTTTCATTAACAAGAAAACTTCTGTGAAGATCCAAGATCCAAAAGTGTCATGAAGCCAGGCGTGGTGGCGCACACTTGTAATCCCCACGCTTGGGAGGCTGAGACAGGAGGATCGCACAGTTTCGAAGCCAGCCTCAGCTACTTAGTGAGGCTCTCAGCAACTTAGTGAGACCCTGTTTCCAAAAAAAAAAAAAATATATATATATATATATATATATATATATATATATATATATATATATGGGTCTGGGAGTATAGTCCAGAGGTAGAATGCCTCTGGGTTCCCACCCCCAGTACCACCAAAAAAAAAAAAAAAAAATGAAAGTGTCATGAAAATTATAAAAGCTGATATATCCTCAGTGCTTTTTTCCCGTTTTGCTTGTCATTTTATTCTTGGCTTCACTCAATTTTAAAAGAATGAATAATTTTTATTGACAGAACATGGAGCTATAATATTGGTTATTAGGTCTCAATTTATTGGCCAATTCCGCATAAACACTCCACTAAGTAAAACACCTGCTTGTAATGTATTTTTTCACTTTTTTATTCTTTTAATTTGAATAAAATACCCCAGTCAACAATTTTTTTGTACATTCTGTGTTTCTTTAGTACAGTGGGATAGAGCCCGAACTCTAGATTTAGACAATAACCAAAATTATTGTGGGACTCTAAGTAATTTTTATAATTGAAGTGTCCTTTAAATCATATGTACTCAGATAAATAGGAATAATAGTATTTTTCTTGAGGAATATCTATTTTAACTTTGACATCCTATGCAATTAAAGATAAATGACAATGATCTATATATTCTTCAGGATATGACCCACACTTATTAGAACACAATGTGAATATAAAATATTTTATTATAAAAAATCTAGAAAGATAAGTTCATTTTTCTCATAGTTCAAAATTAATAGCAAAATAAAATACTCACATACACACATACACATGGCTATATATGTATATATTTTTTATTCAAATGATCTACAAAGAAAAGATATTCATTTTTAAGAACATGTTCACTCTTTTACTTTAGAAAACAGAAATAAAGGATAAAAATATCCATAAGCTTTATAAGCTTACCGGAAAAATTGACATTTTAACTATTTAACATGGAAGAAAGTTCCAGAAAACTTAGATTTTTATATATTCTTTTAAATGATATTTTATATGGTTTTCTGTTGAAGATTCTGACATTATTTCCACCTTCCTATTCCTGAGAAACTTTCTACAAACTAGAGGAAAAAGATAAAACCATTGGAGTTACATACTGTGAAGAAGTGAATGGGTGTTTAGGTAACTTCTTCCAATTAGAGTGTTAGTTACTATTAAATTGTTGACTGGCAGCCATATCGAGAGAATACTAAACTGCAGTATATATCCAGCATTGACTAAAATAGAAATGGGCACGCCTTGGAGGATGTGACTACAAATTTTGGATTCATGCCAGTAGATAAACTGCAGAAGTCTCCCTAATTTCCATTTTGGCATTCCTATGGGAGCCATTTGTTTTGGTATGCAACTTGTGTACAGTTTTTATCTGGTAGAATGAGCTTCTGCAGCAATGAAACTAACCCACAGTGGACAGATAAAGGCAACAAAACAATATTGAGGCTGATTTACAAAGCACTTGTCATTTCCATTCTTCATTCCAGCTCTGATTAGGCATGCCACCAGTGCCACCATTTGTGAAGAGGGGGCTGCAGCTGTAACATAGAGCCTAGAACCCTTCCAGAAATATTTTAATGTATTATGGGGAAATATACTTACTAAAAGGACAAAATATTTTCTTTTTCACTGACAGAATTAAAGATGTGTTTCAGCTATTGGGTCCAATGCTTGTGTCTACTTATTTATAACTATTATAAGAATAGAAAACTTTTGCATTGACCTAAAAAATGATTAAGGGTATGGAAAATGGAATGGTGATGGAGATAAAATACATATTTACACACACACATTTTATTTCCTGATTCTTTAAGTACAGTTAAAATCATAACATTAAATTAGAATTTTAGGGAAAAATATGAATCATACCTATATCTGTATGTATGTCTTAAATGTGGAGGCATTTGATAAATAGCCACTTTAGAGGATGCAAAAATTCTACCATTAATTTCCAGGAGATTATAAAATGTACAGAAAAATAATTTTTCATTTATTTATATGTTGAATGTCCACTAGAAATAAGTGAGGATAAAGGTTGGAAAATGGAATATTAGATCAGTTTAAACATATGCTAAGTTAATAATTATGCAAATCCTACAGGAGTTCATGGTTCCTCTACTAAAAGCTAAGTAGGAAAATGTATTTGAGTGAAGAATTATACTGTTAAAACATGCTTCTGTTTGTGGTCATCATTCTTTTATTCCAAAGTTTCTATTTGTTCTTTACTCCTTAGGGCTTCCTTCCAAAAGAACAGTTCTTTCTTGGTATTAAAGTCATTCCCTGGCAGAAATACAAGGTTGAGGGAACACATTAGCCTTTTTCCCTACTTGTCTAGTTCAGTGGGTAAGTGCAGCGGCTGCCGAATCAGGCTGCCTGGACTTGATTCAGCTCCACAACTTAATAGCTGGGTGAGTAGGGCAAATTGCTTGAACTCTTTTTAAATATTACTTCTATCTTTGGGAAGTAAATTGAACAAAAAATTTCATCATGGAAGAGATATTTGCTAAAGAGATAATGTGAGAATATATATAAAGCACAATAACACATTCCTTATCCTATAATAAAATTACATAAATATGAGCCATTACCATTATTTTTACTATTATCATTCCAATATATCATGGCCTCCACACAATCTGTTGTGTATGTCCTCCTCATTTTCATTTTGCTGGGTGAATAAGGCTAAACCCGGTGTCTAATCATTTCATCACCTCCCCATCTCCAACAGACAAACAAAAACAGAATCCTTTAAATTTTTTGGAGGCTTTATCAGTTCTCTTTTTCCTGCCTTTCTAATTCTCTTCAGTTATTTAGGCATTTCCTGAGACTATAATAGCCTCCTCAGTCTTTAATCTATAGAGTCTATATTTATTTATTTTTATTTGAAGTACTGGTGATTGAACTCAGTGGTAAACTAGCTTTGAGTTCTACCACAAGCCTTATTTTTTTTTGTTGTTGTTTTGAAACATGGCCTCACTAAGTTGTTAAGAGGCCTGTTATGTTTCTAAGGATGATCTTCCTATCTTAGCCTCCCAAGTACTGGAATTACAGATGTGTCCCCCCACACCCAGCAAGACTCCATATAGACATATGTACATTTTTTTTCTTTAGTTTTAAATAAAAGACTAAATAAAAAATTAAATATGTGCCAAGGTAAGAATTTATTGCATGAACAAATTGAGAATGTAAAAATTCACTTCAATAAAATTATCTTAATAAATTTCAAAAAGAAACATATTATTTCTAAACATCTCAATGTATATCATTCAATATGCTATAGTAAAGTTATATTTCACAGGTTTGAGTTAAATAGGAGTCACATCCTCAACATATCTACGTAACACATTCATTAATGAAAACTATATAATGAAAATATGATATAGTATTTGCATAAAAATAGTTAACTTACTAGATCAGTGATAGAAAGATCAATCACATCTTAAGCAAAAACAATTAACTATCTTAAAGTACAAAGAATATTAATTTACTATTTTTCTGCACACACACACACACAGATTTCAGTGTTTAGCATATTATGTACTCAATAAAAGTGGCTTTGTTAATTGCTTACAGTAACTTTTGATTGAAAAATGGCTTTTTACTTTTAGGTAGCAAAGTCATTATGATAAGATGTTAAGCCATAATATTAAATGACCTAAACTCATTACTCATTAAGAGGCAATTATCTTCAAGAGTTAAATAAGGCATATATATATATATAATTTTGTAAATACATTTATAAAGTGTTTGGAGAATCAGTGGCAGATTTTGCTAATGTTTCATTTACTATGGGTTTGAATCTGCTCTTTGAAATAGCTATGTTGGTGAGCATTTAAAAATCAAAACACTAAAATCTTAAAAAGGCAGTCTTACTATAAAGCACAAGAGGATATAATTAGAAGATGGATTAGAGCAAATATATACCAGAAAATGGAATATGAAACAGGTATGCACATATGAGATCTTAGCATCCAAAGAAAGTCAATGTGAATTGAATAATAAAATGTGGATAAATCACTCAGAAAATATAACCACAACTAAAACTCACCTATGTTAAATCCATAGTAATAAAATCTACAAAATATAAGGACAAGAGTTGAATATTTAGTATTCTCTTCTGTTACTTGTGGGACCGCCTTTGTTAAGAGTGTGACAGCTGAATGAAAAACAAACTTTACTTCTGTTCCTGTGCAGTAATCTCACCAGTGAAGATAGGAAACTATCATGGAGATACTGGCTATTAGCATTAAGATTCTGTTTTTCAAAGGATAAAACAAGGTCTTTTTTATTTTATCATTGCTTAATGAGCACACTGGCTCCAGAGAGATGTGAAACTATTCCGGCATTATGCTTACAACTTATGTCACAGCTCCAAGAAACAAGGTGTCAGCCCCGATGGTGCTCACACTAGGGACTTCATAGCTCATTCATTTCTGCCATGCTTCCCTCTCACCCTGGGTTACATGGCTACAAGGGACAATGCACCCTTTGGGCCATTTGTGGTTTATGAATTGTAAATCCAAAGAGAGAGAGACAGCTTGACTGAACCCAAATTATGTTGCAATGGATGGTAATGAATGTCCTGCTTTAGCAGGATAATAGAACCCCTGTTTATTGGCAGGCATTCAGACTCTATCTCTCTCATCCATTTTCTCTTTTGGCCTTGACCCTAATCCAGCAATTGCACATCCCCAGCTGCTCTTTAAGCTGCCTCATTAGCAGCGCACCATTGGGCAGCTCCCATGACAGTCATCCAATGAGATGAAAGTGACATGGGGCCAAAGACTGTAACTGATTGGCAAGCACGGCAATGAAATACGAGACGGGGTTATATGGGGAAGGCATTGGAGAGTATTGGAAGGGGCTGAACAGTTAAGGAATTTTAGGCACATTTAGAATTACTGTTCGTTCATTCTGTTTTCCTCAGCTTTAGAAAAATCACTCCTTGAGAGACTACACAATCTTCTGCATTTATAAGACAATGGATAGTCTTATAAAGAATATTTGACCACTTGATATTAAAAAAATTATTTAAGTGTGTAAAACAATTTCTTTCACTATATAAAATGCATATTTAAACCACAGAAATAACTTAATTCCAACTGGTGTTTTCATGGGGTTCTTAGAATAGTTTAATACTGACGTCTAGAAATATTTGATTTTTAGGACTATTTTGAAATGGACAAAAGATATCTATATCATCTAAGAGAATCTAGTAAATCTGTAACTAACCTATTCTCTTCCTCATATAAATCTAGTTTCCATTTTCATAAGTTGCAACAGAATGTAAATTGGTAGTGATAACTTAGGTTATATTCTGTTTTTCAAAAATGCAACTCAAAATATCATCTTCATGTATTATCCCCACATTGTCTCTATATTGCTAAATTTATTCTAGTTATTTCAACAACTCATATAACTTTCATCCTCCTTTACCTCGTTTAATAAACTATATGAGATGATTCCTTACCTAGGTTAGTTTTTATTGTTTTTCCTCTTTGTCAAAATTCTTAGTTTAGGACAAATAATCTTCCCAGAATTTATAAAAATATTGGTGATGTTTTGTAACATACTTGTCAGCTTTCAAGTATTTGAATGCTTTAAAGGTACTGTAACTTATACACACACACACACACACACACACACACACACAGAGGAATATGTATGTATATATTCAATTACACACACACACACACACACACACACACACACACACATTTTTATATAATTGAACCCAGAAACATTCTACTTCCAAAGCATACCCAACTACATGATTTTATTTTATATTGTGAAACAGGACCTTGCTAGTTTGCTGAGAGTCTCACTACATTGTTGAGTCTGTCCTCTAACGTGTTATCCTCCTGGCTCTGGCTCCTAAATACTAGGATTACAGGTATGTGCCACCATGCCCAGATAACTCAATAATTTTAATGCGTACAATGAGCCATGAATTTTTCTATAAACCTCAGAAATATAAAGATGAGTCCAACTGCATACTTGTTTTTAAAAGCTTACAATCTGGTGAAAAAAGATATTTTATGACTCAGACAATAAAATGTGATAAATATGACAGAATGAAAATGTTCTACAATGTAATAGGAGTTATTTATTTATTTTAATAATAGTTATTAACTATTAGTTAAATAAATTAATGGCTTTCAGAGTGATGTTTCTATACATGCACATATTATACTTTGGTCACATCTACCTTCTCTTCTACTTTTTCTTTCCTTCCCTTCAGATCATACTTTTTTATTCTAGTTAAAGAAACATGTTTAAGCATCTTAAGAGTGATTCAAGAAGCTTAATTGAGAATGTGGCATCTGAACTAAGTCCTAAATGATAAATATATATTAGTGAGGCAATACAAAGATGAAGTTAGGAGAATTGTAAGAGACAGAAACACATAGAAGGAACATTAATAGCTTCTTAAATATGTCTTTGTAGATGTCTTGACTGTAATTAACAGATAATATAAGGCCAGCTTAAATAGAGTCATCATTGTGTATACACACATGGAATAAGCAAAATGCAAATTCATACAAACCCAACTATAGGTATTCTCATATGCTCACAGATTGAAGACCAAGAAGCATCATTTGTGACCCAAGTCAGTTTCAGAGATTCACTGGCAGAAATATGTAAAGATTCAATCAGATGCAACTGTGCTCTCTAGTCTTCTCTGTTTAATTCTCTTTCTACATAACTCTTTTCAGTAATCTTTTAAGAGAAGACACAACATTGTTTCAGCAATAACCAAAACTCCAGGTGCAGCTCCTCACAGTAATCAAACCCATAAATTTGTATTAGCTGCCCTTGGTCAGGTGCCCTTTCTTGTTCCCATAAATTGTAATTAGAGAGAAGATAGAAGAGATAAAGAAACACAGTGGGCATCATTCAGAGCCTGGCTACTTGAACCTTGAACCTGCAGGTGGATTACGGGAGAAGGAGTTTTCTCCAGTGTTAGCTATCATAGGACTGGCAAGGTGGTTGTGCTTCGATTCTGATGATAAAGGTCACAGATAAGTTCTATGCAATGTAAAACGTGCCAACAACAATATGGGTTTAAACAAACTTTGCATTGCCAAAGTTAAAATTCTACTAGTAGTCCATATTATAGACAAAGTATCCTACCTGACTAGTGACAATAAAAATTAATTTTCCTTTGAATACATTGCATATATTAAATTATTAAAATAATATTTTACATAGCCTGGCATGGTGGTGCATACTTGTAATCCCAGCATTTGAAAGGCTGAGACAGGGGGATCACGGTTCGCAGACAGCCTCAGCTACTTAGTGAGCCCCTTTGCAACCCAGTGAGACCCTGTTTCAAAAGAAAGAATACAGCTGGGTGTGGTGGCACACATTTGTAATCCCCATGCTTGGGGATTACACAGGGAGACGGAGGATTGCACAGGTTCGAAGACAGTCGCGCTGGCTTAAGACACCTAGTTAAAAAAAAAAAAAATATATATATATATATACATACATACATACATACATACATACATACACATATACATACACACACACATAATAGGTTTGGGAGTGTAGCCCGGAGGTAGAAGGATTTCCAGGAACCCCAGTACCACCAAAAAAAAAAAAAAATAGGGGTGGAGGTGTAGCTTGGAGGTAGAATATTCCTGAGTTCCATCCCCAGTACTACAAAAAATAATATTTTATAGTTATATGTATGACATTATTACACTTCTCTGTTCTAATTAAATCATTCTTATTTTACTAAATCAACATTTTTTGTGTATGTGGTACTGGGGGTGGAACCCAGGGGCTTTTCTACCTCCAGGCTATACTTCCAGACCTTTACTCCTATACATTATTTGGAAACAGGTTCTCACAGAGTTGCTGAGAGCCTCACTAAGTAGCTGAGGCTAGCTTCGAACCCATGTGATACTCCTGTCTCAGCCTCCCAAGCCCTGGGATTACAAGAGTGTGCCATCACACCAGGCCTAGATCAACTTTTAATTATTGAAGTCTTTATTATTCTACTTTATATTGAATTTCTTTCCATACCTGTAACTTTTGCATTTATTAAGAAGTTAATTATAGATCTTATTTTAAATTATTTCAAGTATTGTGTATTTTTCCTCCATCAATAATTATCAAGAGTAAAGATTAATTCTATAAAGAATTACAAAATCTTTTCACATCATAGAAATTACAAAAATGCTACTTTATTTGAAGGCATTGGATCTGGGATAAAAAAAAAGTTGGGAACTGTGAGATTCTTTTAGAAGTTTTGTGAGACAAAAATTAAAATAACTGGCTGTTATTTAGAAGTGCACAATTTAACCATAAACAGAAATAGGTTATTTTTCATTTTTAATTTGGTGCATGGTAAATATAGAGTGTCAGAAAGGTTCATGTTTTTATTTGACTTCTAAGACCTCTTTAGCAGACTCTAATCTCTGATTTGAACTGTCTTAAAGAGAATTTCTCTTTTGACATGAATATTTTCAATAAAATAGACTCACTGAAGGACAAAGTCTTTCTTTAGTAAGCTGGAGCCATTTGCAATAAAGAGTCACCCGCAGCTGATTTCTTCTGCACTAAGAATGAATGCATTTGGGAATGTTTGTCTGCTGGCTTGAAGCTTCTGGAGCCCAGTGAATGGCCAATATTGACAAGTTCTTTAGTTGTTGTGACTCTCCTTTAAAAAAAGAACGTGCTTCTTAAGTATAGAAACAATGGAGAGCGGTGCATAATTTTTTTTCACAAACTCTAATGACATTAGACTGAGCATCATAGATGATTAACATGCATTCATCTGCTAAAATAAAAAGAATAAAAAGACAAATGGAAATAAAAAATGCCTATTTCTCAAATATGATACAGAAAATTTCATTCAAGTTTTTCCAAATAATCATCTCACTCTATATTTAATTTTCATTACATTTTAGAAAAACACAATAAAAAAGTACCTAACCTTGTTATATACATATCTTTTGTTGTTTTTTATGTGGTATGAGGGATTGAACCCAGGGGAGTTCTACCTCTCAGCTAAATCTCCAGTCCTATTTTATTTTTTTTAGATTTTTAAAAGAATTTTATTTGGGCTTAGTGCCAGTTATAAGAATGATTCTCTGCTTCTTCTTTCTTGCCACTGAAGACTATAGTTACAATTAACTGCTTGTTTTTTTGTTTTTTTGTTTTGTTCTGGGGAGAACACAGGAGAAACATTACAATTTATCACATTTAAGATATTTAGAGTTTGAGTATCACAGTTAAAACAGTATTTTTTTTTTTTTTTTGGTGGTGGTACTGGGGTTCCTGGAAACCCTTCTACCTCCGGGCTACACTCCCAGACCTACTTTATACTTTTATTTGGAAACAGGGTCTCTTAAGCCAGTGAGGCTGGCTTCAAACCTGCGTGATCCTCCTGTCTCCGCCTCCCAAGAACGGGGATTACAAGTGTGTGTCATCACGCCTGGAAAAACAGTATTTTAAATAATAAAAACATATCTTTATATCATTAATGAAATTTTAAATTTTCATTGAATTTTATTAAAATAATGCATACTATAAAATTTAATATGAATTTGCAGGTGTCTGGAAAACCACAACATTATATAAATATATTAATGACAGTTTAGCTTTGGGGCTTTTTATTGTCAGAGCATTCTTTTTTTATTTTTTATTAGTGCATGGTAGTGACACATCTTACACATCACCCAATTAGCCCTTACCCAATTCCTGCTCCATTGCCACACCCTCCCTCCTTCTCATGTTTGGCTTAGTGATTGGCATTGATATGTTTGTTAATATACATCATGTGCATTACAGAATTTCTCTCTTCCCCTCTCCCATCCCCTCAGTTAGGTCACCTTATTTGCTCATCTATAATATCTCTTTCTTCATCTAGAGTTCCTCCTATGATCCATTTTCTCCCTAGCTTCTGCATATTAGAAAGAGCATCCAATTTCTTATTTTTTGTGACTGACTAATCTCACTTAGTATAATGTTTTCCATTTCCATCCATTTCCCTGTAAATTACATAATTGTGCTATTTTTTATGGCTGAGTAGAATTCAATTGTGTACGTATCACACAGTTGAAACAGAGTCTCACTGAGTTGCCTACTAAGTTTCTGAGGCTGGCTAAAAACCTGGGATTCTCCTGTCTCAGCTTCCCAGCCACTAGGATTATAGGCTTGCACCACCACAACTGACTGTTAGGCACATTTATGAGAAATTGAATGGCTTATGTATCCAGGTTTTTCAATAAACATTTGTGAAATGTTAGACACTGTGATGAGCAATGGGAAAACAAAGTAGTATAGTACCCTATCTATACTGAGAGATTAGTGATCTATAAAAGGTAAGGAGAATATATTAAATAAATAACTATACATAAGTAAAATAATTGGGATAAAATTAATGTCTGAATTACTATTGGATTGCACTTTAGGAGGAAAGTTTTTCCTCCACTTTAGGAAAAAATAGAAAATAAAATAAATAAAAATGATGTATATTTTTTTCCTGGTTCCTAAAGAATGATTAGGGTTACCACACCTAGTCCAAAGAATAAAACCAGAAATTCCGAAAGAGCTGTGTAAACAAAGTTTCAGATAAAAGAGAGTGCTTGCACTGTGTTTGCAGGATAGCTTGATACATTTAGAAAAAGTAGGCAGTGCCTTCTTTCAAGTGATACATCTATTCTGACTATTCCCTTTCACTTCTTCATTTCAAGTTGGGTACATTAAAATAAACATAATTGCCTTTCTTTTAAAATGTTAAGTGTTAGTTAGAGTGACACATGAGTCTAAGCAAGAAGCAGATTGCTAAACCAAAATCTGTACTTGTTCTTAAACCAAAAAGTCGATGGCTTCTTAAGGTCACTATGTGTCTAAACTAGTTCATTTGGATGCTAAAATAGAGAAAGAAAGATTTGTGTCAAAATACTGGCTAAGTTAACAAGCTTTTGAAATAGATTTATATCATTATTAATGTATTCTAAGTCTTCAATCTAGAGCGATTGCTAGGCATGGGGGTACATGCCTGTAATCTCAGTACCTGGGAGGTTGAGCCAGGAGAATCAAAGCTTCAAGTTCAGCTTCAGTAACTTAGTGATTACCCTGTTTCAAAATAAAAAAATGATAACAGAATGACTGAGGATGTAGTTTGGAAGTAGACAGTCCTGGTATTCAATACCCAATGCCACACAAAAAAAGAAAAAAATAAAAACAAAAGAGAGGAGGAACAAATAGAAAACTAGAGGAATCAACCAATTTTACACTACACCAGTGAGGTACTGAGACACTCAGGATAAGACTCAGTCATTCATATTAAAAACATACCACAGCAAAGTTAAGGAGGTCAGTTGGCAATTAAAGAAATATTTTTGAGAGTATTTTTGGTGTGCTTAGAGTAACATTTCTAAATATCTCAGTGTTACCCTGTGATGATGCAAATTCAAGTGTGGAAAATTTGAAGAATATTTTTGTGTCAACTAGACAGGTAGACTGCATTTCTGTAAGATGTATTCTTATAGATGATTCATTTTACAGTTCAAGGCTTCATTTTTTCTAGATCATACAAGGAACACCAACCTTGGAAGCAGAAGTGGTTTTATTTATTTATTTATTTATTTCAATCAAGTGATTTATTCTTGAATGTCTTTGAATAATAAGTGTTTGGATCAAAAGACATAACTTTATCCACTGGCAGCAGCTTCTTTTTTAATGAAAATAAATGGTATACATTTTAACTGCTTGGTGCGCTCTCCCCAAACCCTCGTTGTTTCCTCCCCCAAACAATGAGTTTCCAGGTTAACCATGCTATGTTCATACTTTTACACATATTCGGATGTAGCTCCTCCATTAATCAACCTCAGTCTTCTTCCTCTCCTATCTTCCATCCTAACTTTGTTGAGATTTCCCTTCCATTATCTGGAGTCCCTCTGGTATTTCCAGTGCACCCTAGTTTGGGCATATTAGAGAAAACATATGTCCCTTCTCTTTCTGTGCTTGGCTGATCTCATTTAACATAATGTTCTCCAGAAATTTCCATCCATGATTTTGTTCTTCTTTATAGCTGAATAGAAATCCTTGTGGCCCAGTGCAGGTATCAAGCCTTAAGTAGCTTTTTTGTGTTCCTGGACTTTCTAATTGGACTAGCCCTCCTGGTCCCGAGGCACACAATGTGTGCACACAGTTATTGCCATGTCCGGTGGTGCACACTAGGTGGACTCTGGGTCCTGTTGCTCATCTGAGCTCACACTGCTACCTGGTATCCCAGTCTGAGGCTCTGGCAGGCTACCTGCTCCTCTGGATCCTGCTGATTCTCTGTTCCCACACAGTTACCAGGTCCGGATTTGGGTCCCCGAAGGTCTCCCTTCGCCTTTGCAGGTGCCACCTCTGGTGAGCAAACAGTGCCACTCAGTTGCTTGGGTGAGATCACAGCTTAGGATGTTGGAGCTCTATGGCCGCCTCCAAACTCTTGTGTTTTTTTTTTTTTTTTTCTTAATTTCTTGGAGCTGCCACACCTGGAGTCGCTGTGTGGGCAGGTGGCCTGTGATGGTGCCATTGGCCTCCTGTGTCCACAGCAGTTACTGGATTCCTCCCGCTAATGTCCCTGGGTCTGTTTTGTGTCATAATTTTTATTTATTTTGTTTATTAAGATACTTCCTTTTCAGTAGTTGAACTTATTTTGTTTCAGCTAGTGAGATATGCTTCATCCCTCTGTCGCCATTTTTCCACACCCCCAGAAGTTGTTTTAAAACTCAGTCATATGGAGGCTTAGGAAAACTCAGCAGAAAGGAATCCATTAGTGGTCTCAAATACTCAGTACTCAGTGAGGAACAAAGAGTACCTAGACGTGATGCATTCTTCTGACTCAAGGGAACTGAATGACCTACTTTCAAGTGAGTCTCTGAAGACCATAGCAAAGTCAACATGCAGCAAAAGTGAGGTCCATAGCTCTCCAGCCCAGGGGTATTTGAAGCCAACTCATGGAAGTACCTGGCAGGAAACATAACACTCCTTATAACACTATTTCTCTTTTTAAATTCTGGAGATGTTAGTGGTACAACTTATGAGAAGTGTGGAAAGTGCAAGCAGAGTAATGATTAAAGAAACCAAACTTGTCACATTCTTTTTTGGCTGTGGACTTCTGAAGCTAATGGGAATGGAAAGTGTAACTTTTAATATAATTTAGAAAAAGATTTTAAAAATTATTATTCCATGTTACTCAAAACATTATTGAACCTATTTGTGATTTAATATGACTAAAACCTTTTTAATATTCAAGAATGATCCAAAGTCCTTAGGTAACTCTATTGCTTCTCTCTTTATCAGTCAGAAGGCTGGTGAAAAGCAGGACCAAAAATGTATATGAAGGTACTGCATGAGAAAATAATACAGATATTGGTTTTATCCTGTGAGTTGTACAGATTCAAAACAATAATTGCATTTACTACCAACAAACAGTAGAAAACCTGTCCAATGTTCAGTGGTAAGTTAGAGCTGTGGAATTCTGAAGTGGTGGATACTGAACTAATGATCAACATTCATATTTCATATAGAGTAAACAAAAATTCAAAAGGAATGAGGACTAGAGAAGTTATTCTATTTGGAAATTTAGAGCAAATAAAATAGTAACAAACAAGACAATTGTAAATAAAAGTTAATAGAAAATAAGAATTTGAAGATAGTGCATCAATAACTCTTTTCTCACTATCCTCCTATTAACTAGAAGTCTAGGACATTACACTATGGTGCGGAGTTTTGCTTAGCAGATGATCCATTTGATTAGAAAAAATCCTAAATGAAGCCACAGATACTGAGAGCAATAATGATAGTCATAATAAAAGTAATACCAGCTTATATTGATCATTTGATATATTCAAGGATTTAGACTAAATGATTTATAACATAAAGTTTCATAATCCCCCAAACATTTATAACATTAGGTTTTATAATCCCCATATTTTGATGATTAGGTGCTTAGGGTTAAAAAAGGCTAGCTCACCCAAACTTATCCACAAAAGAATCCTACTTAAGAATCTAAAAATTCATGATCCTATTTAAGGATCTAGGGGTTTCTCATAGCCAATCAATTTTTAAATTCCCTACTCTTGAAAAAAAGAAATAACATCTCTTTTTCTGAGTTAGGAAGGAAGGATCTGAGTGGAGGGTGCAATCAGATAGTTGAGTAGGAGAAAGAAAATAGAGGGATATTATTCCTGAAGTAAACTTTGTACAAAGATCCAAAGTCTAACTAACCTCTGTTCCTAACTCAAATTTTTTTAAATCCTAGGAGAGGACCATCAAGAATACTATTTTTCAGAAGAGTGGGAATAATTTCATTGCTAGATGGGGGGCATCCACTTTAAGAAAGACCTAGTACTGAATGCCTGTTAAAGAAAAAAAAGCCAGAATGAGGGTACTGTATATGTGCTACCAAAGTGGTATCATTCTAAGATAATTGAATGTTCACTGATTAGTGTGCTGTGTGTTGAGAAGAGAATGATTCCAAAACTTAAATGTTGAATTTACTTTTTAGAACATGTTTTCATTTAATACATGGGATATATGTGTTCATGTTGATTTAAATTATATGACATTAGTGGGTAGATAAAGTTAAAATGTCAGTATTTATTCCTCCATAAACACCAATATTTCTACGTTGAAAAACACCAATATTTCTACGTTGAAAATTGTAGCAGTGATAGAGCCAACTCTTGTTGAATACAGACATTAAGAAGTTAGATATTTTTTTACTAAAGCCAACACAAAAATGTTTGATGCAAGCAAAATTCGCTGATAGAGGGAAGCATCATAATTCTTGGTACTGACAATTATAATGGGTAAGGAAAGATAGGTTGTTTCACTTTTAGTATTAGTGAAGCACAGAAATGTTTATTTCATTATATATAGGGTGAATCCAATTTCTATCAGAGTGTTTGATAAAGTTGGAAGATCATAGTTAATATTTATCTTATTTATTATTTGCTACATAGCATAGAATATTCTATTTTGGAATATTGTCTGTTAAAATCATAGAAAACTTTCTTATGGAGTAGAATAATTATTATTCCATGATTATGAGATAAAAATTTATTTAGAAAAAAATTTTTCTTATAGTTAACATGGGCATATTTGAAATATTTGAAACAAGATCTAGTAGACTTTAAATTCAGAGAGCAGTGAGAGTACAGCTGCAAGGTTCTAGGAGAAAGTAAGGTGATTCAAGCGCTTTTGGCTGACAACCAGGTAAAGCTGAAGAGATTAGACAGGATCAACCTAACGACCCAAGGGCTGAGACAAGCTTAGCCCTGAGGATGAAGGTTCAATGCAGATTCCAAGTCATGAAAAATAGAGTATAAAAGAGCAACTGAAGAAGATTCAAAAGAGCATATTAAGGAACATTGCTCCTCAGAGATTTTGTGAAGTCTGGCAGACAATATACATTAGAATTAATGCTGCATTATTGTCTAGAAATAACCATTTTACCTTTATGTTCAGGGTTGCCTAGATATTGGGCTGTATAAAGAGCATATAAGGGACATATTTGAGTGATTAACAGATGAATACTTTAATTTTATATTTATATCTCAATGTTGTTAAAGCCTATGGAAATATGGATCATATTTTGTGTGTGTGTGTGGTACTGGGTATGGAACCCAGGAGATTTCTACTTCCAGGCTATACTCCCAGTCCTATTTTTATATTTCATTTGGAAACAGGACCTCACCAAGTTGCTGAAAGCCTCAATAAGTAGCTGCGGCTGGCTCCAAACCTGCACAATCCTCCTGTCTCAGCTTCCCAAACATTGGAATTACAATTTGTAGCTTGCCTTCAAATTCTTATACAGGTAATTAGACTAGAACCTTACATTACAATAATTGTTACTGAGGAGAATTCAGTGTTTTGTTTTGTTTTGAATATCACTCAAAACAATATTATCTGCTGAAAGAAAAGAGTTATATAATCTTCCTTCAAAATTTGGCAAAAAATGATTCAGTCTATAGTGGGAAAAATTACATAGAAATATCAACTTAATAAGTGAAAATATTCACATACTTATTATTTCTCACTATTTCAGTGCTTCTATAATATTTTTCTGTTCTGGTTCATTATATATGCATTGAATGAGCCAATTCATTTTACTTCATGGATTAGAGAGTATTTTTCCTATTTTTAAATTTTTTATGACTTTATTTTTGAAACTAAAAGATTAAAAAGAACAAAATTAACAGATTATTCATTTCCTTTTTAGTAGTGTATTATAAATTAGGTCTTTTTAAAACTCATTCTAATCAAATGGATAACTTTCTTTTGAGAATGCACAGGAGAAACTTTCTGTTCCCCTTGACAAGTAGCTCTTCTAGGGGAGTATCTGCTTGATTGGCAGAGCTGTAGTCATTCTATATTATTGGAACAAAATAGCTATTCTAGTATTCTAAGTCATCCATACAGTACCTTTTCTCTTTCCTAAGTATGGACTGTTTCATTTCTAAGACCTCTGAGTTTTCTTTTTCTTATCTCTTGTATAAATGTTTTCAATAGTTAGTGTGGAAGAATATAGGTTTTGGTTCTGCTGAACTTTGAGTCTTCCATTCCTCTTCATCAAAGTGTCCCATAAGAACTTCTCAAGTTACAATATTGTCATGAGACAAATATTTTTACATAATGTTATCAGACTATGTTTTGAGTGGCTATGGGATATTTTTCATCTAAGAAGTAAAAGTAAGTACAGTTACTTATTCATTCTGGTATATAATACCTGAGTCTTCCTTAACTCTTGCATAATTTTTCCTTTTCTTTTCTTTATATAAAAATTATTCTGATTTTGATATCAAGTAGATATCTAACTTAAGAAGGGTGAATAGGTAAAAACACCAAATATCCTCAAATTGCAATGTGTTTTATAATTTTGTGCAGAACTGAGGAACAGTTCCAGCATCCACCTTTTTCATTCTCCTTTTCTTTTTTTGAATAGAATTTCCACTGGATTGAAAAGAAACCCCCATGCATGGAACAATACAGGGCACAAAAGGGAGGCTTGTGCCTAACGATCTATACAGACATATAATCAAGTCATAATTGTAAACCTAGTTGATATGTGACTGGAGTACAGTGTTAATGAAATTTCACAGCGGTTCTGGTAAGATGGTGATGGTTATTAAAGCTGACCCCCTTCAGCAAAGTAAATTGCCTTAGGTTTTAATTTTATTTTGACAGGATCCTTTATTACTTTTTCTGAAATCAATATTGACACATACAGAACACTGTACAAAAAGCTAAACAATGCAGTACTCTCAGCAGTGCAAATCTGAACAACAGGTGGTTTATATTTTTAGTCCCTACATATATCATCTGCTACACAAAAATTATATGTGACACACTGAAAAAGGCTATGCATGCATTAATGTTATTAAGTATATTTAATGTAGGCTTCAACTTTATTTACAATAAATATAAAAGGCAGTATCATCTGTCATCACCTTTGAAGACTTCCTTAAAACGGATGACATAAAAAGGCCAGTTTACAGTTTAAAAAAATTATACATACTGGTTTTGTTTCTAAATCCACAGACAACTTTGTATAACTGTCTAGCATAATTTTTTTTTGGTGGTACTGGGGTTCCTGGAAACCCTTCTACCTCCAGGCTACATTAAAAAGAACTATTTTATACTTTTTTTTTTTGGTGGTACTGGGGTTCCTGGAAGCCCTTCTACCTCCGGGCTACACTCCCAGAACTATTTTTACATTTTTATTTGGAAACGGGGTCTCCTAAGCCAGCACCCGCTGCTGGCTTCGAACCTGCGCTATCCTCCTGTCTCTGCCTCCCAAGTGCGGGGATTACAAGTGTGCGCCACCACGCCAGGCGTATAGCATAATTTAAAAAAAATTGAAACAAAATGCTGAAGATAAAATGAAATTTGACATATAATATAGGCTTAAAGTGTATCTTATTAATTCATATTTTGTAAGTAAAAAATCTGGAGTTTCTTTAGTTAAGTGTAAGTTAATATTAAACAGTGCAATCAGTAAAAGAGACAGTACTTTCAACAATGATTTAAATGAGAACATATATATTTACATGTTTATGTGCATATATACATATATATATAAAACATTATATTTCCCACACCATTATAACTATTTATAATTCAATCATGAGACTTCTTATTTGAGGGATCTAAGGATATTCAAATATTTATGCTCCTCATAGTGATGCACTGGTGAGTTAGAATATTTTTTGTAACTGATATATATGTAACTATGATATATATCATAATATATATATTGTCTGGGTTTCTCAATGAAACAGAGTCATTAAGTTGTTTTGATGGGGAGGGAGATGGAGGAGAATAAAAGAGCAAGAGAGAGACAGACAAATTTGTTATAAAGATATGGCTCACATGATTACAGAGGCTGAGAAAACCCCAAATCTGCAGTGAGCAAGCTGGAGGCTTAGGAGAGCTAATGGCATTCTTCCAGTCAAAGTCCAAAGGCAATATAACACAGAATTCCCAGCTTGAAGGAAGGAAGAGTGAACTCTTTCTCAGTTCCCCTTTCATTCTATTCAGGCCATCAATAAATTAGGTAAGTGAGGCCATCCTCACTGAGGAGTGCAATCGGGCTTACTGGATCTACTATCTGAGTACTCTGTGACAACCTGATATATAAAAGTAAATATCACATATCCTTTTCTTGTCAACTTTCACCCATATATATTTATTTAAATTTTACTCAATTTCCAAATAATAAGGTCATAACTATACCTAACATGATACAACTATTCTGATACTTTTGGGAATACATCAATACTTTTCCTAGAAGAGGTAAAACTCTTGAGTAATAAATATTGTCTTTTATATCTCATAACTTAAATAGTCATATAAAATTAATAATACTTCTATTAGAAATTTAAAACTCAGCCAGAAATGTTGGCACATGCCCATAATCCCAGTACTTGGAAGGCTGAGGCAGAAGGGGCACAGGTTCAAGGTCAAAATCAGCGATTTAGTGAGACCATTTTAAAAATAAAAAATAAAATTTAATAAAATAAAAAGAGGTAGAATGTGCTGGGTTCAACGCCTCAGCTACTTAGTGAAGCCCTCCGCAACTTAGTGAGACCTTGATTCTTAATAAAGAATTAAAAAAAGCCAGGCTTGGTAGTGCATGCTTGTAATCCCAGGACTTGGGAGGCTGGGACACGAGAATTACTAAGGTTTCAAACCAGCCCCAGCTACTTAGTGAGGATCTCAGCAGTTTAGTGAGACCCTGTTTCCAAATAAAATATAAAAAAAGTCTGGGAGTGTAACCCATAGGTAGAAGGTTCCTGGATTCCATCTGTAGTACCACACACACACAAAAAAAAAAAGAATAAAAAATAGGGCTGGGGGGTTTACGTGGGAGATAGAATTCCCTTGGGTTCCACCCCCAGTACTGCCAACAAAAATAATTAAAAACACAATATACATTGTATTACATGAAAAATAAATTAAAATGAATGAACAAAAAGGTATTTGTTATACAGACACTTAAAATGAGGAAGGAATAATTACAATAATTATGGTTGTTCTATAATTGGTGACATGGTCAAAGATGGTATTTTAACTGCCTTCTTTTATTATTCATTCTGTGTTCTCTACCTTTTGTGAGCACTACACATAGTCCTGATTGTGTCCCAGGTGAGATGTCCTTAATCTTAATTTTTGAAAGATGTGGGTTTACAGCAGTCCTGTTTGGATGAGGTTATTGTGGCTTTCTCTTGGTCTTAGTGACAACACATGGAAATATTAAGAGAAACACTAGATGATTTTTTTTTTCAGATTTACTCTTTCTTACTTCTACTGTGCAGTAGCCATACAATTTCGCCTTGACTTAACTCAGCCTACACAATTACTTCCTTATTTACTTGTCAATTAAGAAACCTAAAGAGACAAAGTAGTAAAGTGGTAGTCTTAACTTTAATTTCAATAAATTCACTATTGTATCTATCTCCTGATGAACTTATTACTTCTTCTAAACTAAGACTTTTAGCTGGGTGTGGTGGCACATACTTGTAATCCCAGCACTTGGGAGGCTAAGACAGGAGGATTGCACAGTTTCAAAGCCAGCCTCAGCAACTTAGTGAGACCCTGTTTTCAAGTAAAATATAAAATAGGTCTGGGAGTATAGCCCAGAGGTAGAAAGCCCCTGGGTTCCACCCCCAGTACCACCAAAACAAACAAACAAACAAACAAACTAACTAACTAACTAAGACTTTTAGATCAATAAACATAAGATTAGAGAAATGGAATGCAACCAAATTAAGTCATTAGGAGAGTTAATGATTGCTTTATCTGGTAGTGGAAGAAATATCACCATAGTGTAGATGTTGATATAGAGCATATACAGCCTTCGGAAGACCCTTGCCATAAATCTGAGAATATTTTCTTATAACTAATTTTATAACTGAGTTTTCAAAAGTATATCTCATAATTCTGTGAAACTGTTTTATGATATTGGAGAAAATTTTAAGACCAGTATATTCTATGAAGATGGTATGTCACCGCCTACCTTCATTCTTCAAATTAAGTGCTTTTATCAAAGCAATGCTTTGTGGAATCTAATGACTATGGATAAGGCATTTGATAAGTTCATAGATGGCAGTTTGGATAAAACATATTCAGAATAAATGTCTGTTCTAGTAAGAACAAAATACTAACCCTTCCATGAGGGAATCAATCTAATGCAATCAATCTGCCACAAGGAAATTAGCTGATCACCCAGGGGAATGTGCCATATCAGGAACTCAGTGTTGTTTTCCACTGTTGGTAAACTGATCACTTTCAGTGGGTGTACCTGAGTCAGTCTTGATGACTGGAAGTTCATGTTGTTGACCTCATGAAAAACTTCCATGACTGCAATGTTCACTTTGTCCATAAGCCCACTGGGTGATGATAACAATGTTTGAAGAAAGAAGTGGATGTGCTATGTTATCCAGCTAATAAGGGGACATCAAACTTTTGGTGAAAATTCATATGAAACACAAATATCTTCACAATTTATTTTCCCATTTGAATGGTTCTATCTATATACTTCCACAAATTTCCTTGTCATCAATTTCCTTCCAAGTCTCATAAAATCCAGACAAATCATAGGATTCAGTTCATGATTCTGTATAACATTGTGTATCAGAGCATTTTTCCCAAACAAAAGAAGCAATTAGTTGGTCTGCTTAATGCTCTACTCATTAGGAAGATTTACACTTATTACTATCCTTCATGGATGTCCAAGAGAAAGGGATGTAGTGCTCAAGCTGTCTACTCCAAGGCAATGCCTGTATAATATGAAGAACCACATAGAAATGAGGCGCTAGTTTTTTTCTTTCCTTGACAACTAATTGTGGATAATTTTCCATTAAGTAATAGATGAAAGCTCTAAGAGAAAAGCAGTACGTAGGAATGGAGACCATGGACATTTGTGAGAGTTCTTTATATAATTTACTTGCACCCCCAGGTCTGATTGTGCTCTATTACATATATGTATATAACTTTGTTTGATGGTGGAATGGTGCTGTACATAACAAATTTATGGCTTGGAGAACCAAATAACACCCAGGTCACGATGGGTAGCTCAGGTTGCATGAGAACTAGGTGGCCCATTTTCAAAAATTCAGCCTATAGTAAGGCACAGAAGACACGCGCTCTTTCTCAAAAGGGGAGTAGTTATCTACAGAGGATTACAGGCTTTGGTCTAAAATTTTTAGGGCCTATATTTTAATTCATCTATTCATTAATAGTGCCCTGTAATAAAGCTCCAAACAATATTATTTGTCATTGACACTTCAAGTGCCATTGGATCTTCTGGGTCATATGTTGCCTCCAAGATACAAAAAGTCTTGCTAGTTATTGTATTGCATATTTTTTCTTCTTTTTTGGTTGTAAGAATAAGGTAGGGTTCCACATACCTGAATCTTTCATATGCTTGAAGGTGGAACAAATCTCTGCAATTACATAGAAAGCCTTTTGTTCATTTTTTTCTAGGTAAAGGCAGCTCTCCTATCTTCTGATCGACCTTTCTTGTAATAGTAGTTTGTATTCCACAAGTCAGGGAGCTAATGTGTAGATTTTTCCACATGTCAAGTATGTTTGTTTCACTTCTATGTTCCCCAGCAGTTTGGGACCCACAGGACCCTCTGTGAGATGAGCATGAACTTAAACTCCTTGGTAACTTCACCTACTTCATGATCTTCTACTTGGACTGATAGATCAGTTTCATTTTGTTTTTCTTAGAATTAGTGTCAGTTCATAACAGGTGTCCAGTAATTCTCAAAAGTTCTGATTATTTTCTCTTCCTTAAAGCACAATTAAAACTAGTAAAAGGTCGTCATTTTTCGTGTGTGGAAAGGTGAGGAGAAATACTGAGTATAACATTTTTTGGCAGTGTTCTAGTGTCACTTTTTAAGGGTACCCAGACTCCCCTTGGAACAAAAGATTTTTGCATCTACAAACTTGCTTAAGTCTAGGGGAAAATGAATATCTGTGATTTTCTGTTTTTATGATTCAGGTTAGACTTTAGATTTTTTTCTTATACATATTAAGTCATAATTTAGTAGGCTTCTTATGTATATATTAATTTTAGGAATGCCATGATTAACTAGTCAATATTCTAGGTTTGCACAAGTCAGGCTATTTGAATTGCAACTTTGACTCTGCCACTCATTATAATAACATGCCCACTTTGTCTAACTTGACCTAAGCCACTCTGGAATCTACTTTCTTTTCCTTTTTAGAAGTACTGGGGATGGAACCCAGGGTCATTCCACCTACGAGCTATATCCCAGCCCTATTTTTTATTCTTTATTTTGAAACAGGGTATCACTGAATTGCAAAGGGCCTCACTAAGTAGCTAAAGCTGTCCTTGAACCATGATCCTCCTGTTTCAGCCTCCCAAATACTGGGATTACATGCATGTGCCACTACACCCAGCTGGAATCTACTTTCATTGCATTTAGATTTCACAGTTCTCGGTCTGAAATCTCCACTGTAGTCTGGCCCAAAGACAAGAGCAATCATAGAGTTCTTTAAAAATGCCAAGTCTCCAATTGGACAAATAATGTTAGTGCCTTTTCTGCTTCCCCAAAATACTACATTTAATGTTGAAACTTTATTAAATAAGCCCATGTCACTAAATTCAGCCTGATACAATTTCACATTCCTTCTACAATTATCCTACATCTTCAGCATTTATTCCTAAACATGTTCTCATCTATATTTCTGACTCTATAAATTACATAATTTTAGTCAAGCATCACTTAATGGCAGACATGTGTTCTGAGAAATGCATCATTAGGTAATTTCATCATTGTGTGAACATAATAGATCATGCTCACACAAACTAAGATGATTATCACACCCCTAAGTGATATAATTAACGGTTTATTGACAAGTCATTACTAGGCACATGGCTGTAGGTATTTGGGAATGTAATATAACTCTTTATGAATTATTTTTTGAAGCTCACCTTTGGGACCCTTCTTGGACTTGAATATAGTTACAGATATAGAAGCAAAGGGTGATGGTAAGGGTGGGTTTTTAAAGAATCGTTGTTTTGAATGGCAACTCGTCAAAAGAAGCCAGTATAGTTTTCTTAGTAAATTCAGGGGAAATACCTCAGATGAGAAAGGACAAGTCAACTTTATATGGAGTTTGGAAGCTAATTCCATTAGAAGGGCCAATAAATTTTTACATTGGAAAGAAGTCTCTTCACACTTTAAAGGCTCAGTTAGGCATGGTGACATATGCCTATAGTCTCAGTATTTGGAAGGCTGAAAGAGGGGACCCAGGCTGGAGACCAGCCTCATTCAGCAAGTTAGTGAGGCCCTCAGCCACTTGTGAGATAATGTTTTATAATAAAATATGACTCGGGGGTGTAGCTCAAAGCTAAAATGCCCCAGGGTTCAATCTTCAGTACAAGATGGAAGGAAGGAGGAAAGAAAGAAGGAAGAAAGGGGAAAGCGCAACCTTTAAGGGTTCAACATTCTCAGTTCATTTGAGTCTTCTCACAAACCTATACCTCATATTATAAGATTTTCTTTCTCAATGAATGCCCTCACTTTAACTTACAGCCCAAAGTGTTGAATTTGCAGCAATTTTAGTCTTGTGGTTAAAGAAGATAGAAACTTGAAGGCACACATAGAAACTTTCAGTTCATTTATGCATCATTTAAGCTGAAAATTAGAATTCCTGAGTTCATATTTTTATTTCACCATTTTGCTTGGCAGCATTTACAGTATTAGCTGATCTCTTTATATTAGTTTATTTTCAAAAACTGAAATTATCACACACACATACACACGTGTGTGTGTGTGTGTGTGTGTGTGTGTGTGTGTGTGACTATCAGGAAGAAGACATGAATTTTATTTTTCCTGCCTTTTTGTTCTATGCAAGCCTTCAATGGATTGAATGAAGTCCATTCATATGGGGAATGCAGTCTCTCTTGCTCAGCCTATTGATTTATGATAATATCATCTATAAACACATCACAGACAGGCCCACAATGATGTAGACCAAATATTTGAGTTTGCAGTGGCCCAAAATAATGGTTATATAAGTAAATGGTTCTATATTGTCAAGGGACAAATATTGTATGATCAGCAGTTAAAACTTCCCAATTTTGTTTTATCTGGGTAAGTTGCATTCTTTAACATCATTTTATAGTTGCCACCACCACCGTGTCTTCACGTTTCCTTTCAGTCCTTCACTCATCTAGGACCATCACCTCTAGAACTCTTCCCTCAGCTCCGATGTTTTTTTTTTTTTATTTGAAACTTACTGGGATGTATTATATTCAAAAGCATTATCATAAAGTGTCCCACGAGATTACTCATATTCATTTCTTCACTCTCCACTCCATTATAAAGCTCTCTGCTATGGTTTAGATTTTTTTTTATCCTTTCAAAAGTTCCTATTTTAGTAACTTATGTCATTCAACCTATAAGAGGTGAGGTTTTGTGAGAGGTCCTCGGGTTGATTACATGGTGGAAGAGACTGTGGTGCCCCAGTCTCTCTACAACTCCTTGTTTGGTAGTGTGATTAAGTATGATTACTAGCTTCTGTATGCAACCTGATATTGCCATCTCACCATGAAGTGATAGCATGAAGAGGGTTCATGCCATAGCCTGCTACATGCTATTTAGACTTTTAGCCTCTGAAACTGTGAATTTAAAAAATCTTTCCTTTATAAAATTAGGTTTTCTTAGTTATTTTGCTATATTCATGAAAAGCTGACATATATATATATATATATGTATATTAAATTTAATTTCTGTTTTCTTTTACTTCATATGACTTATGCTTCTTTCTTTTCCTTATTACCTATAGACATATTACTTTTCTGCTCTCACATATCAATATATTATCTTTTCAAGATTTTATCTCTTTCTTCTCCTGGTTCTTTATTTTTTTCAGATAGTGTCACTCCCAAAGACTCATGATATGAGTAAATTTTTTGCAACAATTCTATTTAAAGACATTTGAAATGAAAATATCCATATGGTTAGAAATAACTACCCAAGAATGAACTTCTTGTTTTGCTGGAGGATTTCACCAAAGTTAGCAAGTGTCCAGGGATCTCTTGTGATTAATCATGTGAATTTCAATGAACATAACGCATATATTAAAATACATTCTGCAAAAAAAGGTAATGCAAAAATATGGAAAATAAATTACATTGTCAAAAGCTAAATTGATTAACTTGATTTTATGGCAGTAGGCAAATATATAAATTAAATGGTGAATTATAATTCCTCAACTTAACATAAAATTCTCCTTTATTTTGTATAAAAGCATGACAAAAAATCTTTAGAAGCTGTGAAGCACTGCCATTATATTTATGCTAACTAAGCAGTGTACCATAATTATTTTACTACCATTTCAATTTTTTCATGTATGCAGCATTGCAGAGCCATTAGAAACCCAGTACTCATGTTCATTTTCAATTACCTGAGCATCCCTTGGGTCCAAGTGGAGGAATACGTTTTCAAAGACTGCTGACTTTCTTACCCTATTAGAAAAGATTGTGTCTACTTTTTCCACTACATGAATCTATTGTATTAGTATTTGTTTAGAAACTTTAGACTTTTGTGAAGTCAATGATTAAACGCCTTCTCAAACATTATGGGCAGATAGATAGCTATTATCTTCCTATCTATAGGTTAATCAACTCTTTTTTTGGGGGGTTCTGGAGATGGAACCCAGGGGGATTCGAAATCCGAGATGCAACCCCTGCCCTAATTTTTAACATTTTATTTTGAAACTGGGTCTCACTGAGTTGCAGAGGCCTCACTAAGTAGCTGAAGCTGTCCGGGAACCGCAATCCTCTGGTCTCAGCCTCCCGAATGCTGAGATTACAAGCGTGCGCCACCACGCCCGGCCGTGTTAATCAACTCTTGATTCAACTCCTTATAAATATACTTTTTTTTTGCTTCATCCATATGTTACTATTGTGTGTTTTTTCTTTCCAACATTGAGAGCACCTATTTACTCCAGTGAGAAAATGTAAAGGGCAAATAAGTTTAAATTGCAGTATGTGATATTTAAATTAGTCATAAATATAATTTTTTTCTTATAGCGAACACATTTAAGTGATAGATTCTGCCAGGCATGGTGGCACAAGTTTGTAATCACCGTGCTTGAGAGGCAGAGACAGGAGGAGAGCGCAGGTTTGAAGCCAGCCACGCTGGCTTAAGAGACCCTGTTTCCAAATAAAAAGTATAAAATAGGTCTGGGAGTGTAGCCTGGAGGTAGAAGGGCTTCCAGGAACCCCAGTACCACACACACACACACACACACACACAAAGATAGACTCTATTTAGGCCTAATTTGATATCTTATGGGATATATAATTTTTATCTTTTACTCTCAGTTCCAGGTATTTAATAGGCTTCTATATGAAAGAAAAATATGAAAAAAAATGCCGAATGATAATCATTCTGGTGTAAATACATGCCTTTATAAAAAATAAATATAAAGAATAAAAAATAAACTCATTTCTCACTTGGATATTTAAAATAATTATTATAGTTATTTTCTTCTTCACCAAAAAATTTGAGTAAAAGAAGAAACTGTGTCATCTGTTTTCTCATATGGGAATATTGATTAAAATAGAAGCAGCTATATATTTACTTATTATTACAATTCAGGGTTTTATTATAATTTATTTTTTAAATTTTATTTATAAGTGGATCATATTGAAAATGGTATATATTTAGATTGTGCTCCTGTTTCAATCTCCCAAGTGCAGGGATTACAGGCATGCACCACCATGCCCAGTTTTTTTTATATATATTTGATGCCAGTTATTATGCCTCCCCTTTTTCTGTATTATAAATTTAGTGAAAATTTGTCTTTTTAATTTTCATATTATTTTTATTTTATTTATTGTGCATTACAATTATATATTATAGTGAGGTTTAATGGGTTAAAAACACTCATGCACACAGCTCTTTGTGGAATTTTATATCCCACCCTACTTCTTTCTCTTCTTCCCCAAACTATTTGGTGAGATAGGTAGTAATACCTTCACATACTGCCCTAGTATTATTTGAACTGTTTCCTTCTTCAGTCTATTCTCCTTCCAACTCTAACTTTATCCCCTAACCACCACATGAAATGTTATAACTTACAGATAAAAGGTATTGAAGAAGAGTTAGAGGTGCAACCAAGGGTATTTGTAATATCTTTAGAGAAATAATTTCAGAAAAAATTTTAAACATGGAAAGAGACTTGTATTTACATGCACAAGAGACAAATAGAACACCGTTAAGGCAAGATAAAAGAAGGACCTCCTCATTCCATGTAATAATCAAAATGACCAACATAGAGGCTAAGGAAAGAATCATAAAAGTAGTGAGAAAAAAAGAAAGAGTGACATACAGGGCCAATGCAATAAAAATCACCCCAGACTTTATAACCAAAGTCATGAATCCCAGGAGAGACTGATATGATGTAATCCAGACCCTGGAAAAAAAAAAAAAAAAAAAACAACTTCCAACCAAAACTGCTATATCCAGCAAGGTTATTATTCAAAATTGATGGAGAAATAAAAGTGTTTAAAGATAAGCAGAATCTCAAAAATTTATTAATACAAAGCTAACACTAGAGAAAATACTTAGAGAAATAAATCATAGAGAAGAAAAAAGATGCAAAGTTCAGAACTAGAGGAGAGATGAAGTTGATCAGAAAGGCAACTAAGCAAAGAAGAAATAACATTATATCAAACAGAAGATAGAAGACAAAATGGCAGGACACAAAAATCTATTTCAATAATCCTGAACTTCAAAGGTCTTAACTCACAAATTAAAAGACATAGACTGGCAATGTGGATTAAAAAACATAATCCAAATATATGCTGCATGCAGGAAACTCACACAACAGCCAAAGATATTCATAGGCTGAAAGTGAAAAAATGGAAAAATATATATCATGTTAATGGAGACCATAAATGGGTAGGGGTAGCAATGCTGATAGCTAACAAAACAGCCTTGGTGCTAAAACACATAAGAAGAGACAAAACAGAGCACTTCCTTTTAGTAAAAGGAACAATTCACCAAGAAGGTATAATAATAGTAAATATTTATGCCACAAATATGGGTGCACCCACATTTGTAAAACAAAATCTTCAGGACTTCACATCTCAAATAGACTTCATCACATCACTCATGTCATTAGATTGATCTTCGAGGCAAAAGGTGGATAAACACTCTTTAGAACTAAAGAAAACTAAGAACCAAATGGACCTAATAGACATATACAGAATATTTTAGTGAGGAACAGCAGAATACACATTCTTCTCAGCAGCCCATGGAGCCTTCTCCACAATAGATCACATCCTGGGCCACAAAGCAAGCACCAGCAAATTTGAAAGATGTAATATAATCCCCTGCATCTTTTCAGACCACAATGGAATGAAAGTAGAAATTAACAACAGAAATAACAAAAGAAACTATTTAAATACATGGGGATTGAATGATACACTATTGAATAATGAGTAGGTAAGATCAGAAATAAGGGGAGAAATAAATAAATTTCTAAAACTAAATAAAAATAGAGACATAACATACCAAAATCTATGTGACACTTGGAAGGTGTTATTAAGAGGAAAGTTTATAGCATTGAGTGACCACATAAGAAAAACAGAGAGTCACCAAGTAAACAAACTAATGACACATCTCAAGGACCTAGAAAAACTGCAACAGTATAATCTCAAATCAAAAGAAGGCAGGGAATAATTAAAGTTAAAGCATAAATAAATAAAATAGAGAATAAAAAATTTGAAAAATCAACAAAACAAAAACTGGTTCTTTGAAAAAATTAATGATAAGATTGACAATCCCCTGCCCAATTTAACCAAGAGAAAGAAAGAACTCAATTGGTTAAAATCAGGAATGAAAAAGGAGACATCACCACAGACAGTGAGGAAATTGAAGGGATTATCAGGAACTGATTTGAAAATTTATACTCCAATAGACTGGAAAACATAAAAAAGATAGATTTCTAAACATATATAACATATATAAATTGAACCAAGAGAAAAAAGCAAGCATAAACCAACCAATAGCATTCAAAGAGATAAAAAGAACAATAAAAATTATTCTATTAAAGAAAATCCAAGACACTGATGGGTTTTCAGCTGAATTTTACAAAACCTTCATTAAAGAACTAATCTCAGTACATCACAACTTGTTCTGGGAAACTGAGAGATTGAATTTCCCCAAACTCCTTCTATGAGGCCAGTATCACATTAATACCAAAACCAAATAAAAATACCTCAAGAAAAGATAATTACTGACCAACATCTTTGATAAACAGAGACACAAAAATTCTAAACAAAATACTAGCTATACACATTCAAAACCATATCAAGAGAATCATACACCATGACCAAGTTCATTTTATCCCAGGAAAGCAAGGCTGGTTTGTTGGGCGTGATGATGCACACTTGTAATCCCCATGCTCAGGAGGCAGAGAAAGAAGGATCGAGCAGGTTCAAAGCCAGCCTCGCTGGCTTAAGAGAACCTGTTTTCAAATAAAAATATAAAATAAGTCTGGGAGTGTAGCCTGGAGGTAGAAGGGTTTCCAGGAACCCCAGTACCACAAAAAAAAAAAAAAAAAAAAAGCAAGGCTGGTTCAACATATGCATATCAGTACATGTTATTTACCACATAAACAGAACTGAGAACAAAAACCACATGATCAGAGCAATAGATGCTGAAAAAGCATTTAACAAAATCCAATACCCATTTATGTTAAAAATATTACAAAAAACTGGAATAAAAGGAACATATTTTAACATCATTAAGGCAATATACAATAAACCCAAATCTAATATCATATTAAATTGGGAAAAACTGCAAGAATTTCCTCTAAAATCAGGAACAAGACAAAGACACCCACTATCACCACTCCTTTTTAATATACTTCTGAAAACTCTTGTCACAGCAATAAGACAAGAGAAGAATATCGAAAGAATTAAAATAGGAAAAGAGAAATTAAAATTATCCTTTTTTGCAGATGGCATGATCCTTTATCTAGAAGACCCAAAGAACTCAACCAAAAGATTACTGGAGCTGATTAACCAATTCAGCAAAGTTTCAGGATACAAAATCAATCTAAAGAAATCAGTTGCTTTTCTGTATGACAACAATGAATCAATAGTGAAAAAAATCAAGAAAACAATCTCACTCACAATAACCTCAAAACCAAAAAAATACCTAGAAATAAAGCTAAGCAAAGATTTAAAAGACCTCTACAATGAAAACTATAAAACATTCAAGAAATTGAAATGACCTTGGAACTGGATAAATCTCCCCTGCTCATGGATAGAAGAATAAATATCATCAAAATGGCCATCCTACAAAAAGTGATCTACAGATTCAATGCAATTCCTATCAAAATACCAGTAACATTCTTCATAGACCTAGAAAAATCAGTCATAAATTTTATATGGAGAAAGAAAAGACCCAGAATAATCAAACCAATTCTCAGCAATAAGAACCATGCAGGAGGCATCATAATCCCTGACTTCAAGTTATACTACAGAGCAATAGTAGTAAAAACAGCATGGTATTGGCAAATAAAGAGGCATACAGACCAATGGAACAGAATAGAAGATACAGAAACAATCTCACAAACCTGGCCCCTTTGTCAATTGATCTTTGATAAAGGGGCCAGATTCATATGCTAGAGAAAATACAGCTTTTTCAACAAATGGTGCTGGGAGAAGTGGCTATCTATTTGTAGAAAGATGGAAGTAAATTCTTACCCCTCACCATGCACAGGATCAAAGACGTAGAAATCAGGCCAGAGACTATGAAGCTGTTAATGGAGGGAATAGATTCAACACTCCAACATTAAGGCACAGGAGTGATTTTCTCAACAAGACCTCCAAAATGCATAAAATTAAGACAAGAATTAACAAGTGGGATGGCATTAAACTAAAGGTTTCTGCTCATCAAAGGAAACCATCAAAAATCTACAGAAAAAGCCTACAGAATGGGAGAAGATCTTTACCAGCCACCATTCTGATAAAGGGCTAATATCCAGAATATACAAAGAGCTAAAAATACTTTACACTAGCAAAACAAACAACCCAATCAAGAAATGGGCAACTGAATTAAATAGACATTTTCCTAAAGGAGAGATACAAATGGCCAATAGGTACATGAAAAAATGTTCAACATCATTAGCCATTAGGGAATTGCAAATCAAAACTATGCTGAGATTCCTAATCAGAATGGCAAGCATAAAGAAGCCAAGTAACAACAAATGCTGGCAAGAATGTGGGGAAAGTGGAACTCTTTTACACTATTGTTGGGAATGCAAACTAATTCAGCCACTAGGGAGATCAGTTTAGAAATTCCTGAGAAAACTGGGAATGGATCCGGCAATACCACTCCTAGGTATCTTTCCAAAGGAGTTAAAAATCAGAGAATTACAGTAACATATGCATACCCATGGTCAGAGCAGCACAGTTTGTAATTGCCAAAATATGGCACCAGCCTAGGTCTCCATAAACAGATGAATGGATTACAAAATTATGGGAAACACACACAATGGAATTCTATTCAGCAATAAGGAAGAACAAAATCATATCATTTGCAAAATGGAAAGACCTGGAGAAGATTATGTTAAGTGAGATCAACCAACCACAGAAAGAAAAGGGACATATGTTTTCTCTAATATGTCCACAACTAGGGAATATTAGGGATATCATAGCAATTCAAGATAATGGAGGGGAAACCTCAACAAATCTAGAAAAGAAGGGTAGAAGAGGAAGAAGGCTGAGGTTGATTAATTTAACGAGATATGTTCAAATATGTGCACAAGTGTGAATGTAGCATGGTCAACCTGGACACTCACTGTTGTGAGGGTGGACAAAGAGAAGCGGAGGAGAGAAGGGCACCAAGCACTGTGTGAATTTGTGCCTTTTCCCAATATGATCCACATAAAAATAAAAATAAAAAATATTCTGTCTCATTCTGTAGGCTCTTTCATTAAGCTTTTAATTCCTTTGCTGCAAAGAAGCTTTACTAATTTTATACTATCCCATTTATTGATTCTGAATTTTATTTCCTGAGATTTGGGGTTTTATCAAGAAAGTCTCTACCAATAACTATATGTCGAAGTGTTAGTCCCATGTTTTGTAGTATTTTTATAGTTTCTTCTCTGATATTTATGTCTTTGGTACATTTCTAGTTAACTTTTGTGAAATATGAGAAATAGAGATCTAATTTAATTTTTCTACTTATAAATATCTAGTTTTTGCATCATTTTTTGTTAAAAAGGTCTTTTTTGGATCCTTTTTCAAAAACTCATTGACTATAAGTTTCAGAATTGATTTTTGTATCTTTTTTTTTTACTGCTGGTCTATGTATCTGGTTTTGTGCCAATATCATGCTCTTTTTGTTACTAAATTTCTGTAGTATAATTTTAAATCATGTATTATTATTGCTACAGTATGGTTATTATTGTTCAAAATTGTTTTAGCTATTCTGAGAGATTTATCTTTTATTTACTTATTTACTTCTTTGTATTTTCTTTTTTTATTGTTGCATTGTGATCATACATCTTAATAGGATATAAGATAGTAAAGGCACAAAAAAGAATTAAACTTCCATTTTTTGTATTTTTGTATTTTTACCATTATATTTTTGTTTCAGTAATGAGTTTCTGGCCCAAGTAAGTCTTACATAAGTAAAAATTTTAAATTTTATATTTTATCTTGACATTTTGAATTTTTCTTTCTTTCTTTCTTCTTCTTCTTCTTTTTTATTTTTATTTATTTATTTATTTATTTTTGGTGGTACTGGGGTTCCTGGAAACCCTTCTACCTCCGGGCTACACTCCCAGACCTAATTTTTTTTTAATACTTTTATTTGGAAACAGGGTCTCTTAAGCCAGTGCGGCTGGCTTTGAACCTGTGCGATCATCCTGTCTCACCTCCCAAGCACGGGGATTACAAGCCTGCACCACCATGCCCAGCTACTTTTTAATTTTATATAAATGGTTTTCCTCATTCCACATCTTTAATCTCCTACTAATGCAGAATTTCCTTTATCTACTTCTTTTTTTTGTGGGTCTGGGGATGGAACCCGGGGCATTTAACCTCCAAGCTACACCTACTGCCCTGTGTTTTTAAATTGTTTATTTTGAAACAGGTTCTCACTAAGTTGCAGAAGGCTGCACTAAGTAGCTGAGGCTGTCTGCAAACCGTGATCCTCCGGTCTCAGCCTCCCGAATGCTGGGATTACAAGCGTGCCCCACCACGCCCGGCTTATTATATGCCTTTTAATGACTACACTTATAAATTGGCATTTCACCCTCCAAATTAGCAAACTATTTTAAAATTCATTTAAATACTCTGTTTTTCTAAAATAAACATTTATTTTTTCATAAATTAAATAATTTTAAAATTTCAAATAAAAAATCTTTAACAAGCCTATGATTAGCATAATTATGTATTCATTTATAAAATAAGAGCACAGAAATAAGTCTCAAAGTTAACCAATTTTATTAAATATATCAGGTTTTAGTTTTAAGTTATGTATCAAAATCACTTTGCATTCCTCAAAAAATGACAAAAATTAAGCACTTTATACTTATAATTTTAATTGCCTTCTTAATCAGGTCAAGATTTAGATTTTATAAACTTGTTAGTATATTTAATAAAATTGCTGATTGGCAAAAACGATCTAAGCTTAGATAGATAATGACTCTTTTAATCACCTTTAGGAGTTCTATTCATTTAGGAAATATGAGCTACTTTAACAGGCACATATCCAAATCTCATAGCTTAAAGGGCTAGAAGTTTACTTCTTGCTTATTTAAAATCTAAGTGGCTCTCCTGTTCTATTGATGAATCTTTTCTTTTAGGAATTTGGAGATCCATATTTCCTTCATCCTATGAGTCCTCAAGCCACCTAGGAACTCTGCATTTGACCATGGATGGTGAAGGAGAAAATACAGAAGGTACTTTCCTTGCTTAATCTTGGGCACATTACTTCCACTTAACATTGCACTGCTGTAAAGTAGTCATATGCCTTTATCTAAATTCAAGGTGGCTTGAGAAGGGTTTGTATCTAGTCACTGACTGGCTATTTGTTTTCCAAGAAATACTCTGTAGTATACTACTGCATAATTAATTCATAGTGGACAGAAATTTAGCCATTTCAACCTGGGAACCAAGTTGCTTTGTGAAATTTGGAAAACATTTATATTTGTGTATTCTATCTTAATATAATAGAGATAATCATTGATATTTTTACAGAAAAATTAAAATGTTATGCATTTTTAAATTAACTTATTAATCTATTTGCTTCAGAAAATACTCATGTTTCGTTATAATTGTTTGGATCTGAAATATCTGCAAATGAATTTATGTTCAGAGGTGAAATAATTGACTCATAAAGGCTCTGACCTCATCAGTGAACTAACCCATTGATGTATTTATAACTTGAGTATATTTACTGGGTGGTGACTGGAAGTAGCTGGGGCAGGCTGAGGAAGCAGATCACTGGCGTGTGGCCGTAAAGACTGTATCTGTTCATGGTCCCTTTCTCCTTCTCCCTCTCTCTTTTCTGGCTGCCATGCACTCAGAAGCTTTTCTATGTCATTCCCTGAGGCTGGGGTGTTTCTGCTTTTGAGACAGCTGAACAGAGACTGAAATCTTTGTAATCATGAGTTAAAATAAAACCCTCTCTCCTTTAAGTTGTTCTTTTCAGGTATTCTGACCATAAGAAAAAAAAAGCTAACACATTTATACTACATGTATCTGAACCAATAATTGTTGATTACTTTTTGTTACATGTATATTAATCAATAAATGATAGGGTCAACACAGTGTTTCTTTAACACTGATCACAGAACAATCTGTGAAAGATTTTTAAAATGCACATGATTGGGCCCTTCCATCAGAGATTTTTCCTTCATTTGACCTGTGTATGACTTTGGTTTTGCATTTCTTTTAAATATCTAAAGAACATACTGTGTACAGTAGGATAGGGAGCAAGTAAATAGATATGTGTTTATAAAGAAAATCTAAGTTCCCTGAAAATTTAAGTTAGTCATCATCACTCTTGCTATTTCTATGTAAAATTGACTAGAAAATGTAAAAAGGAAAGCAAGAATATCTGTCTCACATATATATGGACTTAATTGTACCTAATTATCAATATGACCCTCTTCAGCTGTACCAAACATGAGGTAATACTGACTAGGGGACAGTATACTTTATTTATTTATTTATTTATTTATTTATTTATTTATTTATTTTTGTGGTACTGGTGGTGGAATAGAGGGGCTTTTCTACCTCTGGGCTATACTCCCAGACCTATTTTTATATTTTATTTGGAAACCGGGTCTCACTAAGTTGCTGAGAGCATCACTAAGTAGCTGAGGCTGGCTTCGAACCTGTGGGATCCTCCTATCTCAGCCTCCCAAGCGCAGGGATTATAAGCGTGTGCCACCAGGCCCAGCGGACAGTGTACTTTATAATGGTCATCTTAAATCTGAAGCATGAAGACAATGATAGAACTAACGTGCATTCATAATAGTAATACAAACCAACTATATTATTTCATCAGATGAAATAATATTGTATAAATCAATAGCATTATTTTAGATATACACAATACATATGTAAACATAAAATACACAAAATATCTCCCTCCTCAAGCAACAGAAACAAAATTTATTATAAAGTCACCCTAGATTTCCTAAATAATTAGGAACAAAGAGCCCATTTTTAAAATTTAATTGTATGGTGTTCTTCTGTTATATTTTCATTCTACCTAACAATAACAATCCTGAAGACCTGTGTCAGATATATATGTGATCAAATATCCCTCTTTAGACAATAATCTGACAAAAGACACAGGGGAAGAAAGTCATGCAACCGGGCTGCTCTGTGCAGTGTCCACTGGCCCAGATTTTAGTGAGTTTTTTTGTTTGAAAAGATAGGAAGATTATCTGACCAGAAAGGAGAATCATTTTTTTATTTTAAGAATAAAGAAGCAAGTGTCATAATACTTGTACTTTATGGAATAGCAATAAAAACTTTTAGAGTCATCTTGTAAAAGTTCTATAGAAGATAAATTCCTTATTTCAAACAGTAATATATTAAATAAAATATTTTTATCAATGATAAAGATACCACAAAAATGATAAATAGACCATATACATTAACATCAACCAAAAATGTCTAAGAAATTTTTTCAGTTCAATGCCCTCTGAAATCTGTCATTCATATCTGCCAGAACCTCTTTTTTCTATGGGCAGAAAGACAACTCACACATTATTCTAAGCCTTCATTAAAAATGGATGTTTCATGAAGATAGCTGTTGCCACTTTAATAGCAGTCCAATGCTGACAGCAGCTTCTCACTCACAGGCATTTGCCAATTGGCATGAATATTAAATGGTCTCAGAATTTATGTTTTATTTCTTGCAAAAGTTAAAGACCTTATTTCAAGATATTAAGCTGATCATATTAGATTGAACTTATGCAAATTTTTGGAGGATTTTTAAAAACTATTTTCACGCCTTCAGCATCCCCAGTGTATTATAAATTTATTTTTTTTAGTAAATGAAACAGATTTAATCATATTATTAATCTTTTAACGTTCCTTCAAACAAGAATTTAATTCTTGGGTTTTGAAGATAGTACAGACAATTTATATATATAACAGGTTGTAGGCAAAGCTTTTCTAGCATGGATCTAGAACATATTTTTTAAGAGCTATAAAGAGGTGATTTCATCTGTGTTTCATTTGTGGAGGTCTCATATTATGTCTTTCAGGATTTCAGATTTTCTACTTTTATTTTTTTACTTGAGAATGTTATTAGAATTTACAATTGGAATAATTACATAAATCACTAAATATTGAAACTATTTCAAAATTAGTTAAAACTTAAGGTTTTAATATTAATGTTTAATGTTTAACATTTAATGTTTCAGTCTTTTTTTCTTAGTAAATTCTTCTTGACCAAGCACTTCCTATCTTAGAGTTGCCCTATAGACTTTTGTATATTCATTTTCAAATGAGTAATGAATTAGAGGCTGTTTTCCAAACACTTATATTGGGCTATAGTTCTTTGTTTTTTCTCCATCGAGCAAACATAGGCTTTGTGTTTATCCTTTCATTTCTCCACATATGCAAACTGAATATTTTAATACCTCATATTGTTATTGGCTAAAGCACATTTATATTTGCACTGCGAAGCCAAAGTTACAGCAGTTAATCTAAAAGGTCAGTCCATGAAGGATTATCTAATGCAAAGTTTAGCATATAGAAGTCAAAGATCATGCAACTTCCCTCCTGAACCCTCTGTCAAAGCATGTTTTCTGTCACCATAACGTTGTGCTCCAGAAGAAAGTATTCAGAGATGGTTGAATTGCCAGCACAGGTCAAGATAGGACACACCTGCTGTGCATTCACAGTAAACCAACTGGCTTGTTCAATGCCGCAATTTAACTGTAACACTAGGTCATGCTGTGCATGTGGTTTGAAAGTCTTTTTGTTTTTAGGCAAATACCTTTCCACCAAATATCTAAGCATGCAACTTGGATGTTATTTTGTTTTTATGAGATTCCAGGGAAGGAACATAGTAAAGCTTGTAACCCTGACTTTGTGAAGGAGGAAGATGTTAAAACTGAAAGGAGTCCTACTATTTTATCAAATGCATAATGAAAATAGTGCTCATGAGAATATTCATCCATAACAAATGCTTTATTTACAGTTATATTTCAACTTTGAGGAAAGTGAGTCATAATCCATATATTTTTTAAAATGTTTGACTATTGCATGTCTACATTTTGTATTCAGAAAAAAATCTCTGTATTTTTGCTATTAGTGGAACTAGCATTAATATTACTTGCTTATATAATAGCTTTTTTCATGTGGTGCTATGGATTGAACCCATGAGCATTCTACCTCCAAACTATACCCAAGACTGAATTTTAAAATTATTTATTTGGAAACAGGGTCGTGCTAAGTGGCTGACAGCCTCATCAAGTTGCTGAGGCTGGTCTCAAACTTTCAGTCCTCCTAACTCTGCCTCTCAAGTACTGGGATTACAGTCATATTCTACCATGCTCAGCTCAAGATAGCTTTTAAAGGCCAACTAGTGAACAGATGCCTTGTTACAAATTTTAAGAAAAATATCTATATAATCGGAGTGTTAGATTGTGTTGTTTATATTGTATAAAGTCTAAAACCAGTGATTTGCTGACCTGGTTTATATTGAGTCTTAGAGCGTATTGTCAAATATTTGGAAACTGCAAGCTGGTTTTCCAGTACAGATATCACAACAAAAACACATTTATATTTGTATACACAAATGAACATGCATGTTTAATTAAATAAAATGTATTAATATAAAGGTAATAAATACTCAAAATATTATATATTAATTTTATATAGCACTACTACTTTTTGCTATTTTAAATAATTGAAAGCTATTGACACCTATTATTTATGTATTATTTAAATACTATATGACATTCTGCTATTAAGCATCCCTTTGGTATGTTTATGGGAGTATTTATACTCCTGGAATCAGCAAATTTTGTAAGCTAGGACTTAATTGTTTTATTAATTGTTTAAATCAAGACTTATTAAACTACTACTTGTGCATCAGCAGCATATCTTGCTTATTTTTTTATTTAATTTTTTTTACTAAAACTTGTCATGCTCTAATGACAGTCGAGGAGTTGCAATATAGTCTATATGATTGACAAGCCTAAAATACATACTATCTGACCCTTTAGGAAATTTACAGAACTTTGGTTTTGTAAACTTAACTGGACTTAAAAAAGCCATAAAATGTTGATGATTCAATGAAGTTTTTGCCCAGTGAATTAGGAATATCACAAAATAATGAAAAACTATTTTTCCTTTATTTAGATAGATATTATCCAATTTATCAAAGAAGTCCTTTACATCATTGATGAAAAGTTTTACTACCTGTTTTCTTTGTTTCAATTTCATCTTTTTGATGAAGATAAACAAAATTATTCATTAATAATTATTCTAGATCTACATTAAATATCACTTGCAACCATAGTGGTGATAGATGAACAACTTCAGAAAAATCAACAAAAATATATTGTCAGAATTAATGAGCTATGTGGAATTTAGCCTAAAGAATATTGGTTGTTAGATTATTTGTACAGTATGTGTAGTGTAACCATTCTATCTATAAAATTTATACTAAAGATATGCTAAATACAGTAATTTGGGTTATTTTTGGAGTCACTGTTATTCTTTTTCCAGCATATTGCTTGCTAAAGCTATGGGCTACTCCAAAAGTACCTAAATCTATTCATCATTATACATTTATAAAATAATAGTACTATAGAAATACATAGTTGAAGTTTTATGACATTATTTTGTATTAGCTACCACATAATTCACAAAATTGACTTTTTATTATTTGAGTCTCTATGTCACTTTTGTTTGTTTGCAGTGCTAGGAACTGAACCCAGACCCTGGTCTATGCTGGGCAAGTGTTCTTTTACTGGGTTGAATCCCCATCTCTATTTCAAACTGAGGCAATCTGAATCTGGAACTTTAAAAAGTGGCAAAGTTTATGCACAATCAAAAAGTTTGATTATTATAATGTAAAAATATATTATATACATTACATTTTAGGAAAAAATAAATTAATTCTACTAATTCTTTAGATATGCATTTCAATATATTTGTCCATCTCTGTACAGAAATTGAGACATTTTAGTTACATTGGGTATTTTTTTTCCTTTTCAGAATTATCATGTATCTGTTCTCTTTTTTATTTAGTAGTTAATGGGTAAGGTAGTTATAAGTAACTTGGAAATCACTGTTCAGTGTCAGTGTATGGTCTTATGTTAACACACACACACACACACACACACACACACACACACACACACACATTCTTTTGTGCAGTCAAGAAGCAAGGATTTGTTCTTTTTATTTTTCACAAAATAGCAAAAATCACCTCATTAATAGCTTTTTCACTATAAGGCCTGAATTACTCCCTCATCTGGTTAGGACTCCAGGTGGAGTCAATAATTTCACATTCACTGAAAGAAATGGAAAGAGACAGACTATAATCTGGAGCTGTATAATTCAGTATTCCAAAGAATTTTATATTCAGCATGAACCTACAAAGCTTACCTGATGAGTATTTCATTTACTGAATGACTCCCTTGCAGTTTGATTTTGAGTATGCTATTCTACAGTGTATTTCAGAAATTAGGTTTTGAAACTGTAATGAAAGTAAATTTCAGTACTCCCCACTGTAACCAGAAAAATAGTTGAAAACAATAGGAACAAAAACAACTTAGTAATGTATTATTTAAAACCAAATTAAAATCAACTAAAATCAAATAAAAAATAAGTTTTTTCACCTAGTTAGTAAAATCACAATCTGTGCAAAAAATGAAGCTGTACGTCATATGTTATATATGGTTTTGAGGATTGATGGAGAAAATGAAAAGAAAAGGACACATGTCGAGACAGGATAGCATAAAAGAAACCAAAAAAATTTCCACTGATGAGATTAATTTCCTCATGATTTAATTATATCTACGAACATCAATTACATGAGCTCTTTTAGGGAGTATTCTATATCTAACCATAACATTTACCAAAGCAAAAATGTGATTGAAAAGCAAGTTCTGGATGCTGTCGCAGCAGTAGTTTGGAACAACTGGCACATACCTGGACCCTAGAATTTATTGGCGACTGATGCAGGTATCCCTTCAGTTCATGAATTCATCTGGGAAATTTTAAGAACTCTAATGCTCAGGCTATAGGCCAGAATAATTAATTTAGATGATTTGGGAAAGATGGGACACAGATACCTGTACTTTTTTTTTAAGTTGCTCGGATCGTTTCAAAATTCAGTGAGGTTGGGGAATATGTCTTAGAGAAATTTAACTGGACTTTCCCTTGATTGCATATTATAATCTGAGAGTTGTGATGATTTACTAATGCCTGATTCTTCCTCTGAACTAATCTAGTCAGAATCTCTAAGGATGTGGCACTGTAATGGGAATTATTGAAAACCAGCACTTTATAATTTAGACAGAAAATTATTATGTCTTCATGTTTTTACTTAATTGGTTCTAGGACAATAAAAATGAATATCAATAAATTCAGCAAACTACTAGGATTGTAAGATGATGATGGTAATAATTTACTTCTTAAGAGGTTTTATGTCTTTCTTCACATTTAAACTTTATGCTTGACTTATTAAGTTTTAATTCAGTTATTTTATGTGTAAAAATCTTTTGGAGACAAATGAAAATTTCAATCATTACTATCATTTTACATTAAGATTAAATTCTTACACAAAACACCTTATTTAATTAGAAATTTCACATGCTGAAAACATGATTTTTAATGCCATCTACTTAAAAGAGCTAAAATAAAACTTCCTAAAACCAATTCCAACAGGAGGATTTTATTCCTTTAGTCTCATTTTGTACTTATTCATTGTCATGAAAGTCAAAGCATGTGAGTAATAATATACTTGAATATTGAGAAAGAAATTGTTGAATAAATAATTCTCTGAAAGGTTAAATTTAATTTGAAAGTAGACAATCTTCTTTTACTAGGGTTATGGACATTAAAGGTGAATAGCCTAATAGACTTACTTAGGCAGAGGAAAATTAATGCTAATGGGTAGCTTTTTTATTTGCATTATGTATATTCACCAAAATATTCTGTATAATAAGTTATTATCTGAGAAGGAAAATAAAGCAGAATGTTGTTGAGTTTTCTTACAAGATTATTATTTATTTATTTATTTATTTATTTATTTATTTATTTATTTATTTTTGGTGGTACTGGGGTTCCTGGAAACCCTTCTACCTCTGGGCTATACTCCCAGACCCATTTTATATTTTTACTTGGAAACAGGGTCTCGTAAGCCAGTGAGGCTGGCTTTGAACCAGCGTGACCCACCTGTCTCAGCCTCCCAAGTGTGGGGATTACAAACAGGCGCCACCACGCCCGACTAAATTATTTATTTTTAAAAATTAAACTAAATATATTTTAAAAGATGCATAAGAACAAAAGCTGTATGCAATAATGGGGTGTGTTGATACATGCATATGTTGTTCAGGGTGATGAGCTGATACATGCATACCTTGTGTAAAGTTTTATTCAGATTAAGCACATCTATCTTTTTGAACAATTATCATTTCTTCGTGGTGATAACCTTCAAAATACTTTTTTTAGCTTTTTGAAATATACATTACATTACTGTTACATGTAATCATCCCTCCACGCAATAGCACACCAGAACTCCTGGGTCGATCTAACAGCAACTTGGTGCCCATTGCTCAATGTTTCTACCATTCCCTCTACTCTCCTACTACACATAGAGGTGAGATCACATGTCACTTGCATGCCTATTCCTGGCTTGCTTCACTTGCTATTAACTATATCCTGACATGATTTTATTCTCTTTTACTTCTGAATTTTATTCTATTATATACATGTACCAGATTTCCTTATCCATTCATCAGCTGATGAGCACTTAGGTTGTTTCATTTATTGCTATTGTGGATACCGCAGCAATGAACATGGGGGTGCAGACATCTTTGACATACTCCTTTCATTTCCTTTGGATATATAGCTAGAAGTGAAGCACCTGTGTAATATTATAGTTCAGTTTTTAATTTGGGAGGAACTGTCACACTGTTTTTTTTTCATAAAGGCTGAATTAATTTACATTTTTATGAATAGTATGCAAGGGTCCCCTTTTCTCCCCATTCTTACCAGCACTTTTTGGCATTAGCCTTTATGGTATGTCACTCTTTCTCTTTTTTATTTTTTTGGGTGGGACTGGGGTTCCCGGAAAACATTCTACCTCCGGGCTACACTCCCACACCTATTTTTATACTTTTTTATATGTGGAAACAGGGTCTCCTAAGCCAGCACAGCTGGCTTTGAACCTGCAGGATCCTCCTGTCTCCACCTCCCAAATGCGGGGATTACAAGAGTGCGCCCCCACGGCTGGCCTGGTATGCCATTCTTAATGGTGTGAAGTGGTATCTTATTGTGGTTATGATTTGCAATTTCTTCATGATTAGTGATGTTGAAGAATTTTTTTAATATACTTTTTAGCTATGTGTAGATTTTCTTTTGATAAATGTCTATTATCATCTATTGTCCATTTTTCAATTCATTTTTTAATTTTTAGAGCATTTTACATATTCTGGAAACTAACCTCTTCTCAGTGCATAGCTTTCAAATATTTCTCCCATTGCTTAAGTTGTTTCCTCACTCTGCTGATTGTTGCTTTTGCTGTGTGGAAGCTCTGTAATTTGATGGAATCCCATTGGTTCTATTTTTATTTATTATTATTATTCTTTTGCTTTTGTTTCCTATGATCTTGGGGTCTTGTCCAACAAAAATCCTTGCCCATTTCTATGTTTTGAAGCACTTTTACTATTTTTATAATACTTTGATAGTTACAAGACTTACATTTAAATCATTTAGAGTTGATTTTTGTACTCATTGAGAGAAGTCTGATTTTATTCCTCTGCATGTGGATATTGCTTTTCAAGTACCCCATAACAAAAGGTCTGTTTTCCAATGAGTATTTTTAAAACCTTTGTTGAAATTTGGTTAGCTCTAGATGTGTGTGTGTGTGTGTGGCTTTATTTCTTGGCTCCTTTTTCGGTTTCATTTAAAAAATTTTTAAATTTAATTTAAAATTTGAATTTTCAAATTGAGAGAGAAAATGTAGAATAAAGTTATAATAGCATCTTTATTTAGTTAGTAAAAAAAAAAAAGAAGGGAAAGCAGTATAATGGTATCTATTTCCTGAAATATTTAATCGAAGTTTAAAAATAAAATACTTAATAAAACAATTTTTCCTTCTGATATAAATGTAAATCTGACCTTCACTCTATTTTTTTAACTTTCTTACATGAATTTATGAAACTCATTTAAAATGAATGTTTTACATTACCTAATTAAAAATATATATCATAAATTTGTAATGATAAACCTTGTGGTTTGAATAAGGTTTAGTCCTACCCAAATTCACCTAGATGTTTGGTGTTCAATGCAGTAATGTTGAGAAATTGTGGGTCTTTTAAAAGACATTGGGTAATGAGATTTCTGCTTTCATGAATACATTTATATTTCTTCTTGTGGAAATGGGTTAACTATCACCTAATTTCTTTTTCTACCCCTCTCCTCTCTTTTTCATGTGGCCACATGGTGCCCATATTGGGAAACAAGGAAATGCCAGCACCATGTCCTTGGACCTTTAGAACTAATGAGTCAAAACAGGCCTCTTTATAAATTACCCTGTGTCACGTATTCTGTTATAGCAATAGAATACAGGCTAAGACAACCCACTAATTAAAAGAATTACTTGAAGGGAAAATAGTTCAAATGAATAATTAGTTTTGTAACAATATCTGATTTAGTTGTCAAATTGATTAGTAACACTAATTACATCAAAGTGCATCAAAATTGTTAGTGAAAAACACTTAATTTAAATGTTGAAGATTTATTTTGTTCCTATAGATGTCATAACTATGTACTTGTAGCAGATTTTATCATGTTAGTGTAAGTTGTATAGGATATAGTCAAAGAAGTTATATTTTTCAGATGGTTATAATTTAAGGAATATGATATTGAGAAAGAATATAGCTCAAATTTTCTCAATTAAAAATGACCATTCATTTATTGTTGTCAATTTTTTTTTTTTTTTTTTTTTTTTTTTTTTTTTTTTTTTTTTGGTGGTGGTACTAGGGTTCCTGGAAGCCCTTCTACCTCCGGGCTACACTCCCAGACCTATTTTATATTTTTATTTAGAAACAGGGTCTCCTAAACCAGTACGCACGGCTGGCTTCGAACCTGCGCGATCCTCCTGTCTCCGCCTCCCAAGCGCAGGGATTACAAGCGTGCGCCACCACGCCTGGCTACTGTTGTCAATTTTTTACATAGCCAGAGCCCAGAGCCTCCTCATTTTGCAATGACTCTCATGGTATGAAGAATATGTTCACCTATACTCATCATAATAATTTCTTTTTCAAACACAAGTTTATTTTCAGAAAAATGTATTTACTTATGTATTGTTTTTATATTGAATTATTTTGTGTGGTATTGGAACCCAGAGGCTTTCTACCTCTGGGCTACACTCTTAGACCTATTTTTTAATGTTTTCTTTGGAAACAAGGTCTCCTTAAGTTGCTGATAGCCTCAATAAGTAGCTGAGGCTGGCTTCAAATCTGCATGATTCTCCTGTCTCAGCCTCCCTAGTACTGGGATTACAAGCATACACAACCATGCCCAGCTCTGTTGGATTTTTTTAACAAAGTGAAATTTTAATTATCAACCAATAACTAATAAATATAACACTGAAAGACCTTTATGATTTTGAGAAATAACCAATGATTGTGTCTCATCTTAGTTATTCATTAGGATAAAGAAAATCTATAGATATACCAGACTAAATAGTAAAAAGCTTTAATAGTTTGTCTTCCATAAACACACATCTCATCTAAAGTTGAGAGCATTTCAGACATATTAAGAGTTATGGGAATTAAATTGTTATAAAAATCATAAAGTTTAATAGAAATTATAGCTATTAAGTTATTATAAATTTAAGAAAACCATGTAACTGTATCACAATAATCACTTGCAGAAATAAGATAAATAACTTTTTGGAATCTTCCTTTCACCCTTTTACTTTTGCCAAATTATAATTCTTGACATATTTCTCACTAAAATAAATATTTGTATGTTTCAAATTATCTAGAATTAGAATAATACCATAAATTTCTGGAGGTGATTATTTACTTAAAAATAATAAATGGACCTCATAATTAAGGCTATTATTTTATTTCCATCCAAACAATATGCTAAAGAAATTCACATATTCCATTTCACTTATATTTGAATCATATGCACCACAGAAAACACAGAAGTTTCCATTTCTTCCAAATTTTAATCTTCTCTAAGGTCATTTTGAAATGGATGAGTTAGCAAATATGCTTGATAGCTTGTGGGGACATAACCTAACTACTCACTAGTAACAGCTTGAGAGCTATGAAAATTGAGCAATTACCTGAGGAAATGCTTTGTGAAGCCGATGACCTTTGTCCTTGTTATCTCCATGGAGACCAGGAGGAAAAAGATCATGTGTACTCGCTAAATATATGTTGATAAACATGAACAGAAAAAGACAACCATGAAAAAAGAGGTCAAATTTTTTTTCTAACTTTTACCTATAAAACCCTTGTTTCAAAGCCTGGCATGGTGGTGCACACTTGTAATCCCCGCACTTGGGAGGTGCAGACAGGAGGATAGTGCAGGTTAGAATCCAGGCACTCTGGCTTAAGAGACCCTGTTTCCAAATTTAAAAAAAAAAAGTATAAAATAGGTAGTGTAGCCCGGAGGTAGAAGGGTTTCAAGGAACCCTAGTACCACACACACACAAAACAAAAACAAAAACAAAAACAAAAACAAAAACAAAAACAACCTTGTTTTCACAGTTTTTTAGTTCACTTTTATACGTGCAGAATTAAATGAAAAATGACTAAAATAGTAGACATTTTGAAATTACTATAGTAATCTGTTCAGTGGATTGTACTATCTTAATTGCTAAGAACAGATACACCAGGAATTATGTTTATAAAATATGTTCTCATACCTGTATAAACATATAAGATGTATTTATAAAATTGTTTTTCTAAGGATGTTTTATCAAATTTAATCTAATATATTTATGTATATTTATCATGTTAGTTTAAGTGTAGGATATATCATTTTTATATATATACTCTATATATGTAATATATATAAATATATATGTCAAATTTTGAATTCCCTTTTTCTCTATCTCAAAAGATTATAGAAGGGATGCATATGGAAAAGAATCTCACCTATTCAACAGAGCAGGAGAATCATTCAATAGCATTCAAAAAGATGGCAGTTATTTGGTCAAATTTCTCTTTTATTTATTATTTTTCATTCTTGATAAACTAAGAAAGCAAGAACATTGGAAAATATTGAAATTCTACTAGAAGAAATAGAAAGGGGTGGGAATTGTGTAAGGGTTAATTCAATGATGTGTGCATGTATAGCCTACCATCTTGTACTCCATTGAGATGTATGAGTACAGTGCACACAATTAAACAAAAAGCAATAGAAAGGAAAGGCAGTTTTTCTTAATGTGTTACTAAGTCCACTATCTCATGCTCATTTGATCAATTAACTTTCAAAAACCAGAAAAAAGATACATAGCAAGTATTTAAAGGGTTTATCACTTTATACTCAAGTTACTTAGCTGAAACAATTGTATACTTATACATCAACATTAAAGAATTCTGAAATTTTGTAATTTCTTGGTTTTTTATTTTCCCAAATCCTGAAAATAAAACAGGAGCATATAAATATAGAGACATATGATGAAAAATAAATAGCAATAAACATATAATAAAATAAATTATAGATATTAAATTAATATAAATTATGTAATATATAAAATATATAATTGTGCAAAATATAGAATGAATTTGTTCTATCTTAAAAGTGGTTAAAAAGAAGTATGAGTATGGGGCTGGTGATATAGCTAAGTGGTAGAATGCTCATCTAGAATGTGCAATACCATTGGCTCAACCTCCAACATCAAAAAGAGAAAAATATCTGTATAAATATTAACTATGTTTAATCTTTTTCCATATCACTGAGTTCCTATTCCTCATTCTACAATGAGATGAGTAAAACATTGTGACTTTACTTTTCTAGCAGGACTTGCGACTACATAAAACCAGGGAAGTCACTCTTGTATTTTGCTAGTAGTTATGACATTAAAAATTCAGAGATTCAATTTTTATCTAAAAGTTGTAGAAAATCAATCTATAATAATCATTTTCTTTATTATTTTTATTTTTGTGTTTTTTGGGGATTGAACTTGGTGCCTTATACATGCTAAGCACATATTCTACCACTGAGCCACACCTTTAGGTGATAAATAATTTCTTTAAAAGAATATTGTGTTGAAAAATAAAAAATGTTGTACTGAGGAAGACCTTTGAGTTCATAGAGTCATAGGAGTGAAGGCTGGAACACCCTTTCCAATATTTTGGTTAAGGGATTTGCATTAAAATTTATATTATTAAATAAAATTATTATCAAAAAACAATTTTAAATGGTGAAATCTATTGTATATTTCTGAGGGCATATTTTAAACAATATACACAGATGGTATATATTTTATATACTTTCATATTTCTCCTTCACTTGTACTGCATTTTGAAAATAATAAAAAAATTAATGTTGTACTTTACAATTTCTATCTAGTGTTGAACATCTAAAGTACAGTTTCATTGTGTGGTGGTCCATAAAGATTTTGATTTCAAGGATACTCAAGAGACATACCTTTTATAAATTTTACTATGGATAATAAATACCACATGAGATGAGATGATATAAATGTAGGAAAATAAGTAGAAAATCCAAGAATTGAGACATTATACATATAACTTAATGGCTTGTATAACAATGTGAAGCTAACAAATGATGTTGAAAGGGAATAAAAAGAATTCAGATAGAATCAGAGAGAAATAAAAAAGGGGAGGTGTTTTTTTATGAACAATTAGAATTTATTTATTTTTGTTATATTTTCTTTTTTAATTGTACTTAATTGGTGTACTATAGTCTTACATTATAATGTAGACCATGTTGACAATGGCGTACATTCACACAGTACACATTCACACAGTACTTGGTGCCCTCCCCCTACCCTGCTTCTCCTTTTTTCTCCCTCCCAATACTGAGAGTCCAGGTTAGCAATGTTATATTCACATGTGTACACATATTTGAATGTAGCTTTTCCATTGATTAACTTCTCTTTTTTTCCTCCCTACCCCTCTTTTCTGGCTTTGCTGAGGTTTCCCCTCCGTTATATGAGCTTGAGCATATTAGAGAAAACATATGTCTCTTCTCTTTCTGTGCTTGGCTAATCTCACTTAACATAATGTTCTCTGGGTCTTTTCATCTTTTTGTGAATGACATGATTTTGTTCTTCTTTATTGCTGAGTAGAATTCCACTGAGTGTATTTCCAATAATTTTCAATCCATTCATCTGTTGATGAAAACCTAGGTTGGTTCCATATTTTGGCTATTGGAAATTGTGCTGCTATGAACATGGGAATATATATATGTTACTGTAGTTCTCTGATTTCAACACCTTTGGAAAGATAACTATAAATAGTATATCTGAATCATGTGATGGATCTATTCCCCATTTTCTAAGGGATATCCACACTGATCTCCATAGCGGCTGGACTAGTTTGCACTCCCACCAACAGTGCAAAAGAGTTCCTCTTTCCCCATATCTTCACCAGCATTTGTTGCTATTTGACTTCCTTATGCTTGCCATTCTGATTGGAGTTAGATGGAATCTCAGTGTAGTTTTGATTTGCATCTCCCTGATGGCTAGTGATGTTGAACTTTTTTGTCATGTATCTATTGGCCATTCATATCTCTTCTTTTGTGAAGTGTCTATTCAATTCAGTTGCCCATTACTTGATTGGGTTGTTTGCTAGTGTAGAGTCTTTTGAGCTCTTTGTATATTCTGGATATTAGTCCTCTATCTGAGTGCTAGCTGGCAGAGATGTTCTCCCATTCTGTAGGCTTTCTCTTTAGATTCTTGATGGTTTTCTTTGATGAGCAGAAACTTTTATTTTGATGCCCTCCCACTTGTTAATTCTTGTTTTAATTTTCTGCACTTTGGAGGTCTTGATGAGAAAGTTACTTCCTGTGCATATATATTGAAGTGTTGAATCTATGTCCTCCTTTAATAGCATCATAGTCTCTAGCCTGATTTCCACATCTTTGATTCTGTGCACAGTGAGAGATAAGAATTTAGTTCCATCTTTTTACAAATGGATAGCCAGTTCTCACAGCACGGTTTGTTTAAAAGCCTGTATTTTCTCCAGAATTTGACCCTTTTTTCAAAGATCAATTGACTATAAGTATGTAGGTTTGTTTCTGTATTTTCTATTCTGTTCTATTCATCTGTGTGCCTGTTATCGTGCCAATACCATGCTGTTTTAACTACTATTGCTCTATATTATAATTTGAATTCAGAGATTGTGATGCCTCCTGCATGGTTCTTATTGCTGAGAATTGCTTTGGTTATTCTGTGTCTTTTCTTTCTCCATATGAAATTCATGACTAACTTTTCTAGGTCCAAATAAATCAGTTGCTTTTCTATATGCCAGCAATTAATCCACAAAGAGAGAAATAAGGAAAAGAATTCCACTCACAATGACCTCAAAAACAACAAAATACCTAAGAATAAATCTAAAAAAAAGGATGCAAAACACCTCTACAATGTAAACTATAAAACACTTAAAAAAGAAATTGAAGATAACTTTAAAAGATGGAAAGATCTCCCTTGTTCATGGATAGGAAGAATAAATATTATCAAAATGGCATTCTGTCAAAAGTAATCTACAGATTCAATACAATTCCAATCAAACTACCAATAACATTCTTCATAGACCTAGAAAAATCAGTCATGAATTTCATATGAAGGAGGTGTTTTTAGAAAACAACATATGATCTACTTGTTAGCTAAGGTAGAGGTGCCTAATTTGTTAAGCAATAACCATTAAATTCAGTAACAAAGATGATACTGCTAATGTTTACCAGATGATCAGAAAAGAGGTGAGGTGAGGGTGATTGCTTATTTGAAGGAGATGGTATGACAAAGTGGATATATGAGAGAGAGAGAGAGAGAGAGAGAGAGAGAGAGAGAGAGAGAGAGAGAGAGAGAGAGAGAGAGATATCTGCTTGTTTGATTCAATTATGAAAGATGGGACAGGTTCTCACAAGAGAAAATGGTATGGAGAGATCAAGTGATAGGATTATACATGAACAAGCTAAAACACTTTTCTTCTTTTGAAATTTGATAAAAGAGCTGGGTGTAGTGGCGCATACTTGTAATCCCAGCATTTGGGGGGATGAGACATGAGAAGCACAAGTTTGTGGCCAGCCTCAGCTATTTAGTGAGACTCTGTTTCAAAATGAAGAATAAAAAATGGCTCTGGGAGGTGTAGCTCAGAAGTTAGAATGCCTCAGTGCTAAAAAAAAAAATGAAATTGAATAAAATTAAGTGAAGGTGAACAGAGATACAGAAACAATTGGAATTGAGGATGTGGAAAAATGAGAAATCTCATGCCCTACTCATGGAGTTAACTGCTCTATGAGAGAGAAGTTCCACAGTTGAAAGAGAAACAGTGGCTAGACAGTTGCTTTAGGAAGAATGTTGAAGGCCTAGAGTATGTTCAGTGAGGAATGGATTTTAGGATTCTAGAGGTGAAACCCTTTTCAGAGATCAGGTCCAGGATACTGCTGTGAAGTGGTTTGCTAAAATGGAATGTATATAAACAATGTAGACACAAAAAAAAGTTAAAAGAAAAATTAAGATAATATCTTAGGCCTTTGGATTGTCTTTAACAGAATACCAATATTAGGTAGGTTGTAAACACAAAATTTACTTATCATAGTACTAAAATCTGGGGTGTCCAAAATCAAGATGCTGGCAGATTTGATGTCTAGTGATGCCCTTCTTCTTGGCTCATATACAGACTTCTCATTGTGTCCTCATATGGCAGAAAGGAAGTTAGAAGGGTACTAATACAATGCATGTGAGCTAAACCCTCTTGACCTAAGCAATTTCCAAGACCCCATCTCCAAATACTATCCTGCCAGAGATTAGGTTTCAATATCTAAATTATTAAGGACACAAACACTTATATTATAGCAATTAGATTAAACTGCCTAAGGTAGAATAGTTAACAAAGAATCCTGATTGCATAATTTATAAATACAATTTCTACAAGCATTTTAGATTTTTGTTTTGTTTTGATCACATAAGAAAAACAGTATTGTAAATCATTTTAATTTGAGTCTGGAAAACAGTTTTTGATTTACAAAGTGTTATAGCATATATTTTCTCAGTTCATAAAACATGATACATGATTTTGTCCCTGAGGCTAACATAACCTTTTAATAATTTAATATATATAGTGGTTTTTCAGCAATCACCCAATATTAAATTTTGTATTAAATATCTTAAAAATGATCCTTAAATAAATCATGAAACTTTCTATCAATTTATTGTGTTGATAATTATTATTCCAATTGAAAATATGAAGAATTTAGTTTGGAAAGATATATACCAGACAATATAATTGATGAATGTTTTAGCCATGACCCAAACTCAGACACATCACTTCAGAATGTGAATGCTGTATCATTAAATATGCTGGTTGAAATAGTTTTGATAAGACTATACTCTCAAGGTGCATAACAAGAAAAAAGTTTTATGGCAAAAGGAGCATGTATATTCTTTCTGATAATTGCTAAGATTAATTTTCCTAGGAAATGTTTAAATCTCCTACAAATTCTGTGATCTCTTCTATGGGGTTTGAATCACTCCATCTCTTTTCGGTGTCTGTAGTGACAAACTCTGCCAGTCCCCAAACATAAATAACAGAATCCAGAAATACTCTCAAACTCCCTTTACAAGGACTACAACTTGCTATTAAATGGAAGTAGATTCTCTCTACAGCTAAGCTAAGCTTTTATTGTGCCTCTGAGAAATAATCTGCCTAAAGTGGAAACGTTAATGCTAACAAAACTGGGTTACGATGTCAGCCCACTGACATGCCTGTTCCCCTGAAGTCATGCTGCTGCCACACCGTGGTGCCCTGCTAATTAATTTCCTCGTTAGGTCACAAGGGAGCACTTAGAGAAGAGCTGCGGTAGTTTGTTCCTTTCTGCCCTGGACAAATAAATCAGTGGCCATGCATTATTTTTAGGCCTTTTAATATTCATTTCAGAAATAATTCCACACTGAAGATTTTCTCTTTTAGTTCTCCACTTTGTTAGACTCTTTTATTGACAAGAAGACAAAACTCTAAGTTATATTTAACCCACACATGCAAAAATAGAACACAACACAAGCTCACCACTTTTCTGTTTTGCCTAGGTCTTATCTTTGGGCTAAAAATAATTCTAAGGAAAAAAAGCATTTTCTTCTTGCTTAGCGATGAAGGCAGATGGTATAGACTGCATTTAGAACTTTGTGCAATAGTTTTCCATAGCATTAACAGTAAATCTACCATTTGCCATCTATTGTTCTATTTAAATACATTTAATTTACATTTAACAAGACACCTCTTATTCTTGGGAGTTAATTGAAGAGTTAGTGACTATTAAAAGGATACTAATTGAAATGCAATAAATAAGATAACTGAGTTGATGTGTAATTATCCAAATTTACATAAGTAATAAACACCGTATTTGCAGTCTTCTAGAGTGGAGTTGAAGTAATGCTGATAGTCTAATCTCATACAAGAACAAGTGTCTAGGCATTTAATTAACATAAAACAAAATGGTTCTGAGGAATTAATTATATATAATTTTTAAAGTAACTGCCAAAAAAGAATGTAACCATGCTTTATGTAGTCTTTCTAACATTAATTTGAACCCTATTACATTTTCAATACATCTCTTTTGGAAGAGAAAAAATTCAGGCAAATGATAGCTCTTATTTTTGTAGGACCTTTCCTATAGTTACCATAATTAGGTACTTTTTGTGTTTTTAGATTTACCGTATGTAAATATCTCTACCTCTGATATGTGGTGGTCTTCAATTTGAGAAATATTTTCCATGGGACATTCAAAGAACAATTCTGACTTTCTCAGGAAATCTAGGTCATTCCCCATTTATTTATTTATTTTTATAAATATAGAATATAATTTAATGAAAAATACATAGTTCATTACCATATAGTCTCCGGAGAAATTTTTTTCAATGTGTATGAAGCAGTTGACAGAAATAGTTATACATCATAAAACAAGTCTAAAAGCTTCAATCTGCATGTTATTTGGGAGAAGTAGTATTTCTGGTTCAACTAAATGGTCAAAATGTATTCCAAAATTAAGTGCAGCCGGAAAGGCCATAGAAAATCAGTAGTAAATTAAAGTGTTTTGGTATTAATGTGTGATAATTAAAAACTGCTCCTATCCTAGTGTTTATTATATAAAATCATGTTTTATTTTCCTTTTTTGCCAAATTGGCTATCATCAATATGCTAGATAATTAGTAGAGCATGTTGATGTATTTCCTTTAGAATATTATTGAGTAGCTTGTGATCCATGTGTAAATTTTCTCCACTTAAATTTTTCATAAGTATTTTCATTATCTTTACATAAAATAAAAATGAGTTGGCTTTTTTCTAAAAGAATCTTGTACTTTATTAAGATCTATGACTACAATTCACCAATAAAAGTAAAAGAATCTTATAATATACCAATACATAACAGTTTTATAATTAATGAATCATTGGGGTAAAAATTCACAAAATATTTGTAAGGTTTAATTCTAAGATTATTTCTTATATGGTCTTGTTGTTCAATATACATCTCTCTGAAGGTAAGGACATTGGGCTAATTTGCAAGAAAAACCTACCTCTATATATGAATTACAAATAGTATTATATTTTTACCAAAAAAGTATTTTTTGTAGCCACTAAACATACCAGATGTGGTTATCAGGAAAGCAGTGTGTCAGAAGACCAACCAAGTTTTTTAAATTTTTTATTGGTGCATTGTATTCATACATCTTAATGGGATGCAAGATGGTGGAGACATGCATACACACATCACTGCTTTTTATTTCTAAAAATTAAAATATAAGAAATATTTAAGAAAGGATAGCATTCCATACTGATTTTTGTGTGTGTGTGTGTGTGTGGTACTGGGGTTCCTGGAAACCCTTCTACACTCTGGGCTACACTCCCAGACTATTTTTTATATTTTTATTTGGAAACAGGATCTCTTAAGCCAGCGAGACTGGCTTCAAACCAGTGCGATCCTCCTGTCTTTGCCTCCCAAGCACAGGGATTGCAAGCATGCGCTACCATGCCAGGCTCCGTACTGATTTTTTAAAGATAGGCTTAAACCTACCAATGTTTTTCATCACTACCATTAAAATAACAAAATAAATTGCCACGGTATTTATCAGACATGTAATAATCTCATTCACGGTAATATATCCTATTTACATATAAATATACTTAGTTTTCTGTTTGAAGAAATGAGTGAAAAAAACATGGATTTGAATTATTTGGTCATTTTCCTGAATTATTTCCCCTTCTTTGGTTTCTCAACAGCATTTTCACTGGGAACATTCCTCCTATGGATAATTGTGTATTTGATATAAAAGCATTTATTTATATGTTACTTATAAAACTTGATTGTAGCCACGCATGGTAACATACACTTGTAATCCCAGCATTCGGGAGGCTGAAACAGGAGGAATGTGGTTCACAGACAGCCTTGGCTATTTAGTGAAGTCCTTTGCAAATCAGTGAGATCCTGTTTCAAAATAAAAAATAAAAAATTAGGCTGGGAGTGTAGCTTGGAGGTCAAATGCCCCTTGGTTCCATCCCCAGAACTGCAAATAAATAAATAAATAAATAAATAAATAAATACTTGATTGTATGATTGACTAGCACAAAATACAGAAATTTAAATGCCTGAAAAAATCAGTGGTTATAATAAAATTTGAATAATGGGTCATTTGAAATAATGTGTGTGTGTGCCGGGCATGGTGGGTACACGCTTGTAATCCCAGCATTCTGGAGGCTGAGACTGGAGGACTGCGGTTTGCAAATAGCCTCCGCTATTTAGGGAGGCCCTCTGCAACTCAATGAGACCTGGTTTCAAAATAAAGAATAAAAAATAGGGCAGGGGCTGTAGCTTGGAGGTAGAATACCTGGGTTCCATCCCCAGACCCACAAAAAAAAGAAAGAGTGTGTGTGTGTGTGTGTGTGTGTGTGTGTGTGTGTGTGTGTGTATGACATTTGCCTTGTCAGTAATTGGGATGGACTCCATGAAACTGAAGACTCCACCCTCCCAATAATACATAAGCTATATATACAAGCTATTCTCTTTTCATTGCTTTTTTTCATTTGAAAGCTTGTATACACTGTCAGGGGCTGTCATGCGATGCTTCTGCTGTATATAGAGAAATTCTCCTATAAGTTTACATATAAGATTATTTTTCTAAATTTTCTGAGAAGAAAATAAAACATTTCCAAAATTTTAAATTGTAGTATTTTTATTAGTCCTTTGCCATCAGCTATGAGAGCTTGCAAACACATGAGTGATTGAGCAACAATCATTTTCAGAAAAACTTAGAACATGCTCAGAACTCTAGTGTGTTTTGTTAAACTAAGCATGATTTTCAATTGTTTTTATGTAAGATCAGCACTTCCTTCTGGTAAAAAAAAAATGGTTTCTGTTTTGAATGATAAATTCAAGATGCCAATATTTCTTGGGTTTCAGAAAATAATACTTTGCTTTCCAGGTACTCAGCTGTATGAACACAGAATTTCTGTACCAATTTTTAATTTGATACTTCCTCAATCTCTTGATTCACTCACTTTTACGTCCTTACTATTATGGGTTGAAATGAAGTAACTTGACCTATTGTCTTTATAGCTGACACTAACTTAACTTCTCTGCCCAAGGAAAAAGCACAAGCATTTCTCCTCACACTCCTTTCTCCAGGAAGAAAAACTGTCTGAGGATTAGATACTTGCTCTTCTGTTTGCCCCTAATTTCCTTTTCAAACACAGATGAGTCTTAGATTAAGTTCCCTGGGAATAGATTTGGGCAGAGATTGGCATGCATAAGTGTATAACCCATACCAGAAATAGGGAAGGGGGAGGGAAGCAATCAGACGTGGGGGAAAAAAGAGACTGCAATCTTCCAACAAGGGTCTCAGTATTTCCCACAAGGAAAACTGGAGTTGGGATGGCTTAGCACAGAGATTTCCAATGGAGTCATTATCCTTGGTCTTTTTACTGTCACATCTGATAGTCACCAGATGTGTGTATATGACCTTGTCTATAGCAGCTACTTTTCACCTTCCACTGAAGGCAGTTACTTCAGAAGGATTAGTGGTGAGGTGCCCAGCCAATAATCCTGGAAGTCTTGTGTGCCTTGGTCTTTAAGGGAAGTACCTAGTAATGTGGTAAGGCCCTCAAACTCTGTGTACTAGAACTAAATCAGGAAGATTTGCTGATCTTTCATAAAACCATGTGCAACAACACCGCTTGCTGTGTAAATATATTGCTTTCATAAAACAAAAATATTTCTAACTGTTTAATATATTGGTTTCAGCTCAAAAGTATGCATGCATATAGAAAAAGATAGATACACATGTGATCATATACTCAATTTAGTGTTTGGCATTTTCAAAAGAATCCCAAACCCAGGTTGTCGCCAATAATTGGCTATATATAATAATTTACATTGAATCTCAGGTGATATTTTCTTAAATATATGTTTTTATGTGCAAATATATCCTAGATAAACTAAATATTAGGTTAAAATATGTACCTCACTAATCTTCTATGATCTGACACATAGGAATGGAAAAAGCTAAAAAAATGGAATTTCAAATATTTATGTTTCAATAATATGTTAAATTATAAATAATTATAAATAAGGTAAATCATTGTTTTCTCCATGAGAAATCTGTAATTGTAACTAAAATGGGAAGGCTGATCCAATATTGTAGCAGGATTTATAAACTATGAATATAGTCTCACAAATTTTATAGTCTGTTAGGTGAATTAAAATTTTATTATAATATTGTTAAAATTATCTGTTTGATTTTTATTGTACTTAGCTATAACTTACCAGCACCTGTGTCTATTTTAAGATTTATCATTTTATTGTGAGGAAATCTGAAGAGGCAGCACTTTTCTAGCATACCCTTGGATTACTACTGCATCAGTTTCCTCTTCCTCCTGTCTATATGCAGTGAGAAGATGCAAGTCAGATGTCTACTTCTAACTAAGAATAGAAGATTTTATTATATATATATATATATATATATATATATATAAAGAAATAAATCTATTTTGTGTTAGAAATCAAAGTAAGAGTAAACTCTCATTACTCATAGTTAATTCTCGCATTTATTCTCACAGATATATTTATTAATCTTTTATGCACTTATTATTTGGCTTGAACTTACAGGAGCCTTGAGTTTGCTGGGTGATTATAAGTCTCAGAAAAGCAAGACAAACTAATAGTTAACCGATTTACTTTATTGACAATCAAAATTATTCATTATTATCTAGAAGGTATAGAAATTGAATAAATGTATATGTATATATTTGTAAAAACATTCTATATTTGTAAACATAAATGAACAAAACATTGTACTACATTTTCTTGTAATCTTATCTTTATATTATCCTAAAAAAGTTACTGTAAATAAAGGTAAATAATTCCACACAAATAGCGGTAAGCTTAGAGTTAAACATTTTGTCAAAAAGAAAAATATTGAAACCTCAGACTATACATTATAATAGTAAACTGAACTTGGAACATCATAATTCCTAGCTATTTTGGTGTAATAATCTAATAAGCTAAGCAATTGACTTCTTGGTTATGGAATGGTATTTTCTGAAAATATTATTCCCACTGAGTCATATCTTATCATATGTTACGTTTTCAGTATGTTGATTTGGGGGACTTAGAATATTTTATGTTCTTGTACAATTTATACAGGCAACAGATTTATTCTTCTTTCACTTTTTTCTTTTCATATGTAACATCAACTTAGGTTATACCATACATTTTAAGGACATTTTTAATTACATAGCAGTCACTATCCTAGCTTTAAGAAAAGAAACACCAGACAATAAATGTTTAAAAATTAGACCATAATAGGGTATCTTTGGCATTTTGAAAGACATTATGAGCTTTTCACCTGCCACAAATATCATCTATAAGTGCTCTATTTAGCACAAAGATCTGTCTGCAGTGGGAAAATTTGCAAATTCATGAGTTATGCACAAGTCTCCTATAAATGTTGAAACTGCCTGTCTCATCATCTAGAAAAACCTGCAACTAGTTTGTTCTTTTTGTTACCACTAAATATGAAACAGGACATGGAAATTCATTCTTTTTAAGAGACTATTATTATAAAACAAATGATAGAAAGTTTAACAAATATTATAAAAACTATTGACTAAAATTATGGTAGCAAACTAAAAGATGATAATAAAAATAACATGTACATATGCTTCATGATTTACCCTGAACACAACTATCATTTCTGAATTGTGCACCATGCCACTTAGAGCAGAGAAACCTGAATGCTGCATTTAGTTGAGGATTGTATAGTCATGAACAAATACTTCAAATAAAGTACTTAGTATAATCATTATTATAAATTGCGTAAATTGAATTATATATACTACTTATTACTAAGTTTTTATACTCATGAACAAAGACTCTGAGTAAAAACTGCCAATCTGCTATTTACACACGCATGAACACAGACATACACCCATACATATGTAAAACAGTGATCAAGTTTCTAGTGAAATAGAACTCTTGCACAGGAACTCAAGTTACATAAGAACAAAATGCTGTGTCTTTATACTGATCGCATACACATTTCAGTTAAGCGTCTTTTAGACAAAATATTGTTCAAGGTACTTAAACTTAGTACTTCTAAGTATTGGGCCCAAACTTAAAAATAATTACAGATTAAAATGTGCAAGCCAGCTGGAATCATGTTATTTCAGATTATTACTAAATAAATTTAGCTAGCCAAGATTTAACCTCAAAACGGATAAAGCAACCTCATGACCTAAAAAAAAACATTATCAGTTACAAAAATCATATGGTGCTCATATTTTACTGACTTTAAATTAATCATAGGTCTGTCTTGGAAATATTTTTAGCATGTTGAATTTGTACATTTAGATGCTTTGCAGAGCCATAATAAAAGATGACAGGTTAATTAAATATTGGAGATATGCCAAAACACAGATACCTCCTCATCACAGAGTTCAGCAGGTGCTTCCATCCCAAGTGCTATATCTCAGTTGTAGGTAAGTTCACAAACTAATTAGGATCATGCTGGATGATTGGTTATTAACTTACTTGAATAATTTGGTATTCATGATTTAGAAAATTTAGCACAGGTAACACTGGAATAGAATGCAAATATTTATTAATGAAGTTAATATTAAACTATGCAAGCTGTGTTTGTTTCTTTCAAAATTTCACTTAAAATTAGCATAGTGAAGCAAATATTAAAACTATCTCATAAAGAAACAATCCAAAGATAATCTAAGAGTCCATGATTTCCTAAATGTCTAATGATTTCATTAAAGTGTTGCTAGTGCTGCTAGAACCTTTAGTTAGCTTCCTCTGAGTAACATTTTGTTGTTGTTGTTTTCCATTTCATTTTGGGAACCGGGAATTAAACACAGGGTCTCACACATGCTAAGTAGACATTTGTGGTCAACCAGTGAACTACAACCACAGTCATATCGGTAATTTTCTTTTGATGCCATGAATAATCTGGATATAATCATGCCTATACTAGAATATCAAGATTTTAGGAATTTTCTGGTAAGAAATAACAGCATTAACTGAGTTAAATTATATATTTTTGTACTTTAGGCCCTCTGTATCAGCCAGTTCATCATCTGTAGACTCAACTAATAATGAGTCAAAACTATTTAAAAAAACTTACCTGTGTACTGAACATGTATAGCTTTTTCTTGTCGTTACTAATCAATGCAGTATAAGAACTTGTTTTGGCGTTATAAGTAATCTAGAGATGGTTTACAAGTTTACAAGAGCAGGAACATAAGCTGCAGGCAAATATTATGCCTTTTACCTAAGGCACTTGATCATCCACAGATTTTGGTATCCATGGGGAACTGTTTTCAGGAGCTCAGGGGTACACCAAGCACCAAGGGATGACCGTATCTTCCTTTTCATTTGCTTCTACACTCTCATCTTTTTTTTTTTTTTTTTTTTTTTTTTGGTACTGGGGATCACTAGACTTAGATATCTTTGAGGACTGCTACCTTTTGTGTTGGATTTATTACTAGAATCTAGAGTAAGAAAAATATTTAAGGACATACTAATAATGTTTTATAATAGTTATCAACTATATACATCAATATGATTTTATTTGGAATTTAAAAGTAAAAAGAGATTATATAAATTGAGCTTTTGCTCATTTTTTTCTGGACCTAGCATAACTGAGTTCTTCCAAATGTATCTTTATTCCTTACACAGAATCTCTTGAACACCCTATATTTGTGTAGAGTTTCAGTAAATTATATAACTAAACATGTAGTGCACATACATTTTTCATAATAATTTTCTCTTTATTTTGAAATACATTAAACATCCATTCTGTGGATCCACTTTATGTTAAAGTATCTATTGTAATAGATCACCTTGAAGGAATAATTAAAAAGAAAGAACAAGTCACAAAAAAGTCTTTAATATTTGTGGCTTAGGATCTCTCCACTCAAAATCATGTATATTTTATAAGGAACTTGTAAGCACACAAGGTATTAGAGAGAAAATTATCACTCTGCCTGACCATGTGTTACCAAATAAATGTACCAGTTCTCTTTCTCAAAGTGGGGAAGTGACTTCAAGCCAATCTTAGAAAAATAATAATTTGGAATAATGTGTGCTTGTTTTTTATTTGTCCACCTCTGAGTGTATTATTAATTTGGTGGTTTAAGAACCATTTCAGAAAACAACAGAATGGAATAATATTTAGCAGGTTCTAGTCAATATGTGCACACAATAAACATCAGGAATTCACCTGGATTTGTCTAACTCCAGCCAAATCAATCTCTCATCCAATTAAATAAGATAATTCAGACATATAGAAAAGACAGAGTATCATGTGTTAATCTTAAGACATTGGTATATAGATATTATCTAAACCCATACAAATACTTATACATATCCTTCTGACTTAAAATGGGGTTAAGCCCATTGTAACGTCATGATATCCTAAGTAGAAAATGCATCTAATACACCAAACCTATATAACATATTAGCTTAGCAACACAGTTCATTGCAGGAAAGCAGCACAGTGCATTGTGTAGAGTCAGATTTTTTATCTTTTTTATTGTAGGACTGACTGGGAGTTGGGGTCTGCTACTGTTCAGCACCACAAGAGGGTATCATAGCATAAATCGCTAACCCAGAAAACACCAAAACCCAAAGCAAGATTTCTACTGAATGTGTAAATTTGAAACCTCAAAAACCATTGCAAATTTTGGACCATTAGTACATGAAAATCTAAATTTAACTCCATTGGTTGCTTGAGGGAGATATCTATAAAATATACATTTCTATTTTTGAAATATCTATGTATCTATATCTATACCTCTTTCTCTACGTGTAGTTATAAATTGTTCCTTTAAAATTTAGAGTGTCTTTTTTTTTCTTCAAAATGGCGACTGAGGGACACAGCACTTCTCAGTAGCTGAAGCAAATAAAGTTTAAATACTTAGAAAGCAGTGTCTTAATCAACAAAATAAATACATACCAGGAACCATAACACATCCAGGTACCTCGGCAGAACCCTGAACTTGAAGAAGAAGAACAAAGATCGGACACAGGACCTGCTGCAGATACAATCGGAACGCTGATCGGAACGCCGATCGGCGGGCTGCTTTTGCAGCTGCCCGAGGAGCTGCCTGTCCGATATTACCGCAGCAAGATAATCCGGGACTAAAAACGGACTTAGGACCGCATCTTAAGCAGCGAGCAGCACCACATCAGAATTCTGTGTGCTCACCAGTGACCGGATCACAACTGCATAGAGACTCCCACGGATTTCTGCACCATGTCAGGTACCTGAGGGCGCCCTGGTAAGTTGGGGTCCTAGCGTGTGCGCAGCCCCAACCCCCCAGCACGGGCCCAAGCCTCAGAACCGAGCACTCTCCTCCCGCACCTTACCTGCGCCACGGTCCCCTGCTAGTAGTCAGTGCCTGTACCACTGCCACCCCTAAATTGGAGTCTGCTTGTGTGTCTAACCCCTGCCACCTTGCCAGAGCCTGCCTTCCAGGCTGTGAAAGCCCTGTGTGACCCAGAAATCTCCTTGGGGCACCCCCAGCTTCTACGTCCCATGGGAGGCAGAGACTTTTGCTGGACACTGCGCACTGGACCCTTGAGCACCTACCCTGCACCCCTGGCCCACCGCTGGGTGTTCCCACCCTCCTGGTAGCCAGATGCTCAGTTCTAAGCGAGAACACAGCTCAATACACCTTGGAAGAGCATACCAGCAGCAATAGACAGCTGCATCCACTCTCACTTGGGTCCAGTATTAGCAGCGCATCCAGCCTGCACTCTTGGAATAGGCAGAGCTCTGGCAGTAAGTGTGGGCATCCAGGAACCAGCATCCATTTGCCCAGGGTACATCTTGGGACCACACCGGCTAGCCCAGCTGGAATCTCCAGAGACACAAGAAAATCCATCGGGCCACAATATCTGCACAGGACCTCAGGGGGAGGTTCCAATTATACTTTGGTCATTCTCCACCCCTGCTGTAGGGAAGCACAGGCTGGAGGCTAGGGTGGTGAGTGCAGAGGTGCTGACCACAGGTTAGAATTTCGCAGAACCTGTGAATTGTACAGAATCAAATAACAGTAAAACCAGACATCCGGACACATAAACCTAAATCAGCTAAAGGAGAGAAAGGTGTCCAAACACCCAGAGTGACCTAAGAAGATAAAAATAGAGTACAAAGAAAACTAAGAGACATTGGATGGTATTCTGAAAGCTACCAAAGCAATCAGATACGCACATATTATATGGACCTGACCACATATGCGTAAATAAGGAGGACTGTTTGTTTTACTTTTAATGTGGATGTTTTGTTTTATTTTGCTTTTACAGTGCTTTTGTTTTGGTATGGTTATTGCTGTTTTATTTTTTTTTCTTTTAACCCACACTTCTTTTACTTTAACTTGTTGATATATATATATATATATATATATATATATATATATATATATATATATATATATTGGATAGTTTGCCTTATTTTTTATTTCACACAGCTGCTAGTTCCTTTTATTTTATTCTTGTTCTTTTTTCCTCTTTCTTCCTCTTTCCTTCCTTTTTTTTTTACATTCTCCTCCTTTGACTGGTTTTCCTTCCTTTTTCTTGGATTACATAATAGTCTTGGTATCTTGTGTGGATTCTTTTTTTTATGTCTGTCTACTCCTTCCATCATCCCTATTTACAAACCTACCCATACTAACCTACATACTTTTCTCCCCCAAAACTTTTCCCCATAATATACCTCCTGGTTTAATACTCAAAGTATTTCTTATATCCATAATTACTCTACTAACGACAAGAGTCCTAGTAGTTAACTCTCTCTCATTCCTAGCAAATTATTACCTTATCATACTTAAAGTCTTTCTCAACCTAACATATCCTCGACCTAATCCTACTCCTTTACCAATCACCCCAGCTCCTCACACATCACCCGCCCTCAACACTGGAAAGGCTCTGCTGACTAGCCAATACCCCTAAACTCCTAATATTAAGATTTGACTAAGCACATTACTCACAAATGATGGGTAGAAATCAGAAAAACAGGACAGAGAAGGCTATAAATATGAGAACCAGGAAATATTAAGAGACAGCAGAAATCACGAATACTGACCTACTAGAAATGCAAGAAGGGGAGTTCAGAATTGTGATGTTCAATATGATGAAAGGATTTAAAACAAGTATAGAGGAGGTTAAAGGTGAATTAGAAACACTAAAAAAGAATCAGAAAGAGGTCTGGAATGAAAGGAAAGAGGCAATAAGTGAAATGAAGACAGCAATAGAAAGAAATTCTGGAAGATTAGATGAAATGGAAAACAGAATATCAATATTAGAAGACAGTACATCCCAAACCGAAAACATAGTCAATGATACACAGAAATCTTTACAGCAACAAAACCTAAACATCCAGGAATTATGGGATAATATGAAGCGCCCTAATTTACGGATAATAGGCATCGAGGAAGGGATAGAGGTACAGACCAAGGGCATCTGTAATATCTTCAAGGAAATAATCTCAGAGAATTTTCCAAATATGGAAAGAGACTTGAATCTTCAAGTCCAGGAGGCATACAGAACTCCACTGAGACAGGACCAAAGAAAAACCACTCCACGCCACATAATAACCAAATTGACCAGCATAGAGGCCAACGAAGGAATCTTAAAAGCAGTGAGAACAAAAGGACGGGTGACATATAGAGGCAAAACAATAAGAATCACCCCAGAATATACAACCCAGGTCAGGAATGCTAGGAGAGACTGGTACAACGTGATTCAGACCCTGGAAGAAAATAACTTCCAACCAAGGCTCATCTATCCAGCAAAACTACTATTCAAGATTAATGGTGAAACCAAAGTCTTTCAGGATAAACAGAATCTCAAAAAATTCATGAATTCAAAGCCAACACTAGAGAAAATTCTTAAAGAAATAAACCATAAGGAAGAAAAAAGAATCAGACTTCAGAATCAGAGAAGAGAGGAAGTTAATAAGTGGGCCATTTAAGTAAAGAAGAAAGATCACACCACCCAAGAGTAGACAGAACACAAAATGGCAGAAAACAAAAATCATATTTCAATAATATCTCTTAATGTCAAAGGACTTAACTCACCAATCAAAAGACATAGTCTGGCAATGTGGATTAGGAAACATAATCCAAATATATGCTGTCTGCAAGAAACTCACCTCACAGCCAAAGACATTCACAGGCTGAACGTGAAAGGATGGAAAAAGATATACCATGCCACCAGTGACCAAAAAAGAGCAGGGGTAGCAACCCTGATATGCAACAAAACAGACTTTAAACTAAAACACATCAAAAGAGAAGACAAATCAGGGCACTTCCTTTTATTAAAAGGAACAATACACCAAGAAGATATAATGATAGTAAATATTTATGCCCTAAATATGGGTGCAACCACATTTGTAAAACAAACCCTTCTGGACATAAGATCCCAAGTAGACCCAAATACAAGAATTCTGGGAGACTTTAATACGCCTCTCACACCACTGGATCGATCTTCAAGGCAAAAGATGAGTAAAGACGCTTTAGAACTAAAGGAAACCATAAACCAAATGGACCTAATAGACATTTTCAGATTATTTCAACCAGGAACTACAGAATACACTTTCTTCTCAGCAGCCCATGGAACCTTCTCCAAAATAGATCACATCCTGGGACACAAAGAAAATACCAGCAAATTCAAAAAATGTTATATAATTCCTTGCATCTTTTCAGACCACAACGGAATAAAAGTAGAAATCAACAACAGGAAACTCGAAAGAAAGTACTCAAATTCATGGAGAATGAATGATACACTATTGAATGATGAATGGGTAAGAGCAGAAATTAGGGAAGAAATAAAGAAATTTATGGAAACAAACGAAAACAGAGACACAACCTACCAAGACCTATGGGACACCATGAAGGCAGTACTAAGAGGAAAGTTTATTGCATTGAGTGCCCACATAAAAAGGACGGAGAACCACCAAGTAAAGAACCTAATGACACAACTCAAGGATCTAGAAATTCTGCAACAATCTGTTCAAAAAGCCAGCAGAAGGCAAGAAATCATCAAAATTAGAGCGGAAATAAATGAAATAGAGAACAAAAAAACAATTCAAAGAATCAATAAAACAAAAAGTTGGTTCTTTGAAAAGATTAATAGAATTGATAAACCCCTGGCCAACCTAACCAATAGAAAAAGAGAATCAAGTCAAATTATGAAAATTAGAAATGAAAAAGGAGATATCACCACAGATAGTGAAGAAATTTAAAAGATTATCAGAAACTACTTTAAAATTTATACTCCAATAGATTTGAAAACCTGGATGAAATTGACAGATTTCTAAGCACAGTTAACCTTCCTACACTCAACCAAGAGGACATAGCAAGCCTAAACCAACCAATAACAACCAAAGAAATAGAAATGGCAATAAAAATTCTTCCACCAAAGAAAAGCCCAGGCCCAGATGGGTTCCCAGCTGAATTCTACAAAACCTTCAGTGAACAACTAATACCAATACTTCATAACATGTTCCGGGAAATTGAAAGATATGGAACTCTTCCAAATTCCTTCTTTGAGGCCAGTATCACATTAATCCCCAAACCAAATAAAGATACCTCAAGAAAGGAAAACTACAGACCAATATCCTTAATGAACATAGACGCAAAAATTCTAAACAAAATACTAGCTATACGCATTTAAAACTATATCAAGAGAATAATACACCATGACCAAGTGGGTTTCATCCCAGAAAAACAAGGCTGGTTCAACATACGCAAATCAATACATGTTATTCACCACATAAATAGAACCAAGAACAAAAACCACATCATCATAGCAATAGATGCTGAAAAAGCATTCGGCAAAATTCAACACCCATTTATGTTAAAAACACTGCAAAAAATTGGGATAGAAGGAAAGTACTTCAACATCATCAAGGCAAACCCAAAGCCAACATTATATTGAATGGGGAAAAACAGCAAGAATTTCCGCTACAGTCAGGAACAAGACAAGGATGCCCACTATCACCACTCCTTTTCAATATAGTCCTTGAGACTCTTGCTGCAGCAATCAGACAAGAGAAGGAAATCAAAGGAATCCACATAGGAAGAGAGGAAGTAAAATTATCCTTATTCGCAGATGACATGATCCTTTATCTGGAAGACCCAAAGAACTCAACCAAAAGACTTCTGGAGCTGATTGACAAATTCAGCAAAGTCGCAGGTTACAAAATCAACCTAAAGAAATCAGTGGCCTTTCTTTATGCCAACAACAAATCCACAATGAAAGAAACAAAAACAACAATTCCATTCACTATAACCTCAAAACCAATAAAATACCTAGGAATAAACCTAACCCAAGATGTAAAAGACCTCTACAACAAAAACTATAAAACATAAAAGAAAGAAATAGAAGAAGACCTTGGAAGATGGAAAGATCTCCTGTGCTCATGGATAGGCAGAATAAATATCATCAAAATGGCCATTCTGCCAAAACTGATCTATAGGTTCAATGCAATTCCCATTAAAATACCAGTGACATTCTTCAGAGACCTAGAAAAATCAATCATGAACTTCATATGGAGAAAGAAAATACCTGGAATAGCCAAAGCAATTCTCAATAACAAGAAACACACAGGAAGCATTACAATCCCAGACTTCAAACTATACTATAGAGCAATAGTAGTAAAAACAGCATGGTACTGGCACAAAAACAGATATACTGACCAGTGGATTAGAATAGAAGATACAGAAACAAACCCACACATATTTAGTCAATTATTCTTTGACAAAGGGGCCAAACACATACGCTGGAGAAAAGACAACCTTTTCAACAAGTGGTGCTGGGAGAACTGGATATCCATCTGTAAAAAGATGAATCTAAACCCCTATATCTCACCTAACACAGGAATCAACTCAAGATGGATCAAAGACTTAGAAATTAGACCTGAGACTGTGAAGTTAGTAGAGGAGAACATAGGTTCAATACTACAACATATTGGCACAGGCAGTAACTTTCTCAACAAAACCTCCAAAGCTCAGGAAATTAAAGCAAGAATAAACAAGTGGAATAACATCAAACTAAAAAGTTTCTTCTCATCAAAGGAAACTATCAATAACCTAAAGAGGAAGCCTACAGAATGGGAAAGGATCTTTACCAGCCACCATTCTGATAGGGGGCTAATATCCAGAGTACACAAAGAGCTCAAAAGTCTCTACACTAGCAAAACAAACAACCCAATCAAGAAATGGGCAAATGAACTAAATAGACACTTCACAAAAGAAGAGATACAAAGGGCTAATAGATACATGAAAAGATGTTTTTCATCACTGGCCATCAGGGAGTTGCAAATCAAAACTACACTGAGATTCCATCTAACCCCAGTCAGAGTAGCAAGCATAAAGAAATCAAACAACAACAAATGCTGGCGAGGATGTGGGGAAAGAGGAACTCTTTTACACTGTTGGTGGGAGTGCAAACTAGTTCAGCCACTATGGAGATCTGTGTGGAGATTCCTAAGAAAGGTGGGAATAGATCCACCATATGATCCAGCTATACCACTCCTGGGTATCTTTCCAAAGGGGTTGAATTCAGAGAACTACAGCAACATATGCATACCTATGTTCATAGCAGCACAATTTGTAATAGCCAAAATATGGAACCAACCCAGATCACCATCAACAGATGAATGGATAGCAAAACTGTGGGAAATACACACAATGGAATTCTATTCAGCCATAAAGAAGAACAAAATTATATCATTTGCAAGAAGATGGAAAGCCCTGGAGAACATTATGTTAAGTGAGATCAGCCAAGCACAGAAGGAGAAGATACACATGTTTCCTCTAATATGCCCAAACTAGAAAACACAAAGGATACCAGTGGGACTCCAGATATTAGAGGGAAAACACTAGCTAAGTTTTAATGGAAAGATAGGAGAGGAGAAAGGCCGATCTTGTTTAATGAGGGTCTACACCTGAACATGTGTAAAATTTTGAATAAGACATGGTTAACCTGGACAACCATTGGTGGGAGGGGGGAAGTGAAAATGGGGGCGGGGGGGGAGGGCACCAAATATAGTGTAAATGTATACTATTTATGTTCAATAAAAAAAATTGTTAAAAAAATTTAGTGTGTCTGCTGTATGTTGTGGCCACACTTGTAATCCCAGTACTTGGGGGACTGAGACAGGAGAATTTCAGGTTCAAAGCCAGCCTTAAAAACTTAGTGAGACCCTCTGCAACTTAGTGAGACCCTGTTTCCAAATAAGAAAAAAAGTCAGGCTGGGGGTGTATCTCAGAAGTAGTAGGCTTCTAGGTTGAATTTCCAATGCCACAAAAAATAAGAGTTAAAGTGTCCTAAAATATAAAGTTAGTCGTGATGTACCAGAGATAGCCTTTTCTTCTGTCTTTTGTTTTCACACTATTTTTTCATTCTTTATTAAGGAATACATATAGTGTTCTCCCAACCAATGGTAATTAATCAGTATTTATATTGAGCTTGTTAGTATTACACTAAATTTGTGTAACTGGTGTCAGATTATGTTATTTTTTTCTTCAACAAATGTTCAGACTTTATGATACGTCCCAGTTACTACTGTGCACTTAAAATTCTCCAAACTCATCAGATGGGCAGTTTCTGCACTGGACTTTGTTTCTTGTTCACCTTTAGGCCATTGAGCTGCTGCCTTTGTGACCCTCTCCTGGGGTTTCCCTGGCAGCACCTTAGTAACACACCTAGCTATCTCCCAAAATATAGATAGCTATCTCCACTCAAGCAATTTTTTCCTAACATTTTTGCAGGTTTTGCCTGTTTTAGGGGTTCATTTAATTTTTCCAGATTTGATTTAGACTTTGCTAAGAGGCACTGAATGTCTGTAACTTATGTTTCAAAATAAAATTCAACTAAACCAGGCATTGTGGCTCATGCTTGTAATACCAATACTTGAGAGGCTGAGACAGGAGGAGGATCACAATTTCCCGGGGTGAAGCTCAGCAACTTAGTGAGGTTCTAAGTAATTTAGTGAGAACTTGCTTCAAAATAAATAAAGAAATAAAGAAATAGAAAGAAAGAAAGATAGAAAGAAAGAAAGAAAGAAAGAAAGAAAGAAAGAAAGAAGGTCTGGCATGGCATCTGCTTGTAATTCCAATCCTTGGGAGCCTCAGACAGGATAATCACAGTTCGAGGCCAGTCTCAGCTACTTAGTGAGGTCCTCCAAAATGAGATCCCGTTTCAAAATAAAGAATAAAAAATAGGGCTGGAGTGTAGTTTGGAGGTAGAATATCCCTGGGTTCAATCTCCAGTACTGGAAAATAAGTAAATAAATAAATATGTGCATACATACATACATACATATGTACATAAATACATAAGTAAATAGGAAGGAAGGGAGGAAGGAAGAAAGGAAGGAAAAAAAGAGTGAGCTGAGAGTGGTGGCACCTGCTTGTAATCCCAGTACTTGGGAGGCTGAGATGGAGGATCACAGGTTCAAAGACAGCCTTAGAAATAGTGAGACTCTCATCGGCCTAGGGAGACCTTGTTTCAAAAACAAAATAAAATAGAGCTGGGAATGTTGCTTAAAGGTAGAATGTACCTCGGTTAAATCCCCAGTGCCACAAAAAATACAAATAAAAATATAAAAACAAATAGGGCTGCGATATAAGTCAGATGTTGAATGCCCCTGGGTTCAACACTCTCTCTCTCTCTCTCTCTCTCTCTCTCTCTCTCTCTCTCTCTCTCTCTCTCTCTCTCGTAAAATAGTAACAATAATGATCCTTCCTAATAAGATTGTTATGATGATGTAATGAGCTAATACAAGAAAATATCCTGGAAAAAAATGTGTAACAGTAAGTGCTAAGTATATATTTTAACTGTAATTATATATTTTAACCTTAATGTAAGTATATATTTTAACCTTAATGCAATATATTTTGGATTAAAAAGATCAGGCTTAGTTACAACCTCCAAAACAAAAGTCTGATGTTCTATCCAAAGTATCTTAATTCATTATATACTATTTGAAAATTGGAAGGAAAAAGGCAGTTTAGGTAGAGATTCAATTTTTTTTTTTCGGGTCTGGGTATGGAACCCAGGGCATTCGACCTCCAAGCTACAGCCCCTGCCCTATTTTTTTTATTATTATTATTCTTTATTTTGAAACCGGATCTCACTGAGTTGCAGAGGGCCTAAGTCACTGAGGCTGTCCGTGATCAAATATTTTCATATGAAATAGTATTACTTTGATAGACATAGTCCTTTATCTTTTTCAAGGCATTCATTGCAGTAGAAAAGAAAAGCATGAGAATTTTGAAGATAATGGCTTTTCTAATTTTCTTCCCTGTCCTCAGTAAGCTTTGTTATTATTTCTCAGGTCTTAGGTGTTACATACTTTTTACAATATTTCACAGGTGATAATGTTTATAAATTAAAGGATCTGTGAGAAATGTTTGACTCTCAATGAAGTCTGACTAAAGTTATAGAAGTCAGGAGACTGCAAAATATGGCATAAGAGATATGGTTTTTATTTCTGCTTCTAAATAAGTGTTAAAGCTCTACAGCTAAATGTTGACATCCTTGGTAAGAGGTAAGAGACTGGACATGTAATAATAAAGTTTTATGACTTTAATAAAATCAATCAATCTTAAGGGCCATTATGTTGCTATCTTACAGATGAAGATTTTGATGTAGTACTATATCACTTATGCCTAAAATATTATAATATTTTATAATATTTTATAAGTTATAAAACTTGCTCTAAGATAAAGGAGTGTCAGCTGTTTAAATTTATTCCATTAAGTGGGAAGTGGCATTCATTTCTACTATTTGTCAATCTTTGTGTAGATAATCTTCACAGAAAATTTAGGAAATTGAGCATGACATATTTAAAACATTTTATACCTTATAGTTATTTTAATATTTCAAGCTACTTAATAGAACTTGCAGATGTAGAAACTTCTCTTGCTGTTCAATTGCAGGAAGGAAATGTTTCATTACTTGAATTTTGAATCTTACTTTCCAGGTTTCATTATAAACAAGTATTTTCTTTTTATAAAATGGGTCGATAAGATTTCCAAGTAAGCCTGACACGGTGGCTCACGCTTGTAATCCCAGCATTCGGGATGCTGAGACTGGAGGACTGCGGTTCGCGGACAGCCTCTGCAACTCAGTGAGACCCGGTTTCCAAATAAAGAATAAAAAGTAGGGTAGGGGCTGTAGCTCGGAGGTAGAATGCCCCTGGGATCCATCCCCAGACCCGCAAAAAAAAAAAAAGATTTCCAAATATAAAGTGATTGTGTTATTAAAGGGTATGAATCAGAAAATAAATCAATATATTTCCTAGTTTGTCATTAGATCTATGCCTTTAATGGAAATTGCTAAAAAATTAATTGTACATATCTTCTGAGCATGCATATCCCCATTCCTTATCATACTAACTAAACTGAAAATGATGAGTTTAAAGAAACTTATGAAAATTTAAGAAAATGTTATTATAGAATGAAAATAAAATTTTTACCAGTCTAATAATTGTATTTAGAGGATATACATCATTTTGATGCTTAAACCCATTTTATCACTGAATGTGCAAAACCTGTCTTTGCATTTAAAGCCATGCTCAATTTTCTCTAGAAGAAAAAAAAATTAAGTTCTATTTAAAATTTAATTCTAATCCATTTGGTTTGACAGGTTAACTGTGAGAATGTAAATAGGAAACCTAAAGGGAAAAGAAAAAATCACTTAGGAAGCAGGCTATTTTTCCTGCCACTCTGTTAATATGTCAGGAGAAGGGTCTGAGCAACTTCGCAGTTAGAATGATTTATGGTGACTTATTCATTTTAATTACCCTTCTAAAGTTTTAAATAAACACTACACAGCCTCTCTTTTTTTCTTCGGGCTAATGTACCTGTTATAAGAACATTGCCTTGTAACTCAGTGATCAAATGCAAGATGCTAGAATAATTAAAGTTATAAACTTGCTTTGGATTTCAGGAAGTGCAAAACCATCTCATTTTTTGACATCACAACTTTTATTATTTGATTCATGTTCCTTTTATTTTCCCATGTAGTTTCTAAACAGACCTCATCTAATGTTGAAGAGAATGTGTCGAAAGTTTCAGACACTAGAAATCAAAATAAAAATTTTTCCCAGTTGGAGATAATGAAAATCAACTAGGATTCCAAGAGGGTGCTTGGCTGTGGAAAGGAGAACAATAAAGAAAAACTTTTTAAAAAATGATCATTTCAACACTACAGAAGTTTTCAAATTGAATTTTATTGCTTAGGATGAGCATCTGAACCACAATAATGGTCATTTATTTTTAGAAGTTTTCCAGGATTAGATATAATGTTACCTCTATGTGCTTTAAAATAGATTTATTCCCCCAAGTCATCATATTAAATACAAAAGTACACCCTCGTAGGAAATATTTGCCTCTTCTACTGGGCTTCCCATGTATGTACTCATATTCCCCTAAGTCAGATTAAATATAATTTTGTAAAAACATTTCTGTGTCCTATACTATTCTAGTTTCTCTTAGGTGTAAACATTAAATTTCTCCAGTGCTTTTCACATTTCCAGATCTTATTCCAAAGGAGTGCACAAGCTAATTTAAAAAGTGCATTTAATAAAAAGTGTTTTTCTATTATTTCACATAAGCATGATACTTTGCAAAAATTAGAGGCATGCTTATACTTGTATTAAAAGCTGTCTGTAGCATGATATACATTACTGGTACTAATTCCTTCAATTTGAACATATATTCCTAAACAATCTCTAAAGAGCTTGAGAGTCCCATGGAAGGAAAATAGCTCCTTATAACTTTTTTTTTTCTTTTCCTTTTTTGCGGTACTATGGATGGAACCCAGGAGCATTCTACACTCCCAGTTCTATTTTTCAGTCTTTTTATTTTTGAAACAGGGTCTCATTGACTTGTGAAGGGCCTCACTAAGTATCTGAGGCTGTCTGAGAACTGCCATCATCTGTCTCAACCTCTTGGATGCTGGGATTACAAGCGTGTGCTACCACACCCCGCTCCTTTTAACTTCTGAAAATTCTTTCTGTAACAGGAAAGTTTAAATGAATGGCACTTGCTAAAAAGAGGCTCAGAGTACAGGAAAGTAGCATTAATGCAATTAACCTCAATACAAAGGGAAGACTAGACAAATGCCTTCAATGACATAGACTAAGCTATCTTCAAGAAAAATAAATCATTGATATTTCAACAACTAATATAAGCTGCATACCTTGAAAACTAAAGAAACATGCTATTGTCTTGTGGGTATCTCTCAAAATAGAAAATATTTCCTAGTCTTCTCACTAGAAAATATTAGACCAATTAAGTAGTAGTCTAAAAAACAGAGGAAGATGAATGACTAAATCTTTTGCATTTCCTTATTGACTCTGTTTTGTGTATATTTAAAGAAAATCGTGGTATACAAGCATGACTAGAAATAAACTTTCATTTATTTAATTAACATATTTCCCTTTACATGTATCTTCTTGTAAGTTGGCTCTAACCTGTTGTGTAAACTCTTAAGACTTACCTTCAAGAACAAACCTAATTCCCACATATGCAAGTATTTGTACTTGGCATTTAAAACATCTAAACCAATTAAAAAGGAACATGTACTATCAGTTTTGACAAAGAAATCCATTATGCTTCTTACCTCTGGAATTCATTCGCTTTTACTCCTTCAACCATCTTATTATATTATTATATTTTCTTTTGCAATTTGAGATCAAAATAAATAGCCCTGCCCATAATAATGTTCTGTCATTGAAGCCAATCATAGACCACACACTTTATTTGTATCTATTATCTTACTGGATGCAATTGCTAAAACCAGATGTGGAAGCCAAGACACCTAGTCCTCACCCATCTGCAGAACATATGTTGTCAGGATGATTCCATATAGGAGTTCACAAGGCAGATAGATGTGTCCTTGGATCCTTGAAATTTTTGATCCAAAGTGACATATCTCAAATTATCCCATAACTTTAATGTCTTATAACTTTTTTCTTTTTTGTGCTTTTATTGGTACATTATAGTCTCACATCATAATGTAAATCATATTGACAATGACATACATCCACAAACTCATGGTGCCCTCCTCTCCAATTTCTTCTTTTCCAATACAGAGTACCCAATTTGAGGTTGATATATATTCACATATATACACATAGTCTATGGTAGTATTTTTATTAATGAACCTAACTCTTCCTCCACCCCTGCCCTTTTATCTCCTCCCTGGCTCCCCTGAGGTTTTTCATTATCTGTAGTCTCTCTTGTATGCTAATTACTCCCTATCCTGCACATATTAAAGAAAACATATAACTCTTCACTCTTCGTGATTGGCTAATCTCACTTAAAATAATGTTCTCCAGGTCCTTTCATTTTCTTGCAAATCATGTAATTTTATTTTTCTTTATTGCTTAATGGAATTTTTTTTTTGTGTGTGTGTGTGTGGTACTGGGGTTCCTGGAAGCCCTTCTACCTCCGGGCTACACTCTCAGACCTATTTTATGCTTTTTATTTGGAAACAGGGTCTCTTAAGCCAACGTGGCTGGCTTTGAACCTGCGCAATCCTCCTGTCTCCGCCTCCCAAGCACGGGGATTACAAGTGTGCACCACGATGCCCGACGCTGAATAGAATTTAATTGTGCGTATTTCTCATAATTTTGTAATCCATTCATCTGTTGATGGACGCCTAGGTTGTCTTCATAGTTTGGCTATTGTGGATTGTGTTGCTATGAACATGGGTATGCATATATTACTGTAGTTCTCTGGTTTCAACCCCTTTGGATAGATACCAAGTAGTGGTATGGCTGGATCATGTGATGGATCCATTCTGAGTTTTCTAAGGAATCTCCACACTTATCTGCATAGTGACTGGACTAGTTTGCAGTCCCACCGAACAATGGAGAAGAGTGCCTATTTCCCCACAGCCTTGCCAACATTATTGTTGTTTGACTTATTGATGATTGCCATTCTAATTGGGATTAGATAAAATCTCAGTGTAGTTTTTATTTGCATCTCCCTGATTGCTAATGATGGTGAGCATTTTTTATGTATCTATTAGCCATTTGTATCTCTTCTTTTGTGAAGTGGCTACTTAATTCAGTTGCCTATTTCTTGATTGGGTTATTTTTTTGTAATGTGAAAATTTTTAAGTTCTTTATATATTCTATATATCTTCTCCCATTCTGTAGGCTTTTTTTCTTTAGACTCTTGATGATTTCCTTCGATAAATAGAAACTTTTTAGTTTGATGTCATCCCACTTATTAATTCTTGTTTTAATTTCCTGAGCTTTAGAGGTCTTGTTGAAGAAGATTCTACCTGTGCCTATATGTAATACTTACAAATGATCAAAATTATCTAATGATATCTATTTGGGTCTACAAAAACATTAAAGAGCATTTAGTGTACCACCCAATATTTCAAGTGAATAAGTCTTCCCACTGGCACTTAGAAACAATTCACCTAACCAGTCAGTCTCAACGAGGCTTTTAAATGTGTGTGTGTGTGTGTGTGTGTGTGTGTGTGTGTGTGTGTGTGTGTATAATAGTCTCCCATAGAAACTTAAGGAATTTATGTTGACATATTGCCACTGTATAGAAATCTAAGCTCAAAGATACAAACAGTCAAACAAAACTCTTTCTATAAGCCCATGGGGGAAAAAAAAAAACCTCTTAAGTACATAAAATCCAAATTCCAGGAACTTTGAAAAATAAAGAACTCAGAAAAGGGGAATCCTATTTAAAATGAAGGAAAACACCCAACCTACTTAAGTGTAGAATCAAACCTAAGTAATTTTGTATATTGTCCTTTTAATTCATAAGCTATATTCTTCAATAAACTAAATTGATAATACTGACAAAATTCTTGAAAGCAAAAATGAATGGTAAGCATGTCATTTTCTTTAGGTGACTCAATCAGTATAGTCTTATTTATTTATTTATTTATTTGTTTGTTTATTTATTTTTATTGGTGCACTGTAGTCATATATTTTGATGGGGTACATGATGGTAGAGGTATACATGCACACATCATGCATTTATCCCTTCCCCAGTGACGACCCTATTCCCTCCCCACTCCCTCTTTCTCATGTTTGGCTTAGTGATTGACTTTGATATGTTTGTGAATGTATATCGTGCACATCAGTGAATTAAAACAATGTTAAATAATTTCATCCTCTTAATATATTCTATGGTTTTCTTTTTAAGATTAATGAGAGTTCTTTTCAATGTGATGTTTATTGAAGATAATAGATACGTATCTTGGAATGAGGGAGAGGTTCAATAGTAAAGTCCTAGTTTAGCATATAAAAGGGTTTGATCCCAAAACTGATATACTCAGTATACACTTTAGTATCGATTTAGTTACTTTTTGCTTCTTTTAAATGCAAGCAAATTAATTTATTCTCTTAAAATATCATATATGATACACTGTAGAATATCTTAAATGATCTCTCTGTGTCCATATTTACTTACTTATCCAAATAGTCGAGTTGACATATTAAGACTTACCATATTAAGACATATGGCTATTTCACAACCAGATGTATATTGCCTTCCTATAGGTTCAGAATTATCACTAGAAGCAACTACCCAGCCAAGGACTCATTGTCTCACCTCTTTTTTTATTTACATGTGAACATCAATAAAGTGTGAAACAAAGTGATCAAAACTTCTAATTATTTTCAAACCTCTTTATTTTGTTTTATTCATTTTTTCATGTTAAGCTCATCTATGTTGGTGTTGGAAATCTAAGGTAGGAATTGCACAATAAATCTAAGAGTGGCTTCTTAGGCAGTCGAGGAGTATTATGTTACTAGGTAAATGATTTTCTTAAGTTACATCAATAAAATAGCTACTTATTAATAATGAGTTTCATTTTACATTAATTATAATATTGAAGATTTGCTGTTTGTTCTGACATAAGTTCTGAATTTTAGGTCTTATGACAACTTAATTCTCACTGTAATTAACGAAATTGCAATCTGTTTTTCCCCCTCAGTCTTCACTATTTAGTTTGCATAAAAGCATTCCTTAGAGACTGATTATCCCTGAAAATGGAAAGGAGGGCATCGCTGGGCTTCCAAAGCAGAGAGCCAGATGCAGCCAGCTTTCCCTTTGATCATTTTATTGTAATTTACATCTTTATTCATTCTAATGAGTTCTAAAATAAGGATATAAATGTATTTTTTTCCAATAAATCCATGTTTGTAACACCAGTTGAGCAACCATGGCCTTTTTTTTGGTAATTATGAATTCTTTGTTAAGTTATATTGAGTGCACTTTGGTAAAAAAAAATTCATCATACTGGAATATAAACACATAAAACATTATTAATAAATTAAATTTGATTAAATTATTTTATGTTAATGTGGAATTCTACATCTTTATATTATTTGAGCTCTCATGTGGTAAATATCTATGTTTGAGAGAGGTCACTGTGTATGCTATAGGCAGATTAATACACCCCTAAAGATGTCCCAGCACAAATGTCTAAACTGTGAATATGTTACCTCACCTGGTGAAAAAGTCAAAAGGGACTTTGAAGATATGATTAGAGATACTATTTTGAGACCTGTAAATTCTCCTGCATGGTGCACTTAGGCCTAATCTAATCATATGAGTTCTTAAAAGGAAGAGCCTTTCCTGTCAGAAGTTGGAGACAAATATAACAATGGAAGAAGGATCCATGAAAGGCAACCCAGCCAGGCATGGTGGTGCTGGTGCACGATTTTTTTTTTTTTTTTTTTTGTGTGTGTGTGTGTGTGTGTGTGTGGTACTGGAAATGAAACCCAGGGACCTCCTACCTCCGGGCTACACTCTCAGACCTATTTATATTTTATTTGGAAACAGGGTCTCTTAAGCCAGCTGAGGCTGGCTTCGAACCTGCGTGATCGTCCCTTCTCAGCCTCCCAAGCGCGGGGATTACAAGCATGCGCCACCATGACCGGCTGGTGCACGCTTTTAATCGCAGCATTTGGGAGGCTGAGATAGGAGGGTCAAGGTTCCCATACAGCCTCGGCTACTTAGTGAGGCCCTTTGCAACTCAGTGCGACCCTGTTTTAAAATAAAGAATAAAAAATAGGACTAGGGTGTAGAATGCCTCTGGGTTCCATCCCTAGTAACGCAAAAAAAAAAAAAGAAAGAAAGAAAGAAGAAAGAAAGAAAGAAAGAAAGAAAGAAAGAAAGAAAGAAAGAAAGAAAGGAAGGAAGGAAGGAAGGAAGGAAGAAAAAGAAAACAAAGAAAGAAAAACAAAAACAAAACAAAACAAAAGAAAGAAAGGCAATCCTCCTGTCTTTGAAGAAGGAAAAGAGGAGCACTAGTTAAGGGACATGAGCAGCATCTAGTAGTTGCAAGCGTCTAAAGGATTCTTTCTGGTGCAATAAGAAAAGAGCTTGGGCCTGTAGTGACCTTGAGACCTGTATGGAAATTCTGACCTACTCATTGTAAGTGATACTTTGCATTGCTTAAACTGCTGACTTTGTGTTATTTCTTATGCTGGCAATCTGAAACTAGTTAGGGAATAATTTATTTGAGACACTAGATAAATAATAAGATGCTAATGAAGAGATCTCGTGATCATGAAGGTGAAGGACAAGAATGAGCAGAGCTCTCAAAGAACCTCCAGTAGGAGTAGAATACGCCAGTGGTTTGATATGAGCTTCTACTGCTTGATTGTGACATTTGTGTACTTATTTTAAAGAAATTGTTTTGTGGTGCTGAGGATCTTGTGCATGCTAAGCAAGTGCTCCACCACTGACTTACATCTCCAATACCGTGATATCAACTTTTCCCTTCATTTCGTACCTGGGATTGAACTCAGAGGCATTCTACCTTTGAGCTACACTCCAGTTCTGTCTTTTTCTTCTTTCTTCTTCTTCTTCTTTTTTCTTTTTCTTTTTTTTTTTTTTTTTTTTACTTTGAGACAATGTCTTGCTTGGTTGCTGAGAGTCGCACTAAGTTGTCGAAGCTGCCCATGGATCTGAAATCTTCCTGTCTTACTCTCCCAAGTACTGTGATGACAGGTTTATACTACTTTGCCCTCCTTCTGATATTGACTTTTAAATGATCAGTGGCACATATGCATTTTACAGAATATATGATTATGTAATCTCACTTTCAGAAAACCAATTAAAATAAAATATTTTGTGTAGCAAACAATCAGAAAGATGCACAGAAGTTTCACAGCCCATGCAATAATACTGAGATGAGAGCTGTACACTCTTTCAAGGAACAACTGGTGATTAGAAAGAAGCTGAGTGAAGTAGAATATGGATGGACAAGTCAATGGAACAGTTCACAGGACTGAGTAGGTCTTTGTAAGGGCTTCAGGTTCTCTTGGGGGAAATGAGAGACCAGTATAATCTATGAGTGTATAGAAGTAATAACAGAGTAGAAGTTGAAAATGTTTAAAAAGAAGTACTTGTTTTTTTATTTCTTTTAGTGAATTTTTTCCATAAATAATGGCAATAAACTAAGTTCGTGTGCATCAAGTGAAAAGAAATCTTCTCCGTGGTAGAGCACTTGTCTAGCATGTGTGAGGACCTGGGTTTGATGCTCAGTAATAAATCTGAAAGAAAAAAAAGAAAAGAAAAAAAGAAAAAAAAACCTGGAAAGGGGGGTATTGAGGATCATTCTATTTGGTTATTTTGGACTGGTTTGGGTTCTTAGCATCTAACAGAAATTTGCCCTCTTTTTTTGGTTGCCATAATAAATACATAGCACAATCAAAGGAACTGGATTATGTTTTCCCTCCTACAGGATTGCTGCCCATTCATGTTCCAGGCTATAGTTTGAAATGTTATGGTATCTTCTGGGTGTAGTGACTAAGCCTTTGATTCCAATACTTAGAGGGAGGCTGAGATAGGAGGATCACAGGTTCCAGGACAGCCTTGGGAAATTAGAAGTTTCAAACTTCAAAAAAAAGTCCTGGGGGTATAGTTCAGAAGTAGAACACACCTGGGTTCAATCCCTAGTACAAAACAAAACGAAAATAAAGAAAACTAAAATAAATTATGATATCTTTATGATTCAATATTTAATGAAATAAGTAACTGATTAATATTCAGTTATTTCTATTTCCTCAGTTATGCTTATGTGTTAGTTGTTCAAAATACATCTTAGAATATTTATATCTTCAGATAAGAAAAACTGATAAATTTAATTTCTGTCAGAATTTTAGATACTCTTCAAAGTATTGCATACTGAGAAATGCAAGGGCAACCCAAAACCTCATAAGCTTGTTTAAAGTCTTTTTAATTCACTTATATTTCAGCAGGAAAAGCAAGCATTATAGTCAGAGAGATATACTCCATCTTAAAGAGGAAGGAAAGGGGATTGAATGCTTGCTTGACAAGAATGGAACCCACTGAAAGAAATTAGGCAGTGATAAATGCTATGGGGGAGAAATGCGGTGCAAAGGAAAGCTTAGGAGGCTGAGGTGCAGTTTAAATGGCGGGTAGTTCCTACCTGAGTTCCTACCTGAGCTGACATTTGATCACCACCTGAAGGAACAGAGAGGAGCATGCCATGTGGGCAGTAGAAAGAATCATAATACAGAAAGAGGCAACAGCCTACGCAATGGTACTGAGGTGAGAGCTGTCCACTCTTACTGGTGGTTAGAAAAAAACTGAGTGAAGTAGAATATGGATGGACACGTCACTGGAGTAGTTCCCAGGACTGAGTAGGTCTTTGTAAGGGCTTCAGCTTCTCTTGGGGAAAATGAGGGACCAGTATAATCTTTGAGTGTAGAGAAGTAATAACAGAGTAGAAAGACCAGTTTGGAGATTTGCAGAAATTTAAGTGGGAGATGATAGTGGTTTGGACCAGGATGGTAGCAGTGGAGGTGAAATTATATTTTTAATAAATGACTATTTTTAATTGAGAGGAAATATTCAAAATACTTTATTGATTGGAATATGCAGAAAAAAATGGTTTGTAAGGAACTAAATTATATTATTGATAAAACTACATAAAGCATAAAAAACTTTCTGTGGAGTGTGTATTTTAACTTTTTCTACAATTTACCAATTATTGGTCTTTCATGCATAATCACTACCATACTAAACCTCTATATTTTATTATGAAACTAATTACAGTTCATTAATAGTCCTTTATGTAACATTTCTTTCTGTCAGTACCTGTGGGAAGTAATGATATTTCTCACTGAATACAAAGAGTTCAATTTCCACCTCTAGAAGTGTATATTTTAATTTGGGAAGAAAATCGTTGGCATATACAAAACATGTAAGCAAGAATGAAGTTAGATAAATCCTCTGAGAGAAATCAAAGAAGTGGTGTGCAAAGATTTATAAAGAGAGAAAGAACAAAGGAGGCAATATTTGCCAGGTGCCTTGGTGCACATCTGTAAGTGTAGTACTTGGGAGGCTGAGACAGGAGGATCACAGATGGAAGGCTAGCGTCAGCAATTTATCAAGACTTTAAAAAAAAAAATAAAAGGGCTGGGGGTGTTGGTCAGAGGTAGAATATCCTTCGGTTCAATCCCTGGTACCAAAAAAACAAAAATTCAAAACAAACAAGCAAACAAAATGCCAGAAAAAAGTAATATTTAAGTTGGGTCCTAAAATATGACTTTAAAAGGATCAGCACTTGAAAGAACAGAATTAAGAGGTGCCCACAGAAAGACAGCATGTACAATGGCTCTTAAACATATATATGCTTTGTCATAAATAACTAAATTTATGTTACTGTTACTGGTTTAAGTGTATACTTAAAACACTATACTGTCTAGTGCAAATCAAAAGAGGAATGAATAATCACTAAATCTCTTTTGCACATTAAAAAATCTTTAGTTTCACATTCGTCTTGAAACATCAAAGTAGCTATGTTTTCTTCATAAAGTATTATATCTAACAAGTATCTTGAAAATAATGCAAATCATTCTATCAAAACTTTCAATTATGTCACATGCAATTCTTTGAACAGTCAGTGCTATAGAGGCTGCTCAAACACATAGGGCCAGAGGTCAGACAAGCTGGGTAGAAAGCAGGCTCTGCCACTGTTACCAGGGTAACCTCAAACAAGTTCCTTAATTCTCAGGTACTTTGATTTACTTATCAGAGTAACCAGGGTTGTTATGAATATTAGGCTCATTTAAAATCTCATTGTAGAACTAGCATATAGAAATGACTAAATGAGTAAATTTCTATCATTGAGATTATTATATAGTTCCATGTTTAATTAATTTTCCTAAGTAAATTAATTTTCATAAGCAAAACTTGGTAAGCTCATGCAAAAGGAACCTGTAAAAACAAATTTTATGACATTAACACTTTAAATGTGACAGCATACAAAATATTCAGAGAGACAGCTAGGTAGCTGTCTAAACTGGGCTATAGTGATAGCTGTATCTTTCTTCAGATATTAAAATTTCTCCTTGAATTTTGGGAAATTCTAGCTACTTCAGATGATAATAAAGTTTATTACTAAAGCATTGATCTAACATATAACTCATTAAATTGTAAATGATTTTGCCAAATATTTATTGGTCAATTAGAAAACAAGACTCTAATTCAAGTAGAGGTTGAGGTAAAGTTACTTATAAAAAATGGAATGCTATAGTCATAAAATATATTTTTCAGGGTAGAAAGAGCATAGACAATGCCATTCTATGTCTGATTCCACTTTAATGTTGTGACTTATATTTGGAAAATTTAAAAAGAATTTCGATCAAAAGGCATAGTGGACAAAACTGCAACAAAAGAAGTGGACACATGACAAGTATTGGAGGGTGAGGGGTAAAGAACTGTAGTGTGTATGAGACTTGTCTCTTGAGCTCCTTAAAAGGGAAGTGGCATAGACATTGTTAACTACAAAGAGGCAGAATTACGTTTTATGAGAAATGCTTTAGAAGTTTTTAGGAGATGGGCTAACATTCCAACAAGGCAAAAAACACAAGGGTTAAAATATAAATGCCTACAGGGGACAGAAGGTATAGTAAGTGAGTGAAATAGTAGAGGTGGAAGGTATAGGCATATATTACATATTAAACACACGTTCTTCATGACTACAAAAATATACTCCTCTACTTTTGAACTACAAGAGTTTTTTATACATATTTTATAATTTTTGATAGAGACAATTGTACAGAGAAATAAAATTTTAAGTTGTTTTCAATGGGGCTATTTGAATATGAAATGGCAAAGATCTGTCTCAGCAGTATTGACACCCCAAAGAGGCTAGGGATGGCATGGGTCAACTCATTAAAAATTGGGGGAAAAAAAGTGTCCAGACCACATAAAATGCATATATGCTTGCTGGATTCAGCCAGAGGAGAAACACATTTGCAATTGTTCCTTGAGGTACTTTTAGTTTGGGTATGAGAAAAATAGAAGACATTTTTACGTCAATCAGAATCATTTCTAAAAGTCTATGTTTGGCTTAATACAATATAAAACTAGAGCTGTCAGGGTGATACAGATTTATTTAACCTATTTTATTCTTTCCTTAAGAAACTTTCTGGCTATGCAACCTATACAACAGCAGAGAATGCAATGTGTCTTGCAAGTGTGAGAATATATGATTCTAAACTTGTGCTATAATACCTTTACAGAAAACATCACTACCTGGGTAACAGATTTATGTTATCAGTTAGTTGGTGCTATGGCCTCCATAATTTCTATGAATTATTAGATGTAAAATGTTGCAGTGGTACAGAAGATGATAAAACATTTACCTCCTAAGCCATGGTACTAATCTACTTAGGACACACTGCAACTGAGAAATATTAATTCTTTCACGAATTTCACTATTTCTTTCATCCTCTTCTTTCCACATGTTTTTTATTAAAATCTCACAAATAAATAAAGGTCAGATATGAGTAAATCCCAGAGGTCTTCAATAATAATTTTACAAGTTTTCTTTTTACAGTGTCATTTTTAAATATTCTTGGTTTGAGAATATAAATTTTTTCTATGAATTAAAGAAACCAGATTTTCTGTCTCAAGAAAGAAGCATGGAAATATTTGAAGCTAAAATGTCAAAATGTGTGCCTAAGTATGTGAAATTGATAGAAGGAAAAATTCTCTCTCACAAGATATCTTTTCTCTCCTAGTGTTTTCTTATGAATTCTTATTTGCAATGATTTTCCAAGAAATAGATTTTATAGGAGTCATCAACACAATTCAGTTTCACTGTCTCGGCATCATTTTCAAACACTGTATGCCTGGTAAAAAATTTAAAGATGGTTTTACTCTGTTAGATCTTGCTTTTTCTTTTCCTAGAAAACATTTTTTTTCCCTTTTGTTATTGCTTTTTATTTTCCATTTCTCTTGTATATTCTGTACGTCTCTCCTCTTATCTTTGCTGGAGCATGTTTCTTAACTTCCGCAAATCCTTGAACTTAATAGATCCCCAGGAAACCTCCCCCTTTCACTTCTTGTTCTCAGGGGACTGTATTTCATGGCAAAACCCTATTAGCTTATTTTGATGTTTTTATCTTTCTGTGATCAGGAACCAGTCCATGCAGCCCAAACAGACAATTTTCTGAAGGCACTAAGTGGATTTTCAGATGTCCTCTGAGAAGGAAGGAGCTTCAATAAAACATTAGGCCACTACCAACATTGACTGACTTGAGCAATGTAACATCTTATGTGGTTCCTGCCTTTTACTGTAAATTTACACTCCCCTGAACATTGAGTCTGCCTAGCAGTAGTGTTTTAAGTGAAGGCTTGCACGCAAATATGGCCTCCATGAAAGTTACCTCGGGCTAAAGTACTTCCATCATCGACAAAATTAAGCGTCACACTAGATCTCTGGAGGTTTAGTTGGCCTCAGATTCAGTCGCGGCTCATGTTTTATTAATGTGGTGAGATTGTCCTTTATTTTCAGCCTCCCTCAGCAGGTGAGCTTGTCATATTCGCTAAGAGAGAACGAGAGAAGATTGCCAACCACTTGCGTGAATTGTTTTCACAGTTCTTAATTTCTGTTGAGAGGCACGCAATATAAACAAAGTTTTACTTAACTGCTGGAACATTTGTCAAGGGTTTGATACACGCAAACCTCCATTTCCATGCCATGCTGAGAATACCGCACTGGTGCTCCACTGGGTAACCCTGTGCATGCCAAGTAGAGTCTTAGAGTTAATGTCTTCGAATACGTTCTCTGGCTTTAAACTAATGCAGAGAAATCTCACCATCCAGAAAACTAGATGGCGGCCTGGAAATAAATTAAAAATCAGTCAAAGTAAAGAGATTCTTGCCTCTACTTTAAGTCTGACTTGCCCCAGCCCATTCTTGCATGGTGGGATTTCTTTTTTCTACATATAAAAATTGTTAAACTTTAAAGTTTTAAAATATGCTAAAAGTTAAGGTTTCTTTAAGTTTCTAAAATGTACGAAATAAATCTTTGAATCCTATCCTATTCTTCATACTTAATATACCATTAAATGCAATAGATATCTTTTCAATGAATTGGCAGGAATTAGAAATTAAATTTGTCAAGAGGAGAATCCTTGCTGTACCAAATCTTTAACAGAATTCATCTTTTTGTTGTTAATTTTGTTATTACAGATTTTTATTTAATTTTCTAATATGTATAGCTTAAAAGAGGGCTAACAATTATGTACTACAAATACTAACATATCTATAAATGGATTCCACATCTTAGTTTAATCTAAAATCATAATATAGCAATATTAGAACTGGAAAATATATTTTATATTATTTTTCAGTGCTTTAAAATCGATTTCATTTATATCTGAACATAAATTTATTTATTTCTCTTTAAAATGAAGAATTGACTAAGTTATTCTAAACAGCAAAAAAATTGTAATATTTTACGTTTTAAAAGGACCAAGAAGCCGGGCGTGGTGGTGCACGCTTGTAATCCCAGCATTCGGGAGGCTGAGACTGGAGGATTGCGGTTTGGGGACAGCCTCAACTACTTAGTGAGGCCCTCTGCAACTCAGTGAGACCCGATTTCAAAATAAAGAATAAAAAATAGGGCAGGGGCTGTAGCTTGGATTTCGAATGCCCCTGGGTTCCATCCCCAGACCCGCGCCCCCCCCAAAATAATAAATAAATAAATAAATAAATAAATAAATGGACCAAGAATAGTTTCAAATATTTTCATAGTATTTTCATAGATATGTCTATATATACTGTCCTGTAAGAAATTTCTTTAAGTATCTACATTATATGATCTCAAAAACACGTGGGTGATGAAGCTCAATTTAGGACCATCCTCTTTACATTTTGTCATTTAGAAGTAACATTATCAGACATGTAATTTATGTCATTATTTGAGGAGGAACATATGCTCTGGAATGATATACATTTAAGTTCAGTTTCTGTCCTATGTCCTGTTTGGTAAAGATGCTTGAGTAAATTATTTAAATCACATTCATTTCTTCTATATCCAACATGAAGGTAATGATTATTTTAATTTATAAAATTACTAAGGTTACTTATGGTAATACATACTGATATACTGTGCTGGCATGTTACAACAGGCAGAATTCAAAAGTAGATCTGCTAAAATTTCTGTCTCTTGGCTATTACATCAAACATTTATCTAGGAACAGCTGTGAAGGGACTTTGCAGATGTACTCAAAGCTAGTGATTTTTAAATAGGGACGTTATCCTCAATTATTTGGATGACCCCAATCTAAATGCTCAGTACGTTAAAAGTAGAGATATTTCTCTAGCCGAGTCTCAGAAATGCAGCAAAAATTAGGGCAGAAGAGAAATGAAGGCGGAGAGCTCAGAGCAGTTCAGAGTGTGTGGAGTAGGTCTGCTGTTGCTAGGCTTGGGGTGTATATAATACATAAGAAGGAATAAGAGCAGCCTTGAATAGCTAAGTCCGACCTTAGCTGACAGTCAGCAGCCAAACAGGCACCCCTTTCTCCCAGCTGCCAGGGACGGAATTTTATCAACAACTTCAATAAACTTGAGAGCACACTCATCTCCAGAGCCTCCAAGAAAGAATACAGCCCTGCTGACACTTCGGTTCAGTTTTGTTTGGGTTTTTGAGACTCTTATGTCAAAATCCATCTAAGTTTCACCTTTCCCAGACTCCTGGTACACAAAATAACAACAACAACAAGTGGGACAATAAATGGATTCGATTTTAGATACCGATTTTGTAGTTCTGTGTTGCACCAACAGTAAGGAGTAGAATGTGTTTATATTTTGACTGGTTTTAAGAATAACCTTACCAATAGACATAAATTAATATACAGATTGGAGAAAGTAGTGTGTTATAATCTAGAAAAACAGTTAACACAACCTTTAGAGAAAATGAATGAATTAATTTTGTCTTTTATACCAACACTGTAATACAAAGCTAAACCAGGAGGCATAAGAATACTATTTTGTTAGTTAATTGATGTCACACTAGTTGCTTTAGTTTGAATGTATTCCTCAAAAGTCATATTTTCGAACTAAAGTGCCAATATGATAGTATTAAGAGGTGCAGCTTTTAAGAGGAGATTAGGTCATGAAGATCTGATCCCTGTGAATCTGAATAGAGCCTCATAAAAGGGATTTGAGGTAGTTAGTGAGTGTTTTCTCCCTAGCCCTTCCACCATGTGAGGTGGAAAAGGCAGAAATTAACAGAAAAAGCAGCATTAACAGTGCCATTTTGGAGAGAAAAATTTGTCCCTCACCTTAATTTTGTCTTCCAAACCCTCAGACTGGTGAGATAGGAGTTCCTGTTAGGTATAAATCACCCAGCATGAGATATTTTGTGATAGCAGCACAAATGGACAAAACAAACAAACAAACAAACAAGCAAACAAACAAACAGTTGCGATCAAAGGGACTGCATCAGGAGCTCAGTGCTGAGAAAGCCCAGGTTCAAACAAAGAAGGGAATGGTAAGTGATGATGAAGACTGTTGGTTTTGTGACATATCGAATAAGGCTTTTAAAGAATTAATGACTCAAGAAATGATTCCAATGACTCACGAACAATTGCTGTCACTGCAGCTTTAGCTAATTTTGACTTGATATAAAACTACACTTAAGGTGTTGATCATTTTTCTCCTGGTCTTCACTTAGCCATTTTCCCCCAGTTTCTCTTCAAAATACCTCATCGCCAGAAATCGTGTATGAAAGTATTAATATCTGCACACATCTCAGTTCCAACCTGTCTTTGCAAACTTTTGTTTTCTCCATAAAATGTATAAAGAAAACATTCGCTTGTTATTAATTCTTTCATCTCAATGCATGGTCTATGGAAGTGAAAACTATTTTTATTCACCGCTCTGTCTCTAGCATTTAGAAAGTTATCCAAGATGCTCAATAAGTGCTGTCAAATGGAAGAAAAGAAAATCACGTCTTTGCAGCATTGCTGTTTGGAACACTCTCCTGGGTTGCCAGAGTGCTTCGCTTCATCATTCCTCTTCAGACTTCCCAAAACACGCGAGGAAAAGAAATTTAAACTCTAAATTAAAAGTACATTTAAATACTTCCATTTAAAGCAGTTTGTTCAACATTTTAACCTGTGAGGATATATTTATTCTTTACAATATTAGTAGTTTAGGTTGCTCATACTAGAGAATGCTTTACCTCATTTTGTCTACTGTAATTCAGTTAGAAAACAAGAATAAATGGATCTTTCATAGTATATTACTGTGTCTCATGGCTCCTTTTATCATCAATAACTTTTTCAAAGAATTTATGCACTTTTATTTGAAGCAAATACGAATCCAAATGAATTAGGTGGTGGCAGTGGATTAACATATTCACTTAAGAGATGTGCTTTTGTTTTTGCTTTTTCTTTAATGGAAACCATGGAGTTGAAAGAGCAGCTCAGTGTCATGCAGTGATGCTAGCACTTAGGTCATTTGGCTGTGGAGAATACTGAGATGCTTACATGTACTGAATGATAGAAAGCAAGCTGACTCTTACTGACTTTCTACTAAAAGTGCTGGTTCACAAATTTCACTTGTCTGTTATGTAGCATGTTTTTGCCAGCATCACCTGATTTTCTTATTGTTAGATAACTAAACAGTTTCAGTACACCGGACCAAATAGAAGAATTCAGATATTAACATACCTAGGTTCTAGTATTTATTTTCCTGCCATCTTTTTGAACCTTAAGATTTTGTATTTTTCTCCAGTTTCACATTTTCTTTGAAAAATAAGGTTGAATGGCAACAAGGGTTATGTACGTAAAGTGAGTTTTACTGTGTAGTACCATCCCATGAACAATGCATATGACTCACTATACCAAGTTGGAGATGAGAATTACATTTTCAGATTCTGCAGATCTACAGAGAAACATAGATTGAAATCAACTCCTACCATTTAATTAGATTTATTTTTAAAAGAAGATATTTAAGATTATTTTACTTGAGATATTATTTTAGGCTTTTTCCTACAGGCTAATAATTATTGACACTATTTTCAGCTAACCACAGCATTTTGACTGAGCAGTAATTCTACCTTCACATTTCTGTCACGTGGCATAAGTAATAGGCTAAATTTTTTCCAGCAAAGCACATAATATGTGTAAAAACAATTCAAAGCCAGTAAATGCAGTTACTTGGAAACATCATAAGGAAATGTCACACCATAACATTTACCTGCTATGTTTTATTCTTTAACCCTCCAGCACTTTTGTTGTTTCCTGAGCTGAGATTAGTAACTTAAAAAGCTTTTATTAAACATGCACAATCTAAATGAAGCACTCAACCAACTGTAAATTCTCTCAATTAGACTTCCTGCAAATGACAAATGAGTGTGAATGTGCAATAAACCTTTGAATACCAGTGATTTAGGGCTATACAGAACTAGAGGATTTCTAGCAAGAGATTGAATGCAATTGATTATGTGGTAAAAGGTAAAAAAAGTATGTGGTGGTTCCTTGTTTGCCCTTTCATTTTCTTAAATTAAGAAAGGATACTTGCAATGCAGAATTTATATTAATGTGCCTTGAACAGCAACTTAGGGCACAGAAAAGACACAACAAATTGCAGATTAACAATTGCATTATTTCAAAGCAGTGGACCTCAATTCCTTTAGAGAAATATAAGAATTACTTGTAGATAAGAAAAATTCATCTAAAGTGTCATTTATTTGCTTTTGTTTGTATGGAAGAGCAATTTATGGTATTTCTTTACAGACCATAATTGACTTGCTTTAGATTTCCTGATAGAAGCTGAATATATGTAATGGAATTGCTTGGGTACATATTAGCAATTTTAAAGTTTGATGGTAAGAGTCTAACATGCCTTTCTATACATGATATTTGATATTTATATTTATTTTCTGAAATACAGTACTTAAATTCATATAAAAATGCTAAACACTATGAAATTTGTAGATCAATAATATTGTCATGAAAAGTTAACAATATTTTTCTTTAAATAGGATGATGACAATATTGATTTTAAAGTTGTTATACTTTATTTTATAATATATATTTAACTTCAAAAATGTTGTTTAAATTAAACACAGTCCTAGAAAACAAATTTTCAGCATGTACATATAAAAACCTGATATCTGGTTACATGACAACAACAGGAAATCTGAAACTATATTACTAAATAAATTGATCTTTTACTCAGGGTACATGAGTATTCATGGACAGCACAGGATCACAACAGTGGTAGTTTAAATACCCAAGATGGTTGAGCAGTCATCATCTTAAAAGTTGGTTCTTACTTCAGAAGAAGTTATGGGAACTAGTTCTTAGTCCTCAAATATATTAAAAGATATTTTCTCTACTATGGTTTCCAAGTATGATTAACTTTGAATTTCTAAAATATACTTTTTGTGTATATATCAGAGTATATATTGTTTTAACATTTAGAAATTTGTTTTGTTTGGTTTGTACAACATACATTTGATAAAATTATTGACTCATTTGTATGTTGAAATAAATTGATTTTTATAAATTAGTTCTATGTAGAATATTTTAAAAATGAAAGTAATGGAGCTGGGGTGGTGGTGCATAGCTATAATCCCAGTGTTTGGAAGGTCAAGACAGGAGGAAATGATTGTGGGTTATTTGCATGCTAACATTAATTTTACCTATTGTATACATTGAGATAGCACTTTAATTAATTTAATAATTTGATGTGTTTGATTAACTAGTCCTTGTATTAGTCCATTTTTACATTGTTATAATAAAATATCTGAAATTAAGTGATATATAATAGCTTCCAGCTTTAGAAGTTGAAAATCCAACATCAGTTAACATCATGGGCATAGGTTCACACAGGAACTACGTTAATCCTTTCCAAGGACATTGCTCCTAATGACCTAATTACATTGCACTAAGTCCCTACTCTGAAAGATTTGCCACAAACTTAATCCATATATAAACCATAGCAGTCCTAAAGTTTAATAGTTCTTGGTAGATATAGAAACTTCACTAATTTACTAATTTTTTGAAAGTATTGTTAGGATAATAGTTTTTCTGACCCCAAATCTAATCATTTTCAGAGCCTAGTACTTAAATAACATATCTTGATTGACTAACCCATTGATTGACACAATATACAAACTCATTTATTTGAAAGGCAAATATGAGTACTTATTCTTTACTAGTATCCAGTAATAAATCTGTTTTATATAACATGCTATTCCAACTTTTTGAGAATGGAGATTTACTAATTATTTGATCTAAAATATAGATCATATCATTAACTTAAGAAATCAGAAAAAAATACTAAGAAAATTTTACATTAAATATGTCACAGGAAGAAAAGAAAGAAAAGTTACAAAGTGAATGCAGCTTGAAAAACTGTAAGGTTTAACTGCTCTTTTTAAAAATAAAATTAGTGCTTATGCATAATTAAAAAATAAGAGTAACTGAGCATGTTATGGTGGACCATGCCTATAATTCAAGTACTTCAGAGACTAAGACAGGATTTTAGATTTGAGGCCAGCCTCAACAATGTAGTGAGACTCTCAGCAACCAAGAGAGGCCCTGTGTGAAAATAAAAAATACAAAAGGAATGAGAGTATAGCTCTGAGGCAGAATGCCCCTAAGTTCAATTCCCAGTATAAAAAATATTCAGTTAACTTGTCGTGATTGTCTTGAGTTTAATAATTATGCCTAATAACATTCAAACTTGAATATAAAGAGACAAACATTACTTTAAAATATAAACTTTTGGATTATGTATTAGAATAGTCACTTTACAGGGAGATTAAAAATGGTAAAATAGAAGAAGGCAACACATTACAGTTGCTCCAAGACTTGGAATCCAAGCAGTGGGAAGGCAGTTTTTGGCAAGAGAAGTAAAACCATAAGACCTCAACAAAAAAGACAGTCGATACTTATTAAATAAAATGTAGCAAAGATAGCAGAAGATAAAAAGAAAAAAATAAAAGAAAAAATAAAAGAAAGCCCCAGGTCAAGAAAGAATCTCTGCTTAATTCTATAATGCCTTTACAAAATAAACCCAATATTTCATAAGTCATTTTATCAAATTGAAAGAGATGAAGTCCTTTCAAACTCCTTCGATGAGGTCAGTATTACCTTAATGCCCAAAATGAATAAAGATTTCAAGAAAAAAAATTAAAGACCAGTATCTTTGGTGAATATAAATGTAAAAATTTTAAACAAAATATTTGAAATATGTACTCAAAACCATATCAAGAAAATTGAATACCATGACCAAGTTAGTTTCATTCCAGGGATGCAAGAATGGCCCAATATGTGCAAATCAATACAAGTCATAGAACTAAGGGCAAAAAACACAGGATCATCTCATTAGATGCTGAAATATCAGTTGACAAAATGGAACACCCATTCTTTTAAAAAAAGAAAAACACTGCAGAAAATCAGAATAGAAGAAACTTGAACATTATTAAGGTAATTTACAATAAACCCAAAGTCAACATTATATTGAATGGAGAAAAGCTGCAAGAAATTACTAAAAATTAGAAACAAAACAGGGATACATACTATCACCACTCCTTTTTAAGAGTAATAAGGCAACAGAAGGAAATCAAAGAATTCAAATTGAAATTATACTTATTTACTGATGACATAATTCTATATTTAGAAGACTGACAAAAAAATCTTTAGAAGACCCATTCAACAAAAAATACTTCTAGAACTGATTATCAAATTCAATGAAATATCAGGATACAAAATAAATCTAAAAACACTAGTAGCTTTTCTATATTCCATTATCCACCAAAAAAAATCAACCCAGAAAACAATTCCATTTACAATAACCTAAAAACATTTATATATCTAGGAATAAGTCTAACAAAAGATATAAAAGACCTCTACAATGAAAATTATAAAACATTAAATAAAGAAACTAAAGACCCTAGAAAATGAAAAGTTCCCCATGCTCTTGGATAGGCAGAATGCATATTATCAAAATGGCAATTCTACCAAAATTGAGGTACAGAATAAATGAAATCTCTATCAAATAACCAATGCCATTCTTCACAGACCTAGAAAAATCAATCCACTTAATTTAATATGGAGAAGCAAAAGACTCAGAATAGACAAAACAGTTCTCAGCAATAAGAATAATTCAGGAGGCAACATAATCCCTGCCTTTATATTATGCTACAGAGCTATAGTAAAACAAATAGCATCATGTTGGCACAAAAACTGATACATAGACCAATGGAACAAAAGATATAGAAACAAATCCATATGCTTTTAGCCAACTAATTTTTGATAAAGTTGTCAAATACATATGTTGGAGAAAAGTCAGCCTTTTCAACAAATGGTGTTGGGAAAATTGTTTATTCATTGTAGAAAAGAATATTAAATCCTTAACTATTAAACCCCCCACAAGAGTCAATTCAAGATTAATTAAAGACCTAAAAATTAGACCAGAGTGCATAGGTACAGTACTACAACATATACGGACAGATAGAAACTTCCTTAGAAGACTCCCAAAGCTCAGGGAATCTATACTAGGATTTGTAAATGAGATGATATTAAACAAAAAGTTTCTGCTTTTCAAGGAAAACTATCAAGAGTCTAAAGCGAGACACTGAAGAATGAGAGACAATCTTTGTCAGCTATTCCTCTGATAAAGTAGTAATATCTAGAATATACAAAGTACTTACAAGCTTAACACTAAAGCAAATCAAGAAATGGGTAATAGAACTAAATAGACACGTCACAATAGAAGAAATAGAAGTGGCCAATAAATACACTAAAAATTGTTCAAAATCATTAGCTATATGGAGATGCAAGTCAAAACTATGCTGGAATTCCATCTAACCCCAAATAGAATGGCAACCATCAAGATTTCAAACAACAATAACTGCTGGTGAGGATGTGGGGAAATAGGAATTCTTCTATGCTGTTGGTGGAATTGCGAATTAGTATAGCTATTACGAAGATCAGTGTGGAGATTCCTCAGAAAATTGGAAATGGATCCACCATATGATCTAGCTATACAACTCTTGGGTATCTTTCCAAAGGAACTGAAATCAGAATATCATAGTAATATATGCATCCCCATGTATAAAAAATACAATTCCCAATAGCCAAATTATAGAATCAACATAGGTGTCCATCAACAATGATCAGATTACAAATTATGAGATGTACATACAGTGAAATTCTACTCAACAATAAAGAAAAATAACATTATGTAATTTTTAGAAAAATGAATAAAACTGTAAAATATTATGTTATTTGAAATTAGCCAGTCAGAGAATGTGAAAGTTTATATGTTTTCTTTCATCTGAGAAAGCTAGGGAGTAACTAGGATATAAGAAGGATTATAGATAATGAAGAAATTTTAGTGGTGTGAAAGAGGTGGTTTTGGGGAAGAAAATTAATGACATTGACACTATGTACATATGTGAGAATAACAATGTCAATCTCAATATTTTGCATGGCGGAAGGGGGTAATTGTAAAATTCTATGTACACTATAAACCACATTATGATGTTAGAAGATAATGCCCCCAAAAAAGTAAAAATAAAATGTAGAATAGCCACCCTAAAATTATGAGGCATATTATCTTGAAACTCTTACAGTTGGAAACCTTTAGTAATAGACTAAATCTTATGCTACAAATAGAAGTAGAAATAATAAGGAAAATAACTGCAGATATATGCACTTTATGTAAATATATACTTGAAAAAATAATAGAATAACTTGATGCTATTTAATATGAAAATGCTTGAAATATGGCTTTTTTATGTTGTTCTCAAATTATTTGAAATTTTTTGAGCAACTGTTTCAAATAGTTCAAAAGTTGAGCAGTGATTGTCAGGTGTCTACATATGACATTTTCCAGATGAATTTTATCAGATATGTTCATGTACAGTGTTTTGGGGCTGGTATTTGTTCAAAGTTTCTTAGGGGTTTAAAGTATTAAAACAGTTTTGGAAGCCATTGATATATAACTTTTTTGTAAAACATTATTTTTCAATCTGTATTCTCTATGAAGAAGATAATAGAGCTCAATTTTAAATGCAGTTTTTGAAACAAGGGTGCAGTAATTATAAGGGAATGCTAAAATATGTGTTCACACCTCTTGTATCGCTGCTTTGATGTTGCAATCAGTTAGTCCATTTTTGGAATGGTTATGACTGGTGAAGGACATACTCCTGGTAACTCATGAGCAAAGGCTTGACCTGAGATTTCAAAAGGTTCAGTAGCAGTAAGGCTGACCTGGAGTTAGTGCAGAGTACTATTGAAAAGTGGAGTTTATTTATGTTTTGATTTAATTACTTTTGCTTTTCCAGTTTAGAAGCAACTGAATTGAGAAAGAGTTTGAAGATAAAAAGTAGAAGCTTCATGCTAGCATTTTTCTTCTTTCTTTTCTTCCTCCCTTCCTACCTTCCTTCTTTTTGACCCTACTTCTTTCTAGAAAAAGCAAGTGGTACCAAATTGGTTATGTCATCATTCAGTAAGCCTACATTCAGTATTTGCCACTAATGTGAAATGCAAAGCCATATATCAAAAACATTTACTCTTTTGTAGAGAGACCAGTAAAAAAAATAAATAATATCACAAAAATTTTGCTATAAAAGTATTACTTATATTTTTTATTTTTCTGAATTCTACTAACATTTTAATATTTTCTTAATATTCAAAACAGATACCCATTCTAGGCTTATTTCAAACAATGTTTTAAAACAAGAAGAAAAAATGACAATAATATTTAGTGTTTACTTTTAAATACTTGCTTAAAGTACCAAAGCATTGTGCTATGAACTCTTTAAAATGACCAAAACAAAAGCTTGAACAGTAGTAAAATAAATTAATGAACAGTATTATAGCAGTTAAGTGGATGTTAAAAAACTTTTAATGTTCACTCAGCATATATCAATAACATGACTATTGTCTAGAACTTTAGTGCCTTCAAAGACTTAGTACTCTTCTAGGCCAACTTTCTAACATTTTATTTGTGGAAAAAATGTGACTTTAGAAGTCATAATTAATATGGAATATGGACTCTAGATACCCAAAATGATCTTGAAAAAGAACAAAGCTAGAAGATGTATATTTTCTGATTTCAAACCTTATAAAGCTACAATAATTAAAACAGTATAGTACTGTTATAAAGGCAGATATATAAACCATTGGAGTTAAATAAAAGCTAGAGATAAATTCTTCCATATATTGTCAAGTTATTTTTGACAAGGTTTCCACGAACATTTGGTGGAGGAAATAATAATCTTTTAACTAAATATTATTCAAAAATAATAATTACATGAAAAAGAATAAAATTGGACCCTTACCTAGCACCATATACAAATATTAACTCAAAATAGATAAAAGACCTAAATATAAATCTTAAGACTATAAACTTTTAGAAGAATATCTGGGTCATGTAACCTCACAACATTAAAATTGGCAGTGATTTCTTGGATATGATTTCAATGGCACAGGCCAAGATCGTTTGGGGTATCTAGAGTCCATATTCCATATTAGGATAGATTTTTCTCAAAAATGAATAAATAAATGTATGATAGTTTCACCTAAAAAAAAAAGAAAAAAATATTCTCTGGTAAGAAAGAAAGCACAAAGAAATATTGAAATGTTATCTTTAAGTCATCAAAAGCTTGGTATCAGACAAATGAAACTGTTATGTGAGATTATCATTGTTAATTTTGGATAAATTGCTATAATACTAGATGTCAACCACTAAGCCAAGCATGGGAAGGAGGGATGGGGAGGGAACGGGGTGGGGATCAGGTAGGGGCTAACTGGGCGATGTGTGCATATATGTCTACAAAGTTTTTTTTTTTTTTTAATCCCATTATGATGTATGAATACAGTGCACCAATTTAAAAACAATTTAAAAAAGAAATTATAATTACAGTGTAGCATAAAATACTTGACTAAATGCTAAGAATAATGCTTTAATGCTCAATTTTGTGTTCTTTTTATTATCTCATAAATGTTTTTATAAAGCTGCAAAAAATTAACTAGTATCCAGGTGTGTTGGCACACACATGTAATTCTAGTACTTGGGAGGCTGAGGAAGGGGGATCAGAGGTTCAAAACTGGCCTTAGCAATTTAGTGAGGTTCTCAGCAACTTAGCAAGACCTTGTTTTCAAATAAAAAATAAGATAGGAATGAGAGTATAGTTCAAAGGTAGAATGCAACTGGATTCAATTACAAGAACAACACAAAAATATTTTAAACATAAAATGAAAAGGCAACCCAGATTATGATTTATTATCACAGTAATTCATATAACAAATGTCAGAAACATCAATCTTGGCTGACATAAAAATTGACATATAAAAACCAAAATTAAGCCGGGCGTGGTGGCACATGCCTGTAATCCCAGCATTTGGGAGGCTGAGACAGGAGGATCATGGTTCTTGGTCAGCCTCAGCTACTTAGTGAGGCTCTTTGCAATTCATTGAGACCCTATTTCCAAATAAAGAAAAAAATAGGGCTGGGGGTATATCTTGGAGGTAGAATATCCCTGGGTTCCATCCCCAGTACCACACACACACACACACACACACACACACACACACACACACACACACACACCAAAAAAAAAAAAAAAACAAATGTAAAGGGAAATTTTGTATATGTACTTAGCATTTCAGAAAGAGTTATTCAATAAATGCTGAAGACTTTCAGGAATATCAGGACTGAAGGAAGTAGCACATATTATTCTTGCTGACACTGATGATCTCTATTGTCATAAAACATTGTCTTGACAAAATAAAGTAACCAGTATAAATTTGAAGAGAGCATCAAGAATTGAAAGGTCATGAAAACAAACCTATAAGGCAGAAAAGAAAAAGCAGAAAACTACCCTGCCTGCAGCCTACCTCCTGCCTCCAGTTGTGTCCAAATTGGCCTCAGTGAAGCTATTTTACCTCACCATGCTAGGACTGCCAGTACTGTACTTCCAGAGACCCCAAGCAAAAAAGCCAATGACTTGAAATGAAGCAAGTAGCTGAAGCTTATTGGAATTGTAAGCAGTAAGCTCCTCCTGCATGGATCCCAGCATGACTTTCAGCACTAGAGGCCAGATCACTGCAGCCTTCAGAGATCCAGAGTAGTACTCAACAACACCCTCCATCAACCAGCCATCCCCACAGACAAAACGCACAGGGTAACTGATGAAACTCAAGCAGCAAGCAATAGACTCCAGGGTTTGAGACTTTGCTATTCACACCCTGCTGAAGGTGGGAATAGAGCCTGCTATTGGACACAGAAAAGGCACAGATTATCAGACAATCTCCAGGGCAATCAGGCAAAAAGGCCTACAGTCCACAGGGCTCAGAGATTGCCACAGACCACCTAAATGTGATTACCAGGGAGAAATCAGAACAAACCAACCTTAGTTGTGGAGAACACAAACTCTTGTATCATACAATGGGTCTGGTCCTAGTGTCATCCACCCCTACAAAGGTAGAAGAAACTCAAACTCAGCATTTGTGGGGAGCTTGGAAAACTGCGCTTTACACTAGGTCCAGGCCCAGTGATAATAGCTGCCTGCATAGACTGAGAGAATCTCAGAGACAGATCCCTTTTGAGAGTTCAGAGCCCTAGGCTTTCAGTGGGAAAGTATCAGTGACGCTGGGCGCTTGCACAGAGAGAGCGACCAGGCCAGGTCTCCAATCACTGAAGGAGAACAAAAGTGTGGCTATAAACTGACATTGTTACTATACGTTATAGAGCAAATGAGAATTCTAGAAACATGCTCAAGAATCTATTATAGAAAGTGAATCTTAAACAGTTGAAAGAATTTACACAAATTCAGGAAGACGGCAGGGGCCAAGTATGCTCTGTATTCATATATTTGTAGCTTATACAATTTAGTTGTTGTTTAATTATATTTAAAAAAAATGGGAATAGAACCGGGCATGGTGGCACACACTTGTAATCCTAGCATTTAGGAGACTGAGACAGGAAGATTACAGTTCGAGGACAGCCTCACAGCCTCGGCTACTTAGTGAGGCACGTTGCAACTGAGTGAGACCCTGTTTCAAAATAAAGAATAAAAAGCAGGGCTGGGAGTGTAGCTCAGAGGTAGAATACCCCTGGGTTCTATCCCCAGTACCACAAAAAAAGGGGGGGGGGATAAATCTCACTTTCTCACCCTGTACAAGAATCAATTCAAGATGGATTAAAGACTTGGAAATCAGACCAGATACTTTGTAGCTCCTTGAAAATGTCATAGGTCCAACACTTCAGCACATAAGCACAGGTAAAAAATTTCTCAACAAGACCCCAAAGTCACAAGAAATTAAAAGGAAGATAAATACATGGTTTTCATGAAACTGAAGAGCTTTGTATAGCAAAGAAAACTATCAGGAACCTCAAAAGAGAGCTGACAAAATGGAAAAAAATTGCCAACTATTACCCTGATAGAGGACTAATATCTATAATATGTAAAGAACTCAAAAATAACACCACTAAGAAAACAAATAACTCAATCTAAACATGGGCAAATAAACTAAAGAGACACGTCATGAGAAAAGAATTTGAAATGGACAAAAATCATATTAAATAATGTTCAATATTATTAGCAATCAGAGAGATGCAAATAAAAACCTGAGATTTTACCTAATTCCAACTAGAATGGTAATAATAAAAAACACAGCAACAGCTGGGCATGGTGGCACACACTTGTAATCCCAGCGCTTGGGAGGCTGAAACAGGAAGATCGCACAAGTTTGAAGCCAGCCTCAGCTACTTAGTGGGGCTATCAGCAACTTAGTGAGACCCTGTTTCCAAATACAGTATAAAAATAGGTCTGGAAGTATAGCCCAGAGGTAAAAAAGCCCCTGGGTTCCATCACCAGTACCAAACAACAACAACAACAACAACAGCAACAGCAACAACAACAATAGCACAACAAATTCTGGTAAGAATTCAATACATTGTTGATGGAATTGCAAATTAGTGCAACCACTTTAGAAAATAGTATGGAGGATCCTCAGAAAAATGGAAACGAACCTATTACATGATACAGCATTACCACTTCTGGGTAGCTACCCAAAAGAATAGAAACCAAACTACAATACTAATGTATGCACATCTATGTTCATAGCTGCACAATTCACAATTACCAGACTAAAGGAGCAACCAAGATGTCCATCAACAGATGGATGGATTATATAACTATGGAATATATATGAAATTTAACTCAGCCATTAAAAAGAACAAAATTACTTAATTTAAGAGGAAAAAAGATGAAACTGGAGAAAATTATGCTACATGAAATCACTTAGTCACAAAACAGAAAAAAATGAATGTTGTCCCTATTATGTGAAAGCTAGGAAGAAAAATTGTCATAGGAGGAACTCTAGATGAAGGAGGAGAAACCATAGATGAGCAAATAAGGAGGCATAACTGGGGGTTATGGGAGGGGGCAAGAGGAAAAATCTCTAATGTACATGATGTATATTCACAAACATATCAGTCAATCAGTAAGCCAAATATGAGAAGAAGGAAGGAGCGAGGAAAAAGGATGGGACTTGGAGGAAGGACTATATAAGTGATGTGTGCATGTATACCTCTATCATTTTGTACCCCATTAAGATGGAACCCTGGGCTTTGTGCCTTTCATCCTGGACTTGTGCCTCCCTACCCACACTGGTGGAGGATGTTCAATGTAGTCTCAGAGTGACCCCTGTGACCCTGTGCCCTGAGTACTATGGACCTACCTGTGTCTCTGGAGCTTTTACCTAGACTACCTCAGGGATGGGCCACCAGATCTTAACCCACCAGGGTCCCTGTTGCTGCTCTGAACTTTAAGTTCTTAAATTACTTGGTGGGATTCCTTGGGGTAGCAGAGCTGGAGCCAGCATTTACAGTTTGGGCTGCCAGCCTGAGATGGCGCTGAACACACCAGGTCAGTTGTGCACTCGGGCTCTTTGCAGTGGATCTCAAGTTCAGAGTATTGGGTTTTCTTCTGCCATGATTCCCTTTTTAAAAAAATAATATTTTCTGATCCTTTTTTTGTCAAAACATTTTCTTTCTCTGTAGTTGAATTTTATGTGTTACAGCTACTGGGATGTGTTGCATCTCACAGCCACCATTTTTCCTCCATTTCTGAGTCAATGTCACCCAATTTAAAGTAAAGTTATTTGACCTTGATCTTGTTCCTTTGGAGTTAAGATTTTGGTTTATAACAGAATTAACACAATTACTCATTTGTATTATTCTAAAGTTACTTGAAATAATTACTTTTTCTATGTGGCTATGTTAACATCTTACTATAGTTGTGCTTATTGGTTTATGTTTCTTTACTTTGAGGGGACTTCTTTATATTTTAATTGCATTTGAGAGTACACAAAATGTTTGTATATTTTTTAAACCAGAGCCGTGCAACAAGTTGTATTCAGACATGATTTTCTTTCTTTTTCCTTTTTTCTTTCTCTCTTTCTCTCTTCCTTCCTTCCTTTCTCTTTCTTTCTTTGTACTAGGAATTAAACTCAGAAGAATTCTACCTCTGAGCTTTCCCCCAAGTCCTATTTTATTTTTATCTTAAAATCATGTCTTGCTCAGTTGATGAGGTCCCTCAAACCTGTGATCCTTCCGACTCAGCCTTCCAAGTACTAGGATAACAAACACGTACCACCATGCCCAGCTCAGACATGATTGTCTTTGCACCTTTGTTTCTTCGTCTTCTTCCCTCCTTTTCCCTATAGACAGTGCTTTTTTATTACTTCTTGGATTTGGATAAAAGGTCTTTGCTTTATTTTTCATATTTCATTTATTTGTGTCATGTTTATCTTAAGATTTTTGTAGGAATATAAGTTTGGTACACACTTTGAGAGCTACAAGTTTTTAGTGAAATAATATTCTTCCCACAAAAATCTAAATTCTCTGTCTTGGGTGTGATAGGTTGTTTTATATACGAGCCTTTCTGGAGAGGAATATAGATATGTATAACTAGTATAACAAAAATACATGCCAAACTTATATCACATATATATAGCATAAGATATAATATGGAGGCATATATTCTCCCCCAAACTCTTGGCTAATATAAAGAAATTCCTTATCCAATTTTCTTTTCACAAACCTGTTCCTATTTTGGAATAATTTTAGTCATAAAAACCATTGCTTTTCATGCTATAAACGACCCCACATCTAGTCCTTTACTAAATGATTTTTACTGCATTCCAGGATTATCTCATCAATACAGTCATATTTTTATACACACCTACTTCCACTAATTTAGCTTAGATGTCAATTATCTCCTGTGTTATCACTTGCAACAGCTTTTTGTTCAGTCTATGTGTAGCTGGCTTTGCTGCTTTCCACCTGCCATAATGAAGCTTAATTTTACCTGTAAAAATATTCTTTTTATTATTCTTTGGTTTAAAAAACTGACGTTTTAACATATGAGATTATGTCTCACATTTCTAACTTGTTTGATCAAATTATTTTAGAATCTTTTCTCATCTACCTGGGTCAATTATTTTCTATTTTGTGACTGGAGGTCTCAAGCTTAGTAAATCTCTATTAATTTCCCTTATATCTGGTATTTTTACATGGTCCATGCCTTTAAGCACATTCGTGATTCTATTCAGAACCCCTATCTTGCTTTCTGCCTGAAAGATATCTGCTTATCTTTCAAAGCACAAATGAACTATCACATTCTACTTTGATAATGTCAGATCCTACAGAGAATTAGTTGCCTCATTTTCTGTAGCAATGATATCAACAAGAATAATCATGGTCTTTTATATCCCATTTACTTTCCATAATGTCTTTTAAATTTTTTAAAACTTCTTCTTTTCAGGTCCTAAAAGTAAATTTTATAATCTCTGAATGTGTGAAGAATGCTTTATATTAATATACACATTAATCCTACTAACTATGCCTTTGTTCATTTAGTTTAGCTGAATCTCATCCATTCGCTTATTCCCCTAAAAGAGCATATTATTATTGTTATTATTGTTTTAATCTTATTTACACTCTAATTTTTCTGATTTGATGAGAAAAATGCAATGTACTAAAATTCTCCTTTTCTCTTTAACTATATCCAAATGTCTTCTTGTTTATCCGTAATGAGTATTTGCAATGTACAGTTCTCATAGATTTTTTTGTGTGTGTGTGGTACTGGAGTTCCTAAAAACCCTTCTACTGCCGGGCCACACTCTCAGACCTATTATATATTATATATATTATATATACTTATTATATATACCTATATATTATATATATCATATATTATATATACCTATTATATATACCTATATTATATATACCTATTATATATTATATTATGTATTATATTAAACATATATATATTTTAAATATATATATATATAATTTATATATAATTTATATACATATATATATATTTTTTTAATTTGGAAACAGGGTCTTCTAAGCCAGCAAGACTGGCTTTGAACCTCCGTGATCCTCCTGTCTCTGCCTCCCAAGCGCTGGGATTACAAGCTTGTGCTACCATACCCAGCCAGTTCTCATAGATTTAGATCACTCTCTTCTCAAAATCTTTATATATTTTCTACATACCACTTAATTTTATTTTTGAAGGGTTGAGTTATGATCTATTGCTTGAGTTAGAATTATATATTCTCTCTTTCTCTTAGTTTCTTGATTTTTAATATGATAATTTTATTGCCTCTCAAACTACAAAAGTTAGAATCACAATTTGTGATAAGTACTTAAATAAAACAGAAAAGGCATTAGATAAAAAAAGAATTGGATATATAAAATTTGGCACTATATATGTGGATGTAAGTATCTTATGGATCTTGGAATGTATTATCCATTAATAAGGAAGGGTGTTCACTATATAATGTAATCTTCTTCTTTTCAAATAGCAAGTGATAAAACTACTACTAAAGTCCAGTCAGGCTGAATATATACTCATTATACTCAACCATTATATAACTACACATCTCACAATATTTGTGAACAAATCACTGTATGCCACTTTTTTTTTTTACTTTCTACACCATTGGTTTCTCTGATGTTATATAGTAAAATTTAATCTAGTTAAAAATTGTTCATATCTGTTATATATCAGTGTGCTACATTTATAAAACTAGTGAACTGGATATATAAAAATATATAAAATCTAATCAATCCTATTTTCTATTGTCTGATAATCTAATTCAGAAAAAGAAGTATGAGGAGATACTATCTACATAATATACTATATATCTGGTAAAAATACAAATTTTATTGGAGTACATTGCAAGGACCTCTGAAGGAAGGATTATGACAGGGATTAGGGTTGGTGCTGGTAAATGATTCAAATGATATCTGACCTATGATCTTGCTTATTGTATTAGTATACAGGGCAAGCATGGATATTGGTGTTGTAACAATGAGACTGGGGTCTCTCAGTGGCCAAATAAGAGAAATGCATACTTGTCTTTCTTATATACATTTCCAAGCTATGCTGGCTCAGCTCTAGGATGTACTTCTCAAAGGAATTTTGCTTCTTATACATGTGTCATCTTCAACATGTTTTCCTGGTATATGTGGTTCAAGATTAAGCAATACCAGATCTGTGTTCAAACATTTTTGTCTGATGAAAAAAAATGTCCACTCGAATTAGATAAGAATAAAATTTGCAAATATCACTTCTTTATCTAAGATAAAACTTTGTCTCACAACATCATTATGAAATATTAATTTTATGTGCCAATAAAAATGTCACAGAATGATGAGTTTTCAATACACATGTTAAGTGTACCTTGGCATGGCTTAATATTTGAAAGTGTGCATTTCATTATAACTTTATTCTAAGGCACTCTCAAACGTTAAATTATTAGCTAGTTTGACAACTTAAAATCTGTTAACTAATATATAGTCTTTTTCTTCTACTCCACATTAACTTTCTAACTTTTAAGCCTACTGAATTTATTCCTTTAATAAGAATAAATATAAATATATAAGTATAAATATATTTTAAAGAAATATATTCTTTAATATTTTGATTATTTCTAGCGTGTGTGTGTATGTGTGTGTGTGCGTGTGTCACTTAGTGTTCACCCCTGAATTTTTGTTATTGTAACAAAAACTAATCTTTATGGAGCTTTACCTATATGCCAGTTTTAGTGCTAAATTCTTTTTAATCTTTACCCAATCTGATGAGTGAGTTTGTCTTATTGTGCTTACTTTACATATGCTAGAAACTGAAACTAGCAGAAGTTAAGACACTTGCCTTTATAATTTTACTTAGAGATAAACTCAGGTCCTCTAAATCTAATTCTTAAGTCTCAACTGTGATGCCTCTTTTTGGAATTGTGACTGAGAAGTTAATTAAAATTTATGATGGTGAACCTACCATGATTATGTTTGTGTCTTCAGAACAATGTCATGAATCTAAGGATTCTCTCCTAAAAGTGATGCTAACACCATATAATTTTAGAACATCCTTGGTTAATTCAATAGGGCTAATCTTGCATTTTCTCCATTTCTTTGATATTATCACATATATGAATAGATAAGGCAAACATAATTTCAGTCAATAAATAATGCATAGTTTTTATAGATAGAATTTTGATTTTTAGGGATAAACTTAAGTAATTGTCTGAGAGCCAGTGTTGGGGTGCATGCCTATAATGCCAATATCAGAGCGACTGAGAAAGGTGGATATCAGGTTTAAGGTCAGCCTTAGCAATTTAGCTCAGCAACTTAGTAAGAACCCGTGTCAAAATAAAAAAGAATGAAATAGGATTAGAGTTGTAGCTCAGATGTAGGATATCTCTAGGTTCAATTTCTAGTACCAAAAAAAAAAAAAGGAAAAGGAAACAAAAATTTTTTAGGCCCACACATATCTAATTTAAGAACATTATGTATGTTTTAGTAGTAAAATGCTGATTTTCTTAATTCTATTTTTAAATTTTGTTTCTTCTTTTAAAATAAAAATCAATGAGATTACTCAAAAATATAAAAATTATTTTATTAGTTAAAGTGTTGGCTAATGTCTTTAACTGAAAACAGTAGTGATTTTTCCAGATATCATACTCTCCTCTGCCAAGAATTCTATAATGCCAGGTGACTATAGGAGAAGACATGTATTTTCTATCCTGCTATCATATTACCACTCACACAGAACATTGACCTTTCCTCCTCACATCTGAATTTATCCATTGAATGTTAGAAATCACACTTGAGTAGAAAACATCTTCCATTTTAAGAAATGATTAGAAAGTTACAAACATCATTTTTTGTCATATTCCATTTGTCAGAAGTTAGTCACAAAACAGTTATTAATTGAAAAGAGGCTTGGTAATGTAGTCTCCAACCAGGTGGTCAAGTGCCCAGCTAAAACCATCACTGCTATTTTTACAAAATGAAAAAAAAAAAGAAGTATGGATATTGGGATAATTACCAATTGACACTAAATTTCTATTAAAGAAAAGGATGAATAATATTAATACCATTAGAAACAATCACTTTAGGGAATTTTTCTTTCTAGCATTTAATTATTTTTAGCCTGAGATTTCTACTATTGATTTTTCACTAATATAATTAATGCTGAAATAAACCTATGAAATTACAATTGTTATTTTGGTAATACCTTAATAAAGGATTCTAAAATGTGAATTCTATATCAAATAGTATGATACACAGAAAGTTGAAACAGTATTAAAATATCTTATAAAAATTGTGCTACTTTATGCTTGAATGTTATTTCTGCTTGAATACTACAGTATATTTCAATATATATTTATAACCCTGCAAATATAATAGCCAAAATCATTTAAAATAAGCATTTATTTTTATTATTATCTATTAAATATTTATAAGTTAGTAGGCCAATTTTGTTCCTTCTCTACATTGTCTATTTATGTATCTGGCCATTTTCTGTAGAACTGAATAGTTTTTATTTATTTATATACTTTTGTGTATGTGATGGGTATTATTACTTCATAACCATACCTTTTTCTCAATGTGCTTATTTTGAATATTTTAATAGTGGGAACTATTTGCTTATTCATTAACTTACTGCTGTTCTTTGATGTTCTTGAACTTTAAAAGGTTAATATTTCCAGCTGTCAAACCCATCAATAATATTTTTAACGTTTTTTATGTGCTATTTGGTCAAATATTTATTTCATTTTAAGATCAGTAGGACACTGGTCAATCTTCTCAGTTTTTCCTCAGAAATATTTGTGTTCTTTGTTGTAAAATAATGCATATGCATGATAAAAAACATGCATTAATTTTTCTAATTAAATAAATGCTTTCTAAGCATTATCTAATCTCATCATTTCAACAAATTAAATCCTATGGTAATTTTCATGTAACATTTTTGCAAATGGACAGAGTATATTTAGTAAAGATTATGGTAAAATTATATAATATATTGAGAAGGGGGCAAGATGCCAGCAGCCGCAGTCACAGCGTTGCCTGTGGCCACCAAATAGGACATGCATTCCTCTGAGAAGCTCTGGACACCAGCTTTTGGTTTAATATCTGATTGGGACAACATAAGGAGACATTTCCAGCCATGACTTTTCTATCTAGAATACAGGAAAGAGAGTGGATAATGGCGGAATTAGAAGCAAGATGACAATGAGGCGCCCACCACTCAAGATAAGTGATTTTTGGAAGAACATCCCAGAAGAGATTAGAGAAAAGACTGCTTCACCCATGCATTCTGGGGAACTCTTAACAGCATACCTAGAAAAATGATCCAGGTATGTTGGAGGGAGCCCAGCAGTGCCCAGTGGAAAGCCCAGCCACAGATTCAGGGGAACTCAGTTCGCCTGGCCACCGTGCTCCTCTATACTGTGCTGGGGACCATGGTGTGCTCAGAACAGCAGATCCTGCTCTACACAGTGAGGCTGTGGGCCTCTTGGAGGGGAGATAAAATCAACTGCTGCTGAGTGCTCAATCTCAAAACCTCTTCAAAAGACATATACTATCTTCTTTTATTAAAAATATTGAAGAGGGGCCAAGATGGTAGTGGTAGAGGCCAGTATTCAGAACATGCAGACAAATCCTATCCAATCCACCTTGAACTTTTGAAAAATATCTCTCTGAATGGGGACTGCATCTGACGCACATGATTAGGAGATCTGGGCAACATATCATGTAAGGAAGGTGCTCAGGGGAGAACCAGGAGGATAGTGGTGGCAGGGGCGGCAGTGACCAGTATTTGGGAGAGGCAGAGTTCTGATCCAAAACACCTTGAAATTTGAAGAAATCACCCCAAAGGTAGACTGCTACTGCTGTGCATGCTTGGGAATTCTGGAATTCTGGACAATATACTGTATGGGAAAGTTGTTTGGGAGACAACCGAGATGGGGCAGCAAGTATTTGGGAGGGGCAGAGAACCAATCCAATACACCTTGAACTTTTGAAGAAATAACCCCACAGGTAGACTGCTATGGCTGCACATGCTCAGGAATTCTGGACAACATACTCTGGTAAAAGTGTTTGGGAGAGAACTGAGATGGTGATGGAAGTGGCGGCCAGTATTTGGGAGAGGCAGAGATCTGATCAAATCCACCTTGATCTTTTGAAGAAATCTCCCCAAAGGTAGAATGCTACCACCGAATGTGCTTGGGAATTTGGAACAACATACTGTGAGAAAGGTGCTCAGTCAAAACCACATCAAGAAAATCATACACCATGACCAGGTAGGGTTCATTCCAGGGATGCAAGGCTGGTTCAATATATGAAAATCAATCCAGGTAATTCATCATATAGACAGAATCAAAAACAAAAATCACATGATCATCTCAATAGATGCTGAAAAAGCATTTGATAAAATTCAACATCCATTTATGATAAAAACACTGCAGAGAATTGGATTAGAAGGAAGATATCTCAACATTATTAAGGCAATCTACAATAAGCCCACTGCCAACATCATATTAAATGGGGAAAACTTCAAGAATTCCCCCTAAAAACTGTAACGAGACAATGATGTCTATTATCACCACTTCTCTTCAATATTGTACTAGAGACTCTAGCCAGAGCAATAAGGCAAGAAAAGGAAATCAAAGGAGTACAAATAGGAAAAGAAGAACTCAGCTTTCACTATTTGCAGATGACATGATACTATATTTAGAAAACCCAACAAACTCAACCAAAAGGCTTATAGAACTGATCAACAAATTCAGCAAAGTATCTGGATACAAAATCAATCTTAAAAAATCAGAAGCTTTCCTGTACACCAACCATAAATCCACTGAAAAAGAAATTCAGAAAACACTTTCACTCAGGATCTCCCACAAAAAAATAAAATACCTAGGAATAAACTTGACCAAGGAGGTAAAAGATCTCTACAAAGAAAATTATAAAACACTGAAAAAAGAAGTTAATTGACTAAAGATATGTGGGTTTATTTCATTGCACATGATGTACTTAAACAAATATATCAAAGTCAATCACTAAATCAAGCATGGGATTCAGGTAGGGGAAGGGAATTGGATGGGGATTGAATAAAGGCTAATTGGGTAATGTCTGTGCTTGTATATCCTCCAAAGTCTTGTAGTCCATTGAGATGTTTGATTATAATGCAACAATAAAAATATATTAAAAATTATATAATTATATAATATATTAATTTGGTGAATATATTAATCCTGAAACACTGTTTTATGAAGGCATCTTTACATTGCCTTGGAGAATTTGATTAATTATTGTATTAAAATGGGGCTTACTGAACTTTTTTATAAGGCCCTATTTTGATCAAATTTATAAAAGCTTTAAATTAAATACCTATTTCTTTCATTATATATTCATAAATAAAAAGGAAACTTGCTGTATTTTTATATTACCTAATGACTGCCTTGCTGGAGAGCATAACTGCAATAATACCTAGTTTGATATTTCAATTTTCCTTTGTGAATGGCAAGAGCTAAAGATGACTATAAATACAATAACCTGCAACTTTCCAAAAAGAGAAATTAGCTGTTATGTGTCAGTATTTCCTGGACAATGGTCTTTGAATTTCACTCCCAGTCTTTTTTATAATATTTTGACTTTTATTATGTAATGATGTATAAATTGGCATACTTAAGTAGATTTATTTATGGAGTAAATTTCTTTCTAATTTTATTTAATTCTTATTTGTAATGGGCACTAGCCACCACACTAAGCTGCTGCTGTTAGCAGTCTCTCAAATGCAATGGCTCAAAGTCAGAATGATTATTTTTTAGATAAAAAATATTAGAAATATGGGAAGCTAGAGGAAAGGCCAAAAGGTTTCTCCTTCTTCTTTAAACAGCATCTTTTTTATTGAGGTTTTTTTTTTTTTAAATTGGTGCACTGTATTCAGACATCATAATGGGATAAAAAACTTGTGTAAACCTATGTGCACACATCACCCAGTTATACCCTATCCCACACCATTACCTCCCTCTCCCTCCTTCCCATGCTTGGCTTAGTGGTTGACATCTAGTATTTTAGGAATTTATCCAAAATTAACAATGATAATCTCACATAACAGATTCATTTGTCTGATATCAAACTTGTGATCACTTAGAGATAACATTTCAATATTTCTTTTTGCTTTCTTTCTTACCAGAGGATATTTTTTTCTTTATTTTAAGGTGAAACTATCCTACATTTTTTTCCAGAAAAAATCTATCCTAGCATGAAATATGAACTCTAAATACCCAAAACAATCTCAAAAAAGAACAAAGCTAGAAGATGTACATATTCTGATTTCAAACCTTATAAAGCTACATTAATTGAAACAGTATAGTACTGCTATAAAGGCAGATATATAATCCAGTGGAGTAAAATAAAAAGCCTAGAAATAAATTCTTCCATATATGGTCAAGTTATTTTTGGCAAGATTTCCAAGAACATTTGGTGAAGGAAATAATGATATTTTCACTAAATATTGTTGAAAAATAATAATTACATGAAAAAAAAATAAAGTTGGACCCTTACCTAACACCATGTGCTAATATTAAGTCAAAATAGATAAAAGACCTAAATGTAAATCTTAAGACTATAAACTTTTAGAAGAAAACCTGGATCATAACACTTTACAATATTGAAATTGGGAATGATTTCTTGGATATGATTTCAAAGGTATAGGCAACAACAGAATAAACAAACTTCCTAAAAAAATATATTATACAACCAAAGACAGTGTAAACAGAGTTAGAAGTTACTGATAGAAGGTATTAATATTCCAAATAGAAATCCTAAAAATTAGCAACAATAAAAGCAAACAATACAATTTAGAAATAGGTAAAAGACTAAAATAAATACTGAATCTCCAAAGATTTTAACCAATAAACACATGAATATATTCTTTCCTTAGTTGTCTGCTGGATGGAAAGTCTTGTTTCTCTGGTTCTGGTGTGTATTACCTATTTCTTCTTTGTAGTTAATCTCTTTGAGTATTTTCTCTAGCGCTGGTTTTGAAGACAAATTTCTTCAGTTTCTGTTTGTCATGGAAGCTTCTTATTTCCCCATCTAATTTGATAGATAGTTGTGCTGGGTAGGAAATTTTTGGCTGGAAGTTATTTTATTTTTTTTTTCAGAGTTTGGAATATGTTACTCCAAGCCCTTCTGGCTTTCATGACTTGGTTTGGGAAGTCTGGAGTGATTCTAATTGTTTTGCCTCTGAATGTCACTTGGCCTTTTGTTTTTGTTGCCTTTAAGATTTTCTGCTTGGCTTCCACATCGGTCATTTTGACAATTATGTGGAATGGGGAACCTCTTCTCTGATCCTGTCTAGAGGGAGTTCTATATGTTTCCTGGACCTGTGTATCGATCTCTTGCTCTACTTTTGGAAATTTTTCTGCTATTATTTCTTTGAAGATATTATTGATCCCTTTGGTTTCACCTTCTTTTCCCTCCTCTATTCCGATTATTCTTAGGTTGGCTCTCTTAAAATGGGCCCATATTTCTTCAATGTCAGATTCCTGCTGTCTAATTTTTTTTCTAAGTTATAAATTATTCATTCGTTTTTGGAGTGATCCTCTTCTAGGGGCGAGATTCTATTCTCCATGTGGTCTAATTGATTGTTTATACTTTGAATTGAGGCCTTTACCTCCATGATTTCATACTTTATGTCTTTTACACTCTCTCTAAATTCTTTTAGAAGGTCCTGTACTATTTCTACAGTTATATTCCTGATTTGATCATCTGGAGATCTCTGAATTTCTGTGTTATCAGGTTCTGATAATATGGGATTGTGGGCATTCATTGCTCTACTGTTGTTTCTCTTTTTCATGATTTCAGAAGTTTGTGCCTTACCTGGATCACTATGACTTCACTTAGTGTTCTCTGTATCTCGAGTCAGTGGTAATCTCAGCCACCACTACTCCTTTACTGGGTTGTATCACAAAGTCTCAGACCCAGGAAGTTAATTGAGGCAGTTTTAGGTGCCGGGGTGGGCATTTTCCCACAGGAAGCTGCAACTAAGGTGTGGTATTTCTGCCACCACTTCTCCTTCACTGGGTTGGTCTGCAAAATCTCAGACCCTGGGAGATTATCTAAATCCCTGGGAGTGCAGTACAGGGATTTCTCCTTTAGGGGCTGCAATTTCACTCACGGTTATTGTGCGTGTTGATCAGGAGCTGTCGAGGGCACGGTGAACTTGCTGTTGCAGCTGGCAATATGGCACCGCTGCCACGCCCTCAGCCGTGAGGCTGGCACTGCTGGCAATATGGCACCGCTGCCACGCCCTCAGCCATGAGGCTGGTACTGCTGGCAATATGGTGCCGCTGCCATGCCCTTGGCTGTGAGGCTGGAGCTGCTGGCAATATGGCGCTGCTGCCATGCCCTTGGCTGTGAGGCTGGCGCTGCTGGCAATATGGCGCCACTGCCAAGCCCTCAGCTGTGAGGCTGGTGTATTTCTTTTCTGGTCTTGAGCTCTGTTCTGAGTCCCTGGAAGGCATGATGAGCTTGACCGCTGAGAGTTTTAGACATTCTTTGCGCTGAAAGAACTGCTGAATTATACCCAAATGATCCGCAACTGCTCACTTCAGCTCCTTGTTTACCTTTCCTCTCTGGATTCTGGTGTTGTGAGGGAAGATGGTGCTGGCACAGCCCCGCTGCTGCATTGCGGGCTTGATTTATGGTCTCTGGTTGTTCTTCTAGTCTTTTTTTCCTCTGTCCCTTGTGTTTACATTTTTTATTTCTCTGCTGATGGCATTTTTTGACTATGAAAAGCTCCGATTTTGTGGCAATAGAGATCGAGTTTTAGCAGGGCTCGTAAACGCTGCTTTTCTTGATCACCATCTTCCCGGTAGTCTCTGATTGAGGGTTTTAACAAAACATTTCTAAAACTCACTAAAGGTCAGGACAGTCATGTGTTAGGTTTAGGAAAAGACAGACAAGGATAAGCTTTAGGGAGAGGAAGTCCTGGGCCAGGTTCAGGGAGAGGCAATCAAATGCTAGGTTTAGGAAGGGACAAGGTAAATATTTCTGGAGAATAAGAAGACATCAAAATCCATCATATTCATTGGTTCCATTCGATCCAACGAAGCCTGTCTACTTTCAGACAATTTCCACTCAGCATGTACTATATACATAGCTAAGCTGGCTTGAGATTGTTACCTTAGCATGTAAAGGCTCCCAACACTTACTTATATTTAAAAATTAGAGCTGGGCATGGTGGCACATGCCTGTAATTTCAGTATTTGGGAAGCTGAGACAGGAGAATCACAGGTTTCAGGACAGCCTCAGCAAATAGTGAGACTCTCTTTTTAATCTAGGGAGACTTTGTCTCAAAATATAAATAAAGTAGGACTGGGTGATTTAACTTGGAGAAAGAATATCCCTGGGTTCAATCCTAATAACACACATACATAATAAAATATAAAATAAAAATTAGAAAGCAATAATTAAGTGACTTTTACCATTTTAGCAAGCTACTACTTGATTTCCAACATATATAGGTTGTATAAGCTTTAAGAAAGAAAATAACAGAGATTTAGGAATCAAATTTTCCTTCTCAGATCTAATAGCTAAGGAAAATGGCTAATGAAAATACATTTAATTTCTTTTTACTTGTTTAAAATCTGGGCCTTAATAAGTCTACTTTTGGAAATCTAGATTAAAAAAATAGCAATACAATACCAGGAATTGAATTCAAAATGTCCTTTCAATGATTACCTATAGAGTATTATGACTGAATATTTAAATGGACTTTGTTCCCATAAGATCCACAGACAGTACCATCATTTTTTATAATTTTGTAGGAGCATCTTTATTACTGTCTGAATGATTTACAATTTTGTGATATGACCAGTATTGCTTTAGTAAGAAAAAGAAAGCAATTTCAAATTCAATTATTGAAATGCTAACATTAGTTTGGTATGGAACCAAACAGAAAATCACTTTTGTCCATGGTTTAAAAGTAACATTATCCATAGTATCTAGTAGCTTGAAACCAATATGGAGCCAGAACCAATGAATTGAATAAATTTATCTTTTTTGTATATTCTAAAAGTTATGTTTTACTAAATTCAAAACTAAACTAGTCCTACATGAGACTCTTCCAGGAAATCTCTTGGTTATCTCTTATTTCAGATGATAATAAAAGGGTGAATCATACATTTCTCCAGTCAGTGAATGAATTTATTGGGCACATATATAGTAGGCACTATTCTAAATACATTTATATTTTTCAGTATGCTTTTCTTCTATATTTTGTTTCTTCTTTAAAGTGACCAGAAGTTTAAATACATATATAATTTTCAAATATATATAAACTATAGTTTCATATATATTCTAAGATGCATTTTTTATTTTGTAACATTATTGAACTTGAGATACATCATAGATTTGAAAGTACATCATAGTTTAATTGGTAGTGGTTCTTCTTGGTGGTTCACTAGTGATAACATATTACATAATCAGTGTTCTCTTTGTGTTATGAAATATGGCATATATAAGGTTTAAAATAAGTACCTAGTTCAGGATATATATTCAATAATTGTTAGCTTTTCCCATATTAAACTAATCATGGAGCATTTATAAATAAAAGCAAAAAATTTATTTGAATGTTGTCTGTTCTTATTTCTCACTTCTTTCATGGTCAACTTATTCATATGTGAAATTGAAACTACTTAATTGACACATTGTTATGGTGACATAAAATAATGGATTAAAATGTTTTATTTATAATAATTTTAATAATATTTATCTAGTATAATATCATTCTTGAATGACACTCTAAGTTTTTCTTATTGTTTATTCATGTACATATATACATATATACATGCATATATACATATACATATATTATATATAATATATATAATATATTATAATATACACACATTATATATATATGCACATTATATATACACACACATTTTATATATATACACACATTATATATACACACATTATATATATATACACACACTATAATATATCACTTATATATAAATGATATATATATATTTATATATCACTTAATTTTCTCTCTTCCACTTTTAGTTCTTATTATAACTTCTAAAGTATCATAAAAAAACCTAGGTCATAGGTTATTGTCTGAGAACATTTTTATACCTTCTACTAATTTCAAGGAAAACTGTTCTAACTCAACATTAAAGTCTGAGTGTGCTAAAAAGCAATGCTTTACACATTAGAAATTTACACAAATTTACTGAATTGGATTTGTAAGAAAATAATATTGTACATTTTCTAAGGTTTTTAAGATTCAAAGCCTACCTAGCTTCATTTTTCTCTCATGTAATCAGAGATTTATATCTTAATATCTTGATACATTGGCTTCCAATCTGTGACATTAGGATAATAATGATACAGAAATTATACCTACCTCCTAGGTTTGATGAAGGATTTAAATAAGAGACAAAAAGAGCTTATCATAGCGCCTGGGACATAGAAATTATTACTTCTGCTATCTATAGTGACAATTATTACTACTATTTGTCAATATTAAATACAATGTGCCAAACATAGATGTAAAGTAGGAATAATACTGTTTTCTCCTTTAGAATAAAATTGTAAAAGTGAAATAGTAGCTTATACTCAGGAAGAAATTATAATTCTAGTGAATCTAATCAAATCAAATGTCTACTTTAGGTAGAAGCTGGAGAATGTGTTCTTCATGAGACATTCAGTCCCAGTTCTGATACAGGCTCTGCTTTTCCACCTATTCACGTAGGGCAGAAATTGAAGCATTTTTATATAGCACAGTTATTTTCACCAAAATTAAAGAGATAAATGCTTAGTTTTGTGAGAAAGAAATCACTTGAAAAATCATTGCTCAAACTCAGAAAGGTTTAGAAAATACAGATTTTAGCTGCAAAAATCATAATACAAGTATACATTTGTTGTATGATAAGATATTATATATTTTTCTCTACATTTTACAAATTTATAAACCTCTCATCCTTCCTAGAAAAATGAAAGAATTCTTTCTAGAAAGAAAAAATGACCTCAAGTAGGATATTTTTCCTCTGTAGGCTTTTATAATAATGCAGTTCTTTAAAGTTAGACTAATAATAAGGTAGAAATCAGAATTTACTAAAAGATCTATATTTATCCATTAATATTATTGTATAACAGGAGATAAATTATACCTCATTTGTTGAACTATGTGGAAAACAATCAGATTACTGAAGTACATGAATATATTATTAAATAAAATATGGGCTTGGTGGTTTTGTTCAATAAATATTAAATTTCTTTAGTCTATGTAGTTTTTTATTCATCTCATGATGATTTAGCATGGGCTATGGATCTATAGTATTTTCAAATGTATCATGACTATTTCCTCTTAGCCTTTTGGCTGAGATCAAGTGTTACTTGTTGTCTCCAGGGACTTTATCCTGCAGAACCAAAAAGTAGATTGATATCTATAAGCCTTCTGCATCTTTTAACTAAAATGATGTAACCAATATATTCTGTTAGATTATTTATGAGTAATCTGTTGCTCTGTAAATATGTGCAAAGCATTAGGTACAGTAAATCATTTTTTATTGATGTACATTAATTACACAGAATGGTGTGTTTCATTTTGACATTTTCACACTCACATCAAAATATAATTTGATCAGTGTGGCTTCCCAGTTCCACTCCCATACTACCCTCATTTCTATCATTTTCAGCTGTATCAGAGAGTAATTGCACTCTTTTATTTTCCAGCCTTTTACTTCTTTTATTTTGCTCCTCAGTTACCTGGGTTGGTAACAAAAATTAGCTAAGTGTATCTTAGAGTCACAAATCCTATTGACTGGAAAGTGTTTCTCTCTTTTGCATTTCTGCCATCAATATATCAGAGGAAGAGCTATTGGATTCACAGTAGGACTTTTTACAGGTTTCTTAAAAGAAGCATAACTGCATACCTAACTCTGTAACATACACTGTTTGCACAGTTTATCCTAAAACAGTTTCTTGGTGAGTAAGCTAACAAAGAGATTCATCAGGTGAATATGTATATATGTGTATATTTATATATTGTCCCAGGAAAAAGTAGAAGAGATGCACACTTGCATTCCCACATCTCAGCAAATGGGCTCGGTAGGTAGCAGAAGTTCTTGTCTTCTACTCTGTCCATTTAGATTTTATACTTGTCCAACGACCTGTACTCAGGCATCACAAAATAAGATGTTGTTCTCTGTGCTCTTGTCCTAGTCATTGAGTTGCAATAAGAATTTGTAAGTGGATCTTCTAAAAAAGTGTTTTAAAACAGAGTGTTGTTGGCCAATCTTGCCCAATGGGCACTCACACTTCTGCTTCCTCCCCCAGGACTTAAGCTGCTTCACTAGCAGATGTCATAACTCATCCTGTGACTATGTGAAAGAAAGACAGAGACTAGAGAAGTTTTGGGATTTGGGGGACTTCATCAGCTCTAAGCTTTTTCCCTGGAGATTCATACTGTGCACAGAATTCTCATTCATTTTGTTTAAATTACTCATTAGGAATTTGTGTTTATAGGGCAATATGATCCTTATCTTTATATCCCCCCAAGAAATTTACATATATATATATATATATATATATATTTTTTTTTTTTTTTTTTTGTGGTACTGGGTGTGGAACCCAGAGGCTTTCAGAGGCTTTCTACCTCTGGGCTATACTCCCAGACCTTTTTTATATTTTATTTGGAAGCAGGGTCTCACTAAGTTGCTGAAAGCCTCACTAAGTGGCTGAGGCTGGCTTTGAACCTGTGCAATCCTCCTGTCTCAGCCTCCCAAGTGCAGAGATTACAAGTGTGCGCCACCATGCCCGGCTAAGAAAATTACATTTTAAAAATTATTTTTGAAAAACATGACTGAAGCCGGGAGTGGTGGCGCAAGCTTGTAATCCCTGCACTTGGGAGGCAGAGACAGGAGGATTGCACTGGTTTGAAGCCAGCTTTGCTGGCTTAAGAGACCCTGTTTCCAAATAAAATATGAAATAGGTCTGGGAGTATAGCCCGGAGGTAGAAGGGTTCCATCTCCAGTACTATAAAAAAAATGAATTATCTAAAGAACCTTACTAGTAACTTTAATTGATAGCTGGAGATTCTGAAGGTGAAATTTCAGCTGTTATAATAAATGAAACAAGATATTTTATGGTTTCACTTATGGCCTTGTTAAAAGTATGTGGCAACACAAAAAAAACATTATGCTTTAAACAAAATACTTACATTATTTGTTATTTAAGTGTTAATTATTTTTAAATAATCAAATTATCTTGACAATGTATTTATATAAATAAGAAACCCTTTCTGTACTGTTCTGATTATATCTACAGCTCAGCAGCTAATTTAAAACATATAAAAATCCATAAAAATATTTATAAATATATGATTAAATTAATGAAAGTATGAACAAACTCAGGTTGTCACCAAACATGACAAAATCTGAGCAAAGATAGACCATTCTTCTTTGATATTAAGAACTTTTACATGTGAATTTTCCTCTTTAATGAATTCAACAAATAGTAGATTGAAGTAGTTTATTCTTTAGATAAAGGCTTTAATTTTCTAATGTCTCCCATCTTATTCCTTTATTTCCTTTCTTTCTTTTTATTCATGTTTCTCACTTGCCCATTTACACAATGCTCAGAGTCTCTATTCTTCTCGCATCTACATAATTAAGACCCTGACTTTTGGAATCATGAAGACATTAAGAGCAATCATATATGTATTGCCTCTTTAAAATATTTTTTTCAATAATAGGTTCCCCTTTCTTTTTCTACTTTGACTCTATGATTTTTCCTATGAAAACTAATTAAATTTTTACTGATTAGTTTACATGGTCTTCATATGCTCTTAGAGACAGCATCCAAGTATCTTTCATACTAGGATATTGCATTTCAAACCCACTTAAAAGAAACATGACATGAAAAAAAATAAAATTCTTTTGCCAAAACTTCAATGTACTAGTATTGTACATCTCACCAAAATTTATCTTCAGCACCTATGTTCAGAAAAAGTGGATAAAAAATACTAAGGCCTGCATAAAATGCAGAATCAGAAAAAACAACCAAGTTCACTGATGCTACACAGGTAAATTTTAATTACTCCTTTTCATATCTTTATCTTGATCTTGAGCTTAAATATCATATCAAGTAGATAAAGTACTGAACTAAAATTTTATATAATTTATTCTGTATTTATTTGTTACTCTTAGATGGAAGTACTATGCATATTGAGAAATCTGTCTCTGTCCTTTAGATTAACTGGTAATCTTTGCTCTTACAAATGTGTCTGTGATACGGGTTAGAACTGTAACTTACTTTATCCTTGAAACATACTGATATCTTAACTGGAAAATATTTAGGTGTTTTCTTGAACGTTTTATAAAATTATTGCTAGTGTCAGATTTTGGTTTAAAAATGTCCTAGGGTCCAGTGTTGGTTATAGGTGAATCACAAGGTAAAGAATATTATGTTGGTTTTGATGGCATTGAGTTTTCAACTCTCACATCAAGATAACCTTTTCTGTCAGACCATCAAGATGACCTCTAAGAGTCCCAGAAACTTCCAGAACCCAGATCTGAGGCTGAAGTAAATACAAACTACTTTAAACATACAGACAGCAACACTGTTTCCAAACTTTGTTAGGGCTCAACATAAAATGATTACTACTAACCAGGCATGGTCACGCTTATAATCCCAGCATTTGGGAGGCTGAGACAGGAGGATCATGCTTCGTGGATAGCCTCAGCTACTCAGTGAGGCCCTTTGAAACTCAGTGACACCTGTTTCAGAATAAAGAATAAAAAATATAAAGAATAAAAAATAGGGCTGGGAATATAGCTCAGAGTTAGAATGCCCCTGGATTCCATCCCCAGTACTGAAAAAAAAAAAATGCTTACTTTTTTAAAGTCTGAATATCTTTTTATTAATAAGTAAAATAAGTATATACTACATAGTGAGGAGGTTGGTCTCCTTCTTCTTCTGATTTTCAGGCACTAGTCACATTAGGTTTATAGGCAGGGGCATATGGATCTGGCTCCATTACCGTTACCCATTCTCAACACCACTGGGCTAGGAGAATCCTGCAAACGGCCTTCTGGGTAGATTATCTCTGGAAGGAACTGCTTGTTTAGAAGCATAGCAGTAGAAATGGTTCCATTTTTTGATCACTCCACTGACAGTTCAGATGGCTCACAGCATTGAAGGAGCCAGGGAACTCAAAGATGGCATTTCTTAGGGCCAGCAGAGTTTCCTGAGCCTCCTGTCTAGACTCCTCATAATCCAGGTGACCCTAGTGGGTTCTTTCTTTATTCCTGTAAATTACAGGCTCAAGTTGATGGACAGTTGGTATTATTGGCTTACAGGCTACTTTGCCTTCACCACCACCTTGGATCAGGCTCTCTGCCTGCTGAGGCCGAATTCCAGAAGCCTAGTGGTGGCAGGCTTCTGCAGCCAATATTTGCACATTCTGATTCTTCTTCTGTGGATGCTAAGAGGTGGCAGGCCAGACAACAAGGGGACAGCAGTGGTCTTTCTATGGCTGTGGCCTGCTTTGAATAGAGGAGCATAAAACTGGGGCAGAAGAACCAATGCCAGACCTAAAGGGGCCTGATATGGATGTGGAAGTAGATGCCTAAGGTGGATAATGGAAAGGACTCTGTCTCAGGCCCAGATTTACTATCATATCTGCTAGAGGTTGAGGGCCTGCATACCTGGGATTCACCTGAAGGAGCTGTAGCTGGTCCTCAAACAGTAGAATGGGCAGATCGGCAGGCTGCTCTACACAACTGCAGCCCAAACAGCTGGATAGCTGGGAAAGGTTGTGAAGCACCTTGGCCTTGGCGGACTGCTTGGGAAGTGATGCTAGAACACATAAAAGCTGAATAGGCAGTGCGGCTGGCTTCGTGACTTCAGCAGCACTATCTCCATAGAATTGTCTCAGCCTCTTCCCTCTGCACAAGCATAAGAACCACAGCAGCAGCAACAGGGTCTCCTGCCCTCCAGGGATCACATTATGGCTGGCATGCTCACTCTTCAGGAGAACTGCCTTTAATTCCTTAAATGCTAAGTTTTATATTTCCTATAAAGTGTAATAAAATCTGAATATAAATACATACAGCATAATGAAATCACATGTTGATGTGTGTATGCACCTAAATGCATAAAATGTTTGGAGAGGTAAAAATTATTAAATTCCAAGAAGAGAGAGTTTGGGTATGCTCAAGGAAATTTAGTGTCCTATATTATTTGTAATTTCTATAATATTGAGATCTATATTTTACAGAGTACTTAATTAAAATAATGCTAATGTAGGCTTATCATATCTTAGGATTGGATAAGAGCTTAGATATCATTTTTATCATGTTCATGACAAAAAAATCTCACAATCTGGTAGGTGGTAGGAAATCTAAAGTTAAAATTAAAACATTGTTAACTAATATTTTTCTGCTTTAAAAATAAAACAAATTAGAGCAATTAATATGACTTAAACTCTAGCTTACTACCAAATATTTTTTAAAATTGTTGAAAAATAATTTTTATTTATTTATTTATTTATTTATTTATTTATTTATTTATTTTTCTTTTTTTTGTGGTACTGGGGTTCCTGGAAGCCCTTCTACCTCCGGGCTACACTCCCAGACCTCTTTTTACATTTTATATTTGGAAACAGGATCTCCTAAGCCAGCGCGCGCGGCTGGCTTCAAACCTGCGCGATCCTCCTGTCTCTGCCTCCCAAGCGCGGGGATTACAAGCGTGCGCCACCACGCCCGGCTGAAAAATAATTTTTAAAAAAATCACAGCATGTTAATACTGTGATTCCTTAACTCTAAATTTTATATCGGTGACAAAAATTTTAAATAGAAGTAAAAGAACTATATTGTAATATCATTCAAATATATTATTCCACTTTATGAATCATTTTATTAGGCAGTAAAATATATATATTTATAAATGTGTAATTTTACACATTTATTTGTTATTAAATATAATTATAAATGCTTATATTATATCTCATTTTACAAACACATTGATTTCTTTTTTTGTGTGGTACTGGGGTTTCTGGAAGCCCTTCTACCTCCAGGCTACACTCCCAGACCTGTTTTATTTTTAGAAACAGGGTCTCTTAAGCGCTTCGAACCTGTACTATCCTCCTGTCTCTGCCTCCCAAGCTCGGTGATTACAAACGTGCTCCATCACGCTCGGCTAAACACATTGATTTAAGTGCTTATCATTATTGGCAAAATTGGTAGAAAATAATTCATAGATTATGGGTACATATGTATTTGGACATATTTTTATATGTATTTTTAGCAGTCTAAAACAGAATCTTGTAAATTTAACAGACAGAAATGAATACTTGAGTTTAAAATTTATTCATCTCCTATTAATAATTTGTTTCAACTGTCCATAAGAAGATACAGGTACTTTCTGCTTACTAAGAACCATATTTTTAGTACTAGTACATTTCAGAATCTTTAAGATTCTGAAAATAAATTAGACTAAAGACAGGAGGAGCGATTAATGTAGATCTCATACAGTAAGGAAAATAACAGCAAAAAGTAAACAGAAAAGGAATTTTATTATGAGACTAAAAACAAATGTACATTTCTGATTTTGAGAATTCTGGTCACCTACATTAATGACTATCCTGATTATACATTATTCTGATAGATATATCATATAGTTTATTAGTTATAATAGAAATATGCAGCCAAGTAAGAGAAGTGAAATTATATAAATGGTGTTGACTCTCCCGAAACAACCATGTACGTTTAAAACTTGATTTTTTTTTTTTAAAAAATTGGTTTTAGAGGGAAAATCAAAAGAAAAGAAAGACATTTATTTATTTATTTATTTATTTATTTATTTATTTATTTATTTATTTTGCAGTACTGTGGATGGAACCCAGAGTGTATTCTACCTTCAAGATACACCCCAGTCCTATTTTTTATTCTTTATTTTGAAACAAGTTCTCACTGAGTTGCAAAGGCCCTCACTAAGTAGCTGAGGCTGTCTGCGGACTGATTACTCTTGTCTCAGCCTCCCCAATGCTGGGATTACAAGTGTGCACCACCATACCCGGCTTAAGGACATTATTCTCTAAATTTGTCACTCTAGAAAGAAACAAGACTATCCAAAAAAGAAACATGTAATTATTCTCGGAGGAAAGAAAAACTTGCTGAAATGTGGCTAATAAACTATTTAGCTAGAAAGCTAGAACATTTATTTGTTTTAGTTAATTACAAAAAAAATTATCTCTGTTTCAGAATAATTCTAATGCCGTTGTTTTGTACAGGAATTTACACAAAGGCTGCAGTCAGAGAGCTTGTTCTCAGGTTTTACCTGCTAACTTGTAGAATGTTATTATGATGAAGCCTCTGCCTAGTAGATAATTCCCAAAGTAGGCTGTGTATTTCCTTGATGGTATAACAGTTGTCCCAAAAGGGTTGTACTGAAAAGCTATGAAGCACTGTGTGTGAAGAGATGAAATCTGTGAGGCGAGTGAGGCACGGTGCTTTACTGAGCTGAGACTGAAGATTTTTCACTGAGAGTGAGAGGCTTGTTTTCCTGGAAGTCTCTGTTATGCTTTCTTTACTTTTTCCTAACATATTGCATACGCAAATATAAGGGTTTTTTTTTTCTTTTGTTTTTTTGGTCATGATAGCATCAGTAATTTATCTGACCCATGGCTGGTAAACAATCTAGCTTATAAAGAGCAGTTACCAGATAAAGAGCTCCTTATCTGATAACTGCTCCTTCTAACCTAGCTGACCTGGGGTTAAAAGTATAAGTTTCTTATTTATTCTCTGCACTTTTAGTTACTTTCCTTTTTTCATATTTTAAAATTTTATTTTAAACTAGAGAAACAATTTATGTGAATACTTGGAAAGCATTTTTCTTCTGAAAATCATTTTAATGTACTTTTATTGGTGCATTATAGTCTCATATTATAATGCAAATCATATTGCCAGTGACATACATTCACACAGCACTTGGTTCCTCCCCTGCCTCCCCATTTCCTACCCTCTTAACACAGAGTACTGAGAATGATGGTATATTCATACAGATTCACATTGTCAATGGTAGTATTTCCATTAATGAACTTTCTCCTCCCCTCCTCTCCCCTTAGACCACCTCCTTGGCTCCATGTTTCTTCTCCATTATCTTGAATCCCTCTGGTATCCCAATTACTTCTTAATTTAAGCATATTAGAGAAAACATATGACCCTTCTCTTGCTGTGACTAGTTAATCTCACTTAACATAATGTTCTCCAGGTCCTTCATTTTCTTGCAAATGACATAGTTTTGTTCTTCTTTATTGCTGAGTAGAGTTCCATTGTGTGTATTTCCCATAATTTTCCATTTGAAAATATCTAAAGTTTTTAAGTTCATACATATCTGGATATTGATTGGTTCTTGCAAATGTTTGAAAAACATTCCTACAGTCAAGATTTTAGTTTTCTGTAATTAAATTCCTGCCATTAGCTCTATTTTCTAAGAATAGCAAAAGCATGTATATTTTGTCATGCAGTTTCCTAGGGTTGATTATGTGCAGAAAACTCCATTTATATTACAATTTGGTATCTTTGACATGAAATTATGTGTAGAAAACTCCATTTAAATATCCTATTTAAAATTATTGTACATTTACATCAATAACTTTATACAACAGATTATTTCTTATTTTAGTATACAATATTGCCTTATACTATATGAATAGGTTATATTAGAAAAAAGATCTTAGGAGGAACTCTAGATAAGAAAGTAGAAACTATAGATGAGCAAATAAGACAACCTAACTTAGGGGAATGGAAGGGAGGAAGAAGGAAATTTCCTAATGTACATGAAGCACATTTATAAATATATCAAAGTCAACCAGTAAGCCAAACATGAGAAGCGGGGAGGAGAGAGGGAATGGAAACTGGGGAAGGGCTAAATGAGTGATGTGTGCATGTATGCCTCTACCATCTTGAACTCCATTAAGACTATAATGTACCTATAAAAAAGAAAAAAACAGAGAAGTTTATTTTACTTCATTTATAAAAATAATTCAAGGATTGACACTTTTTTACTTTATAAATAGTTATGTTCACAACTCTTATTTCTTTTCAATTTTAATTTTCTTTGTCTGATTTACTCAGAATTTATTAATACAAATTAATTATAAAAACTTATATTATTGTTTATTTGAATTAAAAAAATTATCCTCTCAATTTTTCTCCCTTAAACAGTATATTAAAGAATATGGCAGGGTGAATAAAATCAATGCTTTTTGCAATTTCAATAAAATTAGCAATATTTGAAAGTATACATGTAGACTGGAATTGCAATTAATATTTAAAAATAAGACAATAAGTATTGATCAAATCTTTTAAACATAATGTATAAATAACTTTATAATTCTCTGTCATTTAGATACCTGCCCTAATTCTTTTTTGTATAATTGTAATATTACAATTTGGTATCTTTGACATGAAATTCTTACAAATACTATAAGTTTTAACACAGTATTTTCCATGAAACATATCACTTCCAGTTTATATCAAGTAAAGGCTGGTTAATCAAAGCCCTTTAGTAGGTAATAAAAAAGCCTTGAGAAGGCTTAATCAAAATCCGTTCTTGGTGTTGGGGAGGTAGGACCCCACGAGGTCGGCAAAGGCCTGAGTGTCATCACTCTCCATCACAGAGAAGTACCCTGATGTGAAAGCCTTGCACAGCTCTTCCTGCGACACTTCCTGCAGCTGACTACCATGCTCTTCTGCTATGTGGAGCCTCTGAAATGCTCCTCAGCACTTACTTTTATTTCCAACCATTGTTATTATACTGGTAGTTATCTCCTTTTAGGCTTTTATAGTACTGATGACCTATAAAGCTTTGATGTAGAAAATAAGGGATAAAATTTAGTTAATATTTCTCACTTTTAAGACAGTATTTTTCAACTGTATAAATTTTTTGAGTAATTTAAAGGCAGTTGGTCTCCCCTCTTAGATGACTTTGGGAACATTCGATGGTCTGACTCCAAGATTCTCCTGTAAAACCCTCAAAATTGCCTTAAAGAAACATCTTTAACAACAAAAAGAAAGGACACTTGTCATTCTAAAGTCACTGCTGGCACTTACATTTGTTCCTTTTCTTGTTATACCTATCTACCATGACTTCATGATGTACCTTGTGACAATGGCTCTGACATGACTATTTTTGTGAACTTCTTCATATCACTCACACTGACTTGGCTTTGGTGTATTCTTTGATGAAATTAGTGCAATAGATGATATTGCTTACTCACCTCTTGCCTAGCTTCAATTTGATAATTTAGTCATGAATTAAAAAGAACCTAAATTCTTGAAATGTAAACTTTTAATAAGTGAACAAAAAAATAACAACAATAACAAAAATCTCCCCTGGGACTGGGAGTGTAGCTCATTGGGAGAGTACTTGACTAGCGTGCATGAGGCCTTGGTTTTAATCCCCAGGATCCCGAACAAAACAAGCAGCAACAACAACAAAGGAACCTTGAAACTGAGGAAATATATCCTGGCTTTCCACAGACTGTCCTCATTTATGCTTATATTCTAGTGTTCCATATAATTTGAAAATTTTTCCTAGATTTTAAAACATTTAAAAGGAGTATAATTAGTAACAAGTGTAAGCCAGAGTGGATTTTGTAGCTCTTCATGACAGCTTCTGCTATGGCCTCTCCTGGTAGTGGGTATGATGCCTGTGCTCTACTCAGTTATTGAATTTATCACATAAACAAATGTGAAGGAAGAGTAGTTATAGCTTGTCTCTCTTTTCTCCCAAGTCCCAGAGGCAAAATAATTGAAGATCAGCAGTATAGGTGTCCCCTGTAAAATACATACTTTCTGATTCAAGTCTCTAATCTTGGCTGGTGATAGAATACCCTTTCTTTTCTTTCTTTCTTTCTTTCTTTCTTTCTTTCTTTCTTTCTTTCTTTCTTTCTTCTTTCTCTTTCTTTTTTTTTTTTCGCAGTACTGGGGTGACAGCCAGGGACATTCCACCTGGAAGCTACACCCCTAACCAAATTTTCTTTTTTCTTTTTGAAACAGGGTCTCACTAAGTTGTGGATTGCCTCACTAAGTAGTTGAGGCTGGCCATGAACCTGTGATCCTCCTGTATCAGCCTCCCAAGTGCTGAAATTATTAACCTGTGCCACTGTGCCTGGCCTAGGACATCATATTTGATGACATGATACTTGTTTTGGTTCTGTATTTAAATAAACATCAAATTTACTCAAGTTTAGATTTACAAAAATGTTTCTAAGGCAGCACATAAAATTTGCATCCACTCTAAATCTAGTTTCCCCTACCATGAATAATTTACATTAGCATGAGACATTTGCCAACAATTGAGCCAGTATTGATTCATAACTTTAACTAAAATCTATACTTTTAGATTTTCCTAATTTTTAAAAAATATCCTTTTTATTTTCCAAGATTTTATCTTGAATTCTATAATACATGTAGTTATCATGTCTCCTTAGTCTTTTCTCAGCTATGATTTCTCAGATACCTTTTCTTTTATAATATTAGCATTCTCTATACTTTTATTAATATATTGCAAATATATATCATAGTGAACTAACCTTAATATTTTGAAGAATGATGATATTCTATTGAATGATTCTAGTTAGTATTTGTATGTTTTGTTTTTCTCATGATTAGATGTGGTTAATAGTGCATAAAAGTAATACTGTAATGTGCCATTTATATAACATATCAAGAATGTATACTGGCAACATGACTTATTTCTGTTGATATTAATAAAAATCATGAGTTAGCTTGTATCAGGATTTTACATAGAAAAATTCTTTCTCTCCTCTTTCTTTCTTTCTTTCTTTCTTTCTTTCTTTCTTTCTTTCTCTCTTTCTTTCTTTCCTTCTTTCCTTCTTTCTCTCTTCCTTTTTATATGATCCTATTGGAATAATGTTGTGCATAGCCCACGCTTAGGGCATAGAAAGTATGTTCTATCACCTTGAAGATAAGAGTATCTATATATCACGTGGAAAAATGCTTTTCTATGAAAAACCTGTTTATTCTCTATTTAATTATTCATTCATTTATGTTAGTAATGGCCCACTCATATTTATTTTATACCTCATGTTATAACATTACATTGCTTATTTTGTTGTTCAAATTGTTCTCTTTAATTATTGGAAATTCCTTTTGCTGTATGACCTAACTTGTATACATTTTTTGAAAAATTTTTCTGTGCTTACCAACTTTTTATAACTATGAGGTACTCCAGATGTTACAAACTACTTCCTGGATCAATACTGAAATAGGAAATTTCTCCAAGGCATACTGATTCCTTATATTAGCAAATGGTATATAAACCAAGATCCACATGCTAGGTGTGTCCATCATTTCTGAAGGCCTCTTCAGAAGATGAGCAAAGAAGCATAACTGTGTATACTAACCTTTATATATATACATATGTATAAATATTGATAGGTATAAATATTTATATATGCCCATATAAAAGTATTTTTTTCCTGGAAAGTAGTCTTCTGGAGCAGACTGTGGGAGTAGAGGATGCTCTGGGGATATTTCATCCTTTCTGTTGCTAGAATCATAAAGGGAATCATGCCCATTACCTTGCTGAAGTCACAAAGGGATCTTTCTTAGATCATTAAACTTGATGAAACTCCTGGAAATAAAACCCACAAATGTGAGTGAGGTCATATAAGGCAGCACCTCCCAGGAGTTTTTGAATATCATGCCACTCTACTGACATTAGCTATCCTGCTAATTCACCAACATGTCTTCAGCAATTAACTTTTAAAAAACAAGTATTTAAGTATTTCTACCAGTTTATGGCTTCAAAAATTTATGCTCCATATGAACATATCTTGACTCTGTCTCTCTAGATAATCAGGCTCCAAATTGCTGTGTGTTGGTTTGGCTTGCAACCTCAGTACTTTGATGGGCATTGATTTACATGTTATTTGTCAAGAAGAGGAAATGAATTCTAAATTGTTTCTATTTTAAAGCTAAAACCAAAGGTCTAAAAACTCTTTTTATTCATTAAAAAGAACCTTTTCATAAACAAGGGACTAAAAGTGAAAGTGATAGTGTCTGTTCCCTAGGACAGTGAGTGAATATGTAATTTGAACATCTGTGCACATTTGTCCATATCACAAAGTCTACATATGCCACTCAACTTATGAAAAATATTAGATATATACAAAAAGATAAAACATCAGCATGTATGCTAATATAATATTATTTTATTCAGGCTTTATCCAGGACAAATATTTAATTTGTCTTCAAATTAAATAATTATTTAAATATTATTTTATGTCTCCACAAAAAGTATATTATTATATACTTGGTAAAGTAAAGCTTCTTATTGAGACCATCAGATTTTCTTCTAAATTAATTTTACTGATTTTTTATTTCAAATAAAATGGTGAATGTTAATTCACTGACTCTATTAGCAGATTAAAAACTTCAAAAAGTTTTAAATATTTACATGAGTTAATCAGAGCCTTGAAAGAGAAATTTAGTTAGTACTGATAATGGTTTAATTTTTTCCCTCCCATCCAATTTATGAACTCAAAGTGAAGCTTTGAAAGTTCATTTTACTTACAGTAAAATACCATACATTATTGTTAATGCTTTTGAAAATTTGGTTAATTTTTCAACATTGGAAACACATTTGTCTGGTTTTGCAGTGTTAAAAGACAGAAATTTTGATGAAGTACAACATTATTTAAAAGATGTTTTTACTAAATTGAGAAGGTAAAGGATTAGTAGTATACTTGAAATTTATTGTTTAGACATAAATCATAACTATCCAACTAACTGTGATTATCAAGAACAAAATAGTTACAAACTCATATTCTTCTTTCTTACTTACAGAGTGTTACTGAATAATAAGGTTTTATAAAAGCTGATATTGAATACTAATAAAGTTTTATAGCATGACATTTATGCTTTTTCTTTTGGTTGCTATAAATTTAATTCTAGAAATGTTTAATCTTTTTTAAAACTCAATTCTGACAAAACAACCTGTAATGGTATACTGAAACTTACAAATGATTACTGTAAACTTTAGATACACTTTTCAGCCAAATAAATTGAAAATACCTAATTGAAATAACTAATAAATAGTAAAATTTTATATTTTGAGGCTTTTAGAGAAATCAGAAGCAAAGTTAATAAAAATGATTGCACAGTTTAAATAAAAGTTTTTCCCTTAGTTAAAAAAAAAAAAAAGAAAGAAATTGTAACATATCTATGAAATCAAGAGAAAAACTGAACAAGTTACATTCATTATAAATAATTTAATTCAAGATACTAATGTTTAATGTCTTGGAAATGTTTTTATGGGAATGAACTTACCATATTATCTAGCAATATGACTTATGGGTATCTACCCAAAAGAAAGCAAACCAAACTAACAAACTAATGCATGGGTATCTATGTTCATAGATGCACAATTCACCGTTGCCAAACTATAGAACCAGCCAAGATGTCCATCAACAGATGAATGGCTTACAAAACTAAGAGATATATACACAGTGGAATTTTACTCAGCCATAAAAACACACATCATTTACAGGAAAATGGATGGAACTGGAGGATATTATGCTAAGTGAGATTAGTCAGTCACCAAAAGTAAGAAATTAGATGCTCTCCCTAATATGCCAAAGCTAGGGAGAAATGGGTTATAGGAGGAACTCTAGACAAAGAAGGAGATTCTATAGATGAACAAATAAGTTGACCGATCTGAGGGGATAGGAAAGAAGAAGAGAGAAATTCTCTAATGCACATGATGTACTTTAACATACATATCAAAGCCAATTGCTAAGCCAAACAGGAGAAGGAGGGAGTGGGAGGGAATGGGGTGATAACTGGTTAAGGCCTAATTGGGTGATGTGTGCATGTATGTCTCCACCATCTTGTATCCCATTAAGATGTCTGACTATAATGCACCAATTAAAAAAATTAAAAAAGAAGCTTTCAGTTGAAGTTAGTCTTTTTAAGAATACATGAATTTCATTAGATGTATTTTATATATACCCAAATGTTATAAATTTAAAAATCCCGTGATTGGGTAGCAGCTAAATTTGGTGTAACATTAATTGTATCTTAAATAAGAATAACTTTTTTTGTGTGTGTGGTACTAAGGATGTAACCCAGGGGCATTCTACCTCCAAGCCACCCCCCCCCCAGTCCTTTTATTTTCTTTACTTTGAAATGGGATCTCACTGGCTGAGGCTATCTACAAACCTCAATCTTCCTCTCTTAGCCTCTCAAATACTGGGATTACAAGTGTGTCCCACCACATCTGGTTAAAGACAACTCTTGAGGATACTTTTATTAGTAACAAAATATAATAAAGAAATGTTCTTTAAATTAAGATAGAATACATAAATATTTGCTCAAATATTTGAGATAAAATATTTAAATATTTTATTTGAAATAAGTTAACTAGAAAAAAGCCTCTTGCTTTCTTAGTTTACTTTTATTGTTAAATATTCTTATTTTATTTTATTTTATTTTCTCCCATATTTTATTTTATTTATAAGTGGAACGTATTGAAAATGGTGTACATTTAGATTGTACTTCATGCCTGATCACCCCATTTCTCTTCCCCCTCCCAATAAAGAGAGTACATATTAACCACGTTATATTTATACTATTAAACATATTCGTATGTAGCTCCACCATTGAATAGCCTCAGCTTTCTTCCTCTCCTATCCTTCTGTTCTAGCTTTGCTGAGATTTCCCCTCCATCATGTGGAGTCCCTCTGGTATTACCACTACTCCCTAGCTTGGGTATATTAGAGAAAACATATGTCCCTTTTCTTTCTGTGCTTGATTAATCTCAATTAACATAAGTTTCTCCAGTTCCTTCCATCTTCTTCCAAACGCTATTATTTTATTCTTCTTTATAGCTGAATAGAATTCCATTGTGTGTATTTCTCATAATATTGCAATCCATTCATCTCTTGATGAAGACCTAGGTTGGTTCCATATTTTGGCAATTACAAACTGTGCTGCTATAAACATGGGTATGCATATGTTAATGTAGTTCTCTAATTTCAAGCCCTTTGGAAAGATACCCAGGAGTAGTATAGCCAGATCAAATGGTGGATCTATTACCAGTTTTCTAAGGAATCTCCACACTGATCTCCATAGCAGCTGAACTACTTTGCACTCCCACTAACAGTGTAAAAGAGTTCCTCTTTCCCCACATCCTCACCAGCATTTGTTGTTGTTTGATTTCTTTATGCTTGCCACTCTGATTGGGGTTAGATGGAATCTCAGCGTAGTTTTGATTTGCATCTCCCTGATGGCTAGTGATGTTGAATATCTTTTCATGTATCTATTGGTCATTTGAATCTCTTCTTTTGTGGAGTGTCTATTTAGTTCAGATGCCCCTTTCTTGATTTTATTTGTTTTGCTAGTGTAGAGTCTTTTGAGCTCTTTGTATATTCTGGATATTAGCCCCCTATCAGAGTGGTGGCTGGTAAAGATCTCCCATTCTGTAGGCTTCCTTTCTAGGTTCTTGAGGGGATTCCTTTGATGAGAAGAAAATTTTTAGTTTGATGAATTTTATTAATTCTTGCCTTAATTTCCTGCACTTTGGAAGTCTTCTTGAGAAAGTTACTCCCTGTACCTATATGTTGGAGTGTTGATCCTATGCCTTACTCTAATAACTTCATAGTCTCTGGTCTAATTTCTAAGTCTTTGATCCATCTCAAGTTGATTCCTGTGCATGGTGAGAAGTAAGGATTCAGATTCAACTTTCTACATATGAATAGTCAATTCTCCTAGTACCATTTGTTGAAAAGGCTGTCTTTTCTCCAGCGTATGAGTTTGGCCCCTTTGTCAAAGATTAATTGACTCTAGGTGTGTGGATTTGTTTTTGTATCTTCTATTCTCTTCCACTGGTTAGTAACATGTATTGATTTGCCTATGTTGAACCAGCCTTGCGTTTCTGGAATGAAACCAACTTGGTCACGGTGTACAATTCTCTTGATATGGATTTGAATGCATATAGCTAGTATTTTGTTTAGAATTTTTGCATCTATGTTCATTAAGTATATTGGTCTGTAATTTTCCTTTCTTGAAGTATCTTTATTTGGTTTGGGGATTAATGTGATACTGTCCTCATAGAAGGAATTAGAGAGAGTTCCTTCTTTTACAATTTCCCGGAACAAGTTGTGAAGTATTGATATTAGTTCTTCACTGAAAGTTTTGTAGAATTCAGCTGGGAACCCATCGGGGCCTGGGCTTTTCTTTGTTGGCAGAATTTTGATTGCTGTTTCTATTTATTTTTTTGCTATTGTTTGGTTTAGGCTTGCTATGTCCTCTTGGTTTCATTTAGGTAGGTTATATGTGCTTAGAAATCTATCGATTTCTTTCATGTTTTCAAGTCTGTTGGAGTATAAATAATCAAAATAGTTTCTGATAATCCTTTGAATTTCCCCTCTGTCTGTGGTGATGTCTCCTTTTTCATTTCTGATTTTAATAATTTGAGTTGATTCTCTCCTTCTTTTGATTAGGTTGGCCAGGGGTTTGTCAATCCTATTAATCTTCTCAAAGAACCAGCTTTTTGTAAGAGGAATGGGGGGAGGTGCAAACAAACACAAATAAAGAATCAACACAAGATCAAAAATAAAAAGAACTAGCGACTGTGTGAGACCAGAAGACAAAGCAAACTATCAAATATATATATATATATATATACAAAAAAAAAATAAAAGTAAAAGAAAGAAGGGGACAAAAGAGAACAAAACAACAACTACAAAAATAACCCACAACAGTCCTACTAATTTATGAATATGGGGTTGGGTCCATATAATATTTAAATGTCTGATTGCTGTGGTAGCTTTTGGAGTATAATTCAATGTCTCTTAATTTGCTCTATACTCTATTGCCAGCTTCTTAAGCCACTCTCTAGGTGTTTGGACACCTTTCTTTTCTTTGACAGCTTTGGGTTTAGGTGTTAGAGCATCTGGTGCTGTGTATTTCCAGCCTATAGTCTCCACCCTATACTCAGGCCTGTGCTTCCCTTCCACATGGGTTGAGGATGTCCAAAGTAGTCTTGGAACCTCCCCCTGAGGCCCTGTGCAGGTATTGTGTCTTGATGACTTTTCCTGTGTCTCTGAAAATTCTAACTGGGTCCCAAGATGCACCCTGGGCAAAGGATTGCTGTAGGGTCCTGGGGCACACACAATTACCACCAGAGTGCTGCCAGGTCCTGGGGCATGGGCAGGGCACATGAGGATAGTGCTGGGTCCTGGGGTGGGGGACAGGGGCCCAGGGCTAGTGCCAGAACTGTGGCGCATGCTAAAACCTGCAGATTATCTGGACCCACTCAGATACCTGGCTTTCTTGATCCAGGTGTCTTGAGGACTCACTGTGCTGCTATGGTTCCATCTTTGGTGAGCACTCAGGCTTCTGGCTAGGGTGCCACTTTCTACTTAAGATGTTGGAGCTGGCCGGGCGTGGTGGTGCATGCTCGTAATCCCCACTCTTGGGAGGCAGAAACAGGAGGATCGTGCAGGTTCGAAGCTAGCCTCACTGACTTAAGAGACCCTGTTTCCAAATAAAATATAAAATAGGTCTGGGAGTATAGCCCAAAGGTAGAAGGAACCCCAGTACCACCACACACAAAAAAAAAAAATGTTGGAGCTCTATGTATGTTTCCAAACACTTGGGTTATTTTGCCATGGTGGTGTCATTTATGTCCAGGGATTGCTATTTGAGCCGGCAACCCATGCTGGTACCAGTGAGTGACCAGGTTGCATCTGCAGCAGATCCAATGCCCAAATATTTTTTTTTTTTATTTTTTGTGTGGATCTCATAGTTCAGGGCTTCTGGATTTCTTCCACTGAGGTTCCTGGATCTGTTTTGGTTCCTGAGATGTATTTATTTATTTTGTAGGTTAAGAAACTGCCTTCTAGGTAGTTGAACTTTATTTATTTCAGTTATGGAGAAGTGCTGTGTCCCGCAGTCACCATTTTGAATCCCCACCAAATATATACTTTTGAAAAAACACTGTAAAACCCCACTTTTCCAAATTAAAATTAATTCAGGGACTCTTTTTTTAATAGTTATCATAGTATTAGAGAAAATAGCTCATAAATATGTCATATAAATATAAAATAGGTCTGGGAGTGTAGCCCAGAGGTAGAAGGGTTTCCAGGAACCCCAGTAACACACACACAAAAAAAAAAAGAATATACAAAAAGAATCCCAAAAGTGCCATTAAAAATATTTAAAATTTTTTTCTGCTCTATTATTTAGTCATATAAGTTTATTAGAAGGTACAAATTACACAATAATCTTTTCAATTAAAATTAAAAGTCTCAGTATGTAATTTACATCCTCTCACACTTAATACACTTTTCTTTATAAGCATTCCAACTTACCGAGTATAAAAGCTTCTACTTTTCTCATTTTATATTTATCTATATCAACTGGAAATTGCCACAGTGAACACAGATCCAAGTCTTGGTAGCAAAAATAAAAATGTAATACAAAGCATTATTTTTAAAATAATAAATGCCTATTTTGCAGTATGAACTCTGAGTACAAAGTAAAATCATTTGGAGGATAGATTGAACTTCAGCTATTTGTATGTAGTAAATGTTGTTTATAAATGAACAAAGTAATTAATTAGACTCCAAGGCACCTTCCACCTGAAAGATTTAAAACTTTGTACATTTGTCAAAAAGCAATATTTTCTACACTAAGAAGATTAACTGCAGTGCAGGGTTGGTGATTCAGCACTAAAGGATGAAAAATTTCCAGCCCATCTCTGCACTTACGTGACTTAAGGGGAAGAAGAGCAACAAGGTTAGAGGGAATTTTCTACTGCTTCAATGTGTTTATCTGCAAAGCCAAATATGAAAACAGTTCAACTTTTGTACTTCTTAAATATCAAAGTAGAATTGTTGGCTGAGAGGCCAAAGACATCAGGAGCGTGAAAACTGAAGTCACCATCCATCTGAGAGGCCATGAATAGCGAGCGGGTGGTGATGGAGTATGATAGCCACAGCCTGGTAATGTGGCTGAAAGGCAAACTGGAAATGCAAGGCGAACTCAGAGCCTGGCAGGCCATTGAAATAAACAAGTATAAAGAAAGGACATTAAAAGTCAATGGATTATGAAGATGAAGGTTTATAACAAATGATGATGCCAGTAGCAAAGTAAAGTTGCTTAAGCCATGGTAAGAATTCCAGAGAAGAAAAGAAATCAGAAAACTTAGCACTATCAACTATTGGAAACCAGTTTCCAAAGTTCCAAAGTTCCAAAGTGCTAAGAATTTTATTCTCTCTCTCTCTCTCTCTCTCTCTCTCTCTCTCTCTCTCTCTCTCTCTCTCTCTCTCTCCCCTCTCTCTCTCTTTCTCTTTTGGTACGGGGATTGAACACAGAGGCATTCTGCCTCCCAGTTACATCTCTAACCCTTTTTACTATTTGTTTGTTTAGTGGTGCTGTGGATATAAGCCAGGAGCATTGTATCTCTGTGATACACTTCCCACCCTATTTTACTTTAAAATAGGTCTTGCTAAGTTGCTGAGATCCTCACTAAACTGGTGAGATTGACCTCAAATCTGTGATCCTTCTGTCTCAGTCTCCAGTTTCAAAATGCTAAGTTTTAAAATGAAATGTTTTATGGGAAATGAAAAATCAAAACTTAGGCAGTATCAAAGCATATAGATTAATATCTATTTTCAATTATTCTTCAGATACCAATGGGGGTCTATTGTATAAAAAGTTGTTTTTTCAGAAGGCAATTAGGATTAAATATGACTAGTTTAATAAGAGTTTTATTTCACAAGTTTCTATGGGAGTTTAAATTTAATGATGTATATACTATTGTCATCAAATGTTTGTTTCCTACCACCTTGACCACAATGTTTTACATAAGTTTTATATTAGAGTTACATCAGAATGTATTTGCTTTAATTCATTCATTAAGTTAATAAGTCATGTTATAAGGCAACCATTCAATAAACTCGGCCTTAGTAGTCCTTTCTTATCTGTAATTACTTTTTCTCCATTTCAGTTACTTGCAGACAGCCACAGTCTGAAAATATTAATTAAAATTTTCAGAAATAAACAATTGATAAGTTAAAAATGTCTGTCTATATGAGGAGGGGCAATTGAAGACCTTGGGTATCCCAATCACGTAGAATTCATAAAGTCCTTAGTTTACATTGTCATTGAGAAAAAAACCGAGAACATTATCACACAAATCAAAAGTTAAACTATATATATATATATATATTCATTCTCAGGCAGAATATATATCATAGCTGAGTCCTTAAAGTAGATTCAAATGGTCATTCATAACTCTCCTATATAAAGAGAGACCTAAATAAATAAATACCATTTTGACATCAAAAATTTCTTTTATCTAAGTAAAATAGAAGTAATACTTAACAAATATAGTTTTTGTTGATAGTTTTATCTCTCTCTTGAATTTAATGTGGTATTTAAAATAATTTTAGATGACTTATTTCACATAATATGGTTATTTGTACTTAATCCTTATGCAATAAATTTATTCTACACATTTGCTCACCCTTTCATCTTTGTACGCCTTTTGGACCAGTGAAGTACCAACCTAAAATGTATTAAAATCAACCTTTTGAGTGGTTGCAGCCTGGAATATGCCTGTCTGTCAAAGTCATTACCTGAGGTAAGCCCTGGTAGTCTTCATGCATAGTTTCCACTGTGTCTATGTCTATTAAACTGTGTCTATGTCTATTAAAGCTCCCACTGGCTTCTCCATTTGATAGTGTTTTGATGGGTCCTAGTAGGTCTCTGGAATGAACTCCTCCAATTTGTCATTTTTTTCTGCTTAAAAAAAAAAAAAAAAAAAAGTGAGGCCGGGCATGGTAGCACACGCTCGTAATCCTCGCACTTGGGAGGCGGAGACAGGATGATTGTGCAGGTTCGAAGCCAGCCTCACTGGCTTAAGAGACCTTGTTTCCACATAAAATTATAAAATAGGTCTGGGAGTGTAGCCTGGAGATAGAAGGGATCCCCAGTACCACCAAAAAAAAAAAAAAATGTGAAGCATAGCCAGGTGTGGTGGCAAACATTCGTAATCCTACTTTTTGGGAGGCTGAGATAGGAGGAGCACAAGATCAAGGCTAGCTTCAGCAACTTAGTTAGACCCTGTTTCAAAAAAATAAAAAAATTAGGAGGGCTTAGCTGTAGGTTAGAAGTGGAATGTTCCTGGGTTCAATCTTTGGTACAAAAAGGGAAAAGAGGCATATAATAACAATGAACTGAAGTCTTAGGTATTTCACCCTTATAAAATGCATTATAAATATGTGCACGCTTTTTAAATTTTGAATTGTGCTGAAAAGTCAAATTTTTTATTCAACTGATTGTTCTTCAAACAAAATTAGTGCCACTGTCAGAAATACATACTTTACTCTTTTGAAAAATATCTTTACTTTAGATGTTTTCTAAATAAAAATGTTTTATAGAGATGTAAAAACAAAAGCAGTCATAGCAAATACAAACATAAAATCAGAAAGCAACTTCTTTCCAACCATTGGATTTTGTCTAAGAAATCATACAGTCAGTGTGTCTGTCTTGGGGAAAACAAGAAATTCTGTGCATCAGAAGCTTGTGTCCTATTTCTTGTGTTTTTATTTGCTTATTTTTGTGCAACATCAGATGTCTCTCAGTGTTAGTTCCTAAAGCCTCAGCTAAACTTGCAGTAAGATGCTGTGTGTATTTGTGTGTGTGTGTGTGTGTGTGTGTGTGTGTGTGTGTGTGAAGTGAGGAAATAGAAGATACATTTACTGCTTGAACCTGTTGACTGTTCTCTGTAACTCCTTCCTACTGTTCTTTGCTCCCTCAGATCTTAGTTTTTTTAAGCTATTTAAGAAACATTTGTGAACCATACATAGAGTTTTCTCCTTTTGACTATCCATACAGATTTATTCACACCAAGAAAACCTGGAAAGTCATGGTTATGTTGGTATGACTGATGAGATGAAAGTTATTGGTGAAATAGGCCAAATTTAATAGAAGAATGTTGTGATTTCTTTCTACTTACTGATTCCCTTGTTCTGAGAGTTTATTTTTCTCAATTTTATAATCTCAAACCCAAAATTGAACATTTGAAATTAGAAATATTTTGGGCTCAGAAATAAAAGCAAGTCCATAGAGAAAAGAATGGTGAGAGAAAAATTAAAAAAAAAAAGAAATCAATTGAGTGATAGGGATTTTTCCTATAAATATTTTAATGCTATATAGTTATTTTCTAAATGCATATAATATACTTGTCAGTTTGTAATCTACATTATTTATATTAAAAATAATACCACTAAGAAAGTATTATATATGTTTAATTCAATCAGTTCTTTGATAAGTCTGTTTCTCAACAAACTGTAAATGTTTCTGTATTTTCTTCTATATCATAAAGCTGTGTCTTCTTCTTTCTTTTAAACAATTACAGCATCCGTCATACTTCTTGTACAGTCACATAATATTATACGTTGTTGTATCTTTGTGTGTGTATATGTGTGTTTCCTCTTCAATGAAACTGTAAATTCTTCAGTCTAAAGCCGTATACATCAATCAACAAATAATCACTGAGACTTTTACATGACTGAGATATAATGTATGGAAAATAATAGGCAAAAGAATTTGAACTAAATAAATAAAAGTCTCAAAAGACAATACCTGTCTCAGTTTACACTTGCCACAGTAATTCTAAATAACACACAGCCACAATGCTCATGGGTTCTAACAGTAAGTCTGCATTCTCACATTCACTAGTGTGTGAATTGACCATCCCTCAGCATTAGATTAGAGCTTGGCTCAGATCAGCTCCAAATATAGTTAAGTCAATTCTATCTCCTTCTGTGATCCATGTTGAAGATCTGTGTGGAGAACTCCTTTCCTGAAGATCTTAACCATCATGTTTAACATCCTACAGAGACTTTTCACAGCCTTTCCTTAAATTAAAAATTATTTCAGTAATAACGTCAAAGAAGTCATATTTTATTGATTTGACCTTAATTTAAGCCAGTGATTTTAAAGAACAAAATTTTGAAAATCTTAAAATTTTAAGATATTCAAAGAAAACATTTTATAGCAGATCTGAAATTTGCATTTTAAAGCAATAATGGGTCATTTAAAATTTGCATTTTTACTTTAAAAATATAAATGCAAATAAAAGATTTAAGCAAGTGACACAAATAAAGTAACTCAAGTTCTTTTTTTATTTATTTTATTTTATTTTATTTGTGGTACTGGGGTTTCTGGAAGCCCTTTTACCTCTGGGCTACACTCCCAGACCTATTTTTTATATTTTTATTTAGAAACAGGGTCTCTTAAACCAGAGGGGCTGGCTCCAAAACAGCATAATCCTCCTGTCTCTGCCTCCCAAGGGAGGGGATTACAAGCCTGCGAACCAAGCCTTGCTTTTTTTTTTATTTTAATTTTTTTTTTGTTGGTGCATTGCAATCATACATCTCAATGGGATACAAGATGGTAGAGGCACAGATTCACATATACCTCATTTAGCCCTTCCTCAATTTTCAAGTTCTTTATCTACATCTTTATAATCACCATGAAACTATCATTATTTATTTTAAACCTACTGGTTAGATGCAGGGGTACGAAATGTCACAAATGGTTGGAAATTCAAACTGCCTCTGAAGTGAGGTTGAGTGATTATGAGAAATCATAAATTTATTTCCAGAATTCATGCATATAGCTTAGTCAACTCTGCTGATGGCTAATTGTAACTGTAGAAATTACTTGGAACTGTCAACTAGCAAGGATTGGGATTGTAATCTATTCTTTTATTTTTTTTTTTTCAGTAGTGGGGATGGGACTCAGGAATATTCTACCTCCAAGCTACACCCCCAGCCCTATTTTTTATTTTTTATTTTGAAACAGGGTCTCACTGAGTTGCAAAGGGTCTCATTAAGTAGCTGAGGTTGTCCACTAACTGCAATTTTTCTGTTTCAGTCTCCCAAATGCTGGGTTTACAAGTATACTCCCCCCCAAGTTTATAATCTATTCTTGATAAATTCCTCTCTTCATTTGTGGATATATATATATATTTTTTTTTCAAGAATTCAGGAAGCCCAGCTTTGCCACACAGTCTCCTTTTAATTCTCTGTTCGCAGGATATTCACTACTAGCCAGAACAGTTCATAAATTAAGCCTAAACTCAGATGGTGAGAAATACACTTTTCCCATGATGAGTATAAGGCACAAGTGTGAGGAATTAAGAACTGAAATTGACTTTTCAATCTACAGAAGTAAAACATAAAACAAATAATATATTTTATGAAAATATTTAGATTGCAGAGAAAAATCTAGATGTAGAAAGATTTCTTGGTTCAGAAAAGTATTTATAATGTCATATAATTGGCACCCTTAAATAATTTTAAACATACATTCACCACTTTGATACATTCTATATAATGTTTAGAAAATGATACAGAAGAGGTATAAGATAAATTTTACCACCTTTTATAGATTTATTTTACTTAATATTTTCCCCTAAAATAGAACTTGGTATGACATGTGAAGATTGAGACTCTAAAATATCCAGAAATCTATTAACTACCTAAAGTATATACAGCAGTGCTAATAGAATATTATTAATAAATATCATCAAATCCTGTTGATAGGAAAGGCCCACTTCTCTAATTTTATAATGATTAACTTTTGTGTATATTTTAAATAACAATAAAAAATAGAAGCAAAATTCAAAAGTAGTAGTTTGTAGTAGTTTGTAGTTTTTTCAACAAATAGAAAGCAAAACTATCAATGTCAATCACTAAGCTAAACAAGAGAAAGAGGGAGGGGGAGGAAATGGGGCGGGAATTGGGTAAGGGCTAATTGGGTGTTGTACGCATATACGCCTCTACCATCTTGTACTCCCATTGAGATGTGTGACTACAATGCACCAATAAATAAATTTAAAAATAAAAAAGAGCCAGGCGTGGTGGCTCATGCTTGTAATTCCCATGCTTGGGAGGCAGAGACAGGAAGATCATGTGCAAGTTCGAAGCCAGCCTCTCTGGCTAAAGAGACCCTGTTTCCAAATAAAAATATAAAAATAGGTCTGGGAGTGTAGCCCAGAGGTAGAAAGGTTTCCAGGAACCCCAGTAGCACCAAAATAATAAAAAGAAAAAAGAAATAAAAAAGAAAACAAAACAAAAATAAATATTTATTTTATTTAGAAATGGTAACATAGCTGATTATTGTTGATGAAGTATTTAAAATAATTTTAGGACATACAAAATGAATAATTTATGTTTTAATGAACATTATGTATTTAAAAATAATCATATTCATACATATAATATATTATGATAGTATCCACAATAAAGCCAATTGGAATAAACAGATATTCCCTATCTCCAATCTTTTTGTAATCTGATTTTAGCCATTTCTGCTTCTCTTCAGTGTCCCTTGCCAGACTCATACCTACTTGTATCTGGGCTTTTACAACAAATTTTGGAAATGTTCAGTTACTTTCTATCTAACTGAAGTTCACACTGTAAGTGTTCTCTTTATCAGCAACAGCTTTTCTAAAGAGGAATTTTTATTCACTTGTTTAATTTTATTTTCTCTGGAAACTTTTGGTGACAACAGGGTTTGGCAATCATTGTCTGCCAAACAGACTCACTGAAAATTCATACACCCAGGATGTATGAAATAGATTTACTGCTTATATATAGGACTCATGGGATGACAAGATTCTTGGATTCATGCCTGGGGTGGATGAACTCTGTTCTGTTTTTGTTCCACTGTCACCACGGCTGAGGGGCCCAGGGAAGCAGTCAGCTCTGGGCTTTTCACCCCAGGTGCAAAAGGACACACTGAGTTAGAGCTTTGAAAGACATTTTAAATTTATTTGTTTAATTTATTTTTTTATTTTTATATGGATCATATTGAAATTGGCATACATTCAGACTGTGCTTGGTACCCTCCCCCACCTGCTTTCCCTTCCCCCCTCCCAACAATGAGTGTCCAGGTTAACCATACTGCATTCATGCTTTCACACATACTCAGATGTTTTATTTCAGGATGGGTAGGACAGAGTCCTGGAGTTCTGGCCAGACTCTTTTTATCTCAGAATACTGGATCTTTATGGCATTCTATAGCTCATTTGGGGGAGTTACAGGAGGGAAAGGGGGAGAAACTGGGTCAGTTCAAGGCCACATGAAGAACTGTCCTCCATTGTTCATTTTGAGCCATATCTGAAGAAATACATTTCTCTCACAGGCCTTATGAGCATTAAAAAATGCCTAGTTTGGCCCCTCCTGGCTAACTCCACTCTTGGTCCTCACATTGAGTACAAAGTTTCTTGTGGTTCTCCAACTTCAGCTCCCAAACCAGTCCTCACCATATAGAACACCAGCGATCTTGCACATCACAACTTGTTTCATTTATTGTTTTCTCAAAGAATTAAACAAAAATATTTTCCTAAAATGACATGAAATTTTCTAAGAACATATTAACATGTATATTATAATATTTCTATACAATCCTAGTTAATATCACACTAAATGATGAGATGCTACCTAAGCATGCTACTGTAATGTTTTGTTATAATACTATACATGTAGTAGATGCTCTGGCAAGCAAATATATTTTTTCTGTGTTTATCACACAATGACCACTTTAGAAAAATGCTGGTAGACTCTTTTCCTAAATCATTTATAAGTTTTTTATCTGTACCAGAGCAGCAAATAAAAAAAAAAGTACTGTTTACTTTTCAGAATGGCAGCATCTTAGGAGTGTCCGTCCTGTGTACTCTGGGATCTATTATTAAGATGGAGAAAACTGGTTTAGTTAGATTCATTGTAACACTGTGAATCAAGCTAATTGCTGTTTTTCAGTGTGGGCTCCACCATGCTAATAAGGCAAGTGAAACAACCACTTATTCATTCAACATGCGTTTACTGACCAGTGACAACTTTGGAAACAAAGAAAGAATTAAAGGAAAAGGAAACTTTTAACTGAGTAGATCGCTATTTAATTAAATAATGAGATGTATGAAAATCTTAATTCAGATTGGTCATCATATCAACATTTTTCTCACAAAACATTTAAGCAATAAACTAGTGAATTATTTGAAACAGTGAGACTGGGAAAAGATCCCAGACAATTGACAGCTAATTCAGCTTTTCTATTCTGTATCTATCTCATTATTAACTTGTATCTAAGTTATTTTAATTTCTATTTCAAAAAACTTGCAAATGAGTAATGATTTTTCTTATTTCACCATAGCTTCCATGAGGAGATGTTCCTGTTTTTTCACTGGTAACACCACAAAGGAGGCAACTAAAAAGTATTTGTGGAGTTCATGTTTCAATTCATTATAAAGTTAATCTCAGCCATGAACAATATAATGTTGGTGTTCCTATATAAACTTTTAAGAGAAATATAAAACATGAAAATTAGAAGAAATTTAAGGTAAAAATCAATAAGGAAAATAATAATACTAGAAATACCTCCATAGTGGATATATACTTTCTTCTGAGTAATTGACATATTATAAACTCAGTAATTACAATATCCCTCTAAATTGATAATATTATCTATATATTTTTTGGATGAAGAAACTAAGACTAGATAAACTAAGAAACTTTCCTACAGTTACACAACTAACCCATGACCAATCTGTCATTGGATCTCAGTTTCATACCAGGGTTTGCTCTTCTCCAATAAGAATCAAGAAGATTCTTTAGGACTTCATAAGAGAATAAATGAATCTTGCTACAAGTATGAATAAAAGCCTAATTAGTAATTTATGATATTGAATATTATCTCAAGAGAGTAATGTGCACAGAAGTGAGAACTGGAAAAATAATTTAAATATCTTCAGAACAATTTTCTCTTACAGAATATGGGAGACATATTTGTTACAGATTACCTCTCTACTTCTCTATCTGTTCTACATCCATTTAATGCAATATATAATGATATAACTGCTTCTTCACTTAGTGAGGCTCTCAGCAACTTAGTGAAACCCTGTTTCCAAATAAAATATAAAATAGATCTTAGAGTGTAGCCCAAAGGTAGAAAGCCTCTGGTTCCATCCTCAGCCCCAAAATAACAATAATAACAATAATAATAATAATAATAATAATAATAATAATAATAAGCAGCAGCAACATTTTAGTGAAGAAAATAACAAATTTTAAATAAAATACAGGGAATCAATTCAATTTTAAGTTCTACAACCTGTGTTCTACTATCTTTAAAACGAGTTACAGCAGCCAGGTTTGGTGGCACATGCCCATAATTCTAGTACTTGGAAGGCTGAAACAAAAGTTTGTGGGTTTGAAGACAGCCTCAGCAATTTAGTGAGACTTTAGCAACCTAACAAGACTATTTCAAAACAAAATTTTAATGGCTGGAGGTATAGCTAGGTGGTAGAATTCCCTTGAGTTAAATCTTCAGTAAACACACACACACACACACACACACACACACACACACACACACAGTGAATGAGAAGAGTTATAACATAATTTTAATAGTTTTATTTTTCAATTTTGTTATTGCAAGGGAGGGGTGAGTATCAGGGTGAGACCTGAAGGGAATCAAACCAAGGCCTATGTTCAAGTTTGTTTGTATCATTTTTGAACCTCACTATGATGTATAATCACAGTGCACAATTATAAGCATATAAAAATTTGTCCAGAAAAGTAAATAAATAAAAATGAGTGTGATATTTAAATTGGGGATAAAGAATGTAGGAAGCTAATTTATTCATCGCTCTTCTCAATACATTAAAGTATCATAAAAATAAATAATTAGGTGGGCAATTAACTATTCTGTCACTTGACATCAAAAGAAAAAAAGAATAATATGGCATATAGATAATGAAGTAGTAAGACAAGTCAAATAATAAATATTCAGGATTTATTCTATTGCCAGTAAAAATAGAAACAGACGTTAGAGAAGAGTGGGTGATAGATGCATAGAGGAGGAATAGTTATTCTCATTATTGGAAATCAAATTCCAATTTTATTGACTAGAAAAAGAATATAGGGTCAGAGAAAACATCTTTGTAGATTATCTGACTTATTTGTTTTTGGTCCTTGTTTTACCTTTCTTTTTTCTTTATTAGTTTTTCTTTTCAGTATTATGAATGGAACCCAGGGACATTTTACCACTAAGCTTTGCCACATCCCTATTTTATTTTTTGAAACAGAGTCTCTAAGTTATTGAAGTGCTCGGTAAATTGCTGAAGTTGGTCTCAAACCTTAAATCCTTTTGTTTCAGCAACCCAAATACTGAAATTACAAGCATGTTTCTTTTGTGTTAAAAAGTTTATAAAATTGTTTCAAAATAGAAAGTTAAAAAATAGTCTGTTTAACAAATGATGTTGGCAAAACTGGTTTACCATATGCAGAAAAATATAAATAAACCCCATTTTCTCACCCTGCACAAGAGTCAATTAAAAATGGACCAAAGACTTGGAAATTAGACCATCAAACTTAAAGCTCCTTGAAGAGAGTATAGGCCCAAAACTTCAACACATAGGCAAAGGTAAAATCTTTCTCAACAAGACCCCAAAGGCACAAGAAAACAAAAGGGGGATTAATACTTTGGATTGCATTAAACTGAAGAACTTCTGAACAACAAAAGAAACTATTAAGAACTTCAATAAAGAGCCTACAGGGTGGGAGAAACTTTTTGCCAACTATTTGTCTGACAGAGGACTAATATCTAGAGTATATAGACAACTCAAGAATCTCAGCACTAAGAAACCAAATAACCCAATTAAAAAATGGGCAAGTGAACTAAATAGACACTTTGCAAAAAAAAAAATTCAAATGGCCAATAAATGTATAATAAATTACTCAACATCATTAGCAATTAGATACAAACCCAAACTACCCTGATATTTCACCTAATTCCAATTAGATTGGCAATCATTCAAAACATAAACAACAGCAAATGGTGGTGAGGATGTGGAGAGGTGGGAACTGTAATACATTGTTGGTGGGATTGCAAATTTGTGCAACTACTTTGGAAAACAGTATAGAGGATCCTGAGAAGAATGAGAATGAACTTATCATATGATCCAGCAATATCATTTCTGGGTATCTACCCAAAAGAATGGAAATCAAACTACCAAACTAATGCATAGGTATCTATGTTCATAGCCTCACAATTCACAATTGCCAACTATGGAACCAGCCAAGATGTCCATCAACAGATGAATGGATACAAAACTGGGATATGTACACAATTTAATTTTACTCAGTCATAAAGAAAAACACAATTATATCATTTAGAGGGAAATGGGTGGAACTGGAGAACATTATGCTAAGTGAGATTAGTGAGTCACAAAAAATAAGAAATCGATGCTGTCCCTAATATGAAAAAGGTAGGGAGACAATAGGTCAAAAGAGGAACTCTAGATGAAGAAGAAAAACTATAGATGAACAAATAATGTGACCTAAGAAGGAGATGGGAGGGGGTTTGAGGGAAATTCTCTAATGTATATGATATAAATTCACAAACATGTCAAAGTCAATCACTAATCCAAATATGAGAAGGAGGGAGGGGGTAAGGAATTGGGGTGAGAATCGGGTAAGGGCCAAGTGAGTGATGTTTACATGTATGCCTCTATCATTTTGTACTCTATTAAGATGTTTGATCACAATGCACCTATTAAAATATGAATTTAAGAAATAAAGTAAAAAATAAACTCGTATAAGGGAATGAGAGATGTAGACAAGATAAATGAGTATGCAAAGTTTTGTTAAGGAGTGATAGAAAAAAGAGGCTATTTTAGGGATAAAAAAAGATATTGTAAATAAAGTTTATTCTAAGCTTTTCCCAAATGGGAAAGGAAAAACTAGGATAAAATCAGAAGTTTCAAAGCAAGTCTCAGAAGGTTTGAATGCATCAGAAAATGTTTATGGAGGATGAAGTTTATGAAAATAATATTGCATGTATGAAAAAGATGGTGATATTCAAATATTATTTTAAAAGGTTTTATATTTTGCCCAGTTTTACTAAATCATATGGTCAAGTCTGTCTCTGAAAGAATTAAAACCATTAAGCTTCAGATGCTACTCCAGATAGAATCACAAATGAATATCTCCTGGAGTCTTATGGACAATCTCTGGAACCTGGAACATTTTTCTATGTGACATGTTGCTTGCATACACCTGTAAGACTGAGGCCTCATTGAATTCCCATACAGGAGGAAGTAGTTGGATTGATCTCAATTCCCTATTCCTTGCCTACAGATGTAAGCAAGTTAAATAAAAGAGGGAGGCCAGGCATGGTGGCACAGGCTTGTAACCCAGTACTTGGGAGGCTGAGACAGGAGGATCACACAGGTTCAAAGCCGGCTTTGGCTACTTAGTGAGGGTGTCAGCAATGTAGTGAGACTCTGTTTCCAAATAAAATATAAAATAGGTCTGGAAGTATAGCCTAGAGATAGAAAGCCCCTGGGTCCCATCACCAGTACCACAATACATACATACATACATATATACATACATACATACATACATACATACAAACAAGCAAACAAATCAACATAAATAAAGGAGGGGAAAATGAGCCAGTTATGAGTAGACCATTGTTGTGTTGCTACAGGCAGGCAGGCTGTTAGCATAGCAACAAAAAGACATAGTAATAAATGCAACATAGCAATGTTATGTTATAGCAACATAGCAATAAATGGAGCTACAGAGACATAGAAGGTCAAAGACACCTGGAATTAAAGGGGACTTAAAAAACACTATGTAGCCGGGCGTGGTGGCCCACGCTTGTAATCCCCGCACTTGGGAGGCGGAGACAGGAGGATCGCGCAGGTTTGAAGCCAGCCGCGCTGGCTTAAGAGACCCTGTTTCCAAATAAAAAAGTATAAATATGGGTCTGGGTGTGTAGCCCGGAGGTAGAAGGGTTTCCAGGAACCCCAGTACCACCAAACAAAACAAAACAAAACAACACTATGTTTTCCCTAAACCAATTGCTGACTAAACTATACCCTGATTTATGATATTCTGTTTGGTGATGTCAGGCTGTACTAGCCTGATGCTGTGAAGATAAGGAAGAATGAACTGAACATAAGACCCAGAGTCTAGGGGGCAGCTCATTTTGATCACTTCATAACATCAGTGTGGTGTTTTTCCTTTAACTTTCCAATCAACTTAACTTTGCAACTGGAGTTTCTGGCTTTTTGTTTCTATACTGGGCCAACAGAAAGGAACCATGGTAAATCCAACATCAAAACACTAGTAGCTGCCCTTCTTCAGGGAGAAGATTGTAGCTAAAGGAATGTACTGTTTTCTTTTTCTTTCTTTCTTTTTTTTTTTTTTTGTTAAGACTTCAGTCACTATATCGAGTACTGTTTCTTTGTAAATCCCTTGAAAAAAACTTGTGCTAAACTTTCATAATCGGTTACACATGAGATGACATTGACAAAGGTTTAGGTTGTCTACATGGCCAAATGGCTCTCTGCAGTCTTCATTTGGCAAGGGTCATGTGGAAGACCAGAAGTCTGCATGTTCTGTGAAATACACACATTACATTTCCTCTTCCTCCGAATATAGTCTCACCGATACTGAGTGCAGATGACTATCAGAACTAGTAAAATCATGGTCTTGTTAGTTCAGTCACCATAGAATACAGCACTATTTTAACATTCTCACTGCTGTAATCCAAAAACTTAATCATGTAACTTAGACTTATTTGCTCATGTTTTCTTCAGGGATATGGGAGTTTAGTCCATCTGAGGCTGGGGACCATGAATCTCAGGACATGGTAGTGGTGGGAAGCTAAGAGAGAGAGAGTACAAGACTTTGCTCCTCACACAATGAAGGCCAGAAGCAGAAAGAAGAGTGTCAAAGACACGAGCACAATCTCTATTAGGTTAGATATAAAATTTTCCCTAAATAGATTATTTGTTAATTTTTGGAGGTGATAAAATTTAGTTATGAAGGTTGTAATTCCAGTTGTGGATTAATGCATTATGAATTTAACTGGGTGATAGCCTAGGCTGTCAGGGTGTGGCTAGAGGGAATAATCCTGGGGGCTGCAGCCTTGGGGATTAAATATGGTTTCTTATACCTTTGCTCTTTCTTTTGCTTTCTGCCTCCATAATATGAGGAGCACAGCCAATGTGATCTCTCTCTCCTCTTCCTGCTACCACGCCCTGAAGCCTGTGGTCCCAACCTCACATGGAGTAAACCTAAAAGCATGAGAAAATAAATCTTTTTTTTTTCTTTAAGTTACATGATCAATCTTTTATATTATAACTCTGAAGCATTCTGACTGAAAAAAACTTTAAGGCCAGACTCCCAGGAACCACTGTGTCCACCACAACCCACTACCCTAGTTTTTCACCTACATAAATGCATGACAACAGATTTATCCACTGATGAAAGTGTAATTCTCATAACTTAACTGTGTCAACCCTGAATATTAATGAGTAAGCTCTTTAGAAGAGCTTCTATATGTAACTAGAACACTCCAACCCTTGGCTTCTAAAGAGATCATGCTCATTTTCAAATATAAAATGCAAGGAGGAATGGAACCAAAGCAGTATCAAAGTACAGCATCACAAGCATTTAATAACAAAGTTTCATTTCTGGCATCTGGAGAACATGGCAGTTAGAAGCAATATTCAGAGAGCTTTGACAGTCCCATCTCCATGGTCTAGTTGATTGCAAAAGGTAATGTATTTACTATCACAGCCTGGCTCAAACTTGAAGCTTTTTTACATTGTCATTCCACTTTTTTTGGCATTTCTAAATCCCAGGGTTTTTCTTGAAACCTTGACTTCACTCTCTCAGCTTCACAAATTGCCCCATTTGGGCCTTCTTGCAGGGATCCTGATCCTGCCACAAGTCTCCTAGTTTACCAGGCCTTCCTTTGAAATCTAGGGGGGAGCCTCCATAACCCATTTTTCTCCAGCAAAGCTAGCATTACAGGAGTGCTGAGATTGGTCACCAACAGAAAAAATAGTCACACTTTCTTAATTATTGTTGCTAGGCCCACCTTCATCTTAATCACAGCAAAGCCCACCCTCAATATTAACAATGATGGGCTGCCTCCATCAAAGCCACAGGGAAGAAATTACAATGCAAATTGCTGTCTTTGCTTTCTTGCTTCTGAACTTGGGTTTAAAATTCTCCAAACCTATTTTTAAATGCTTTTATTGGAGCTGGGCATGGTGGCGCATGCTTGTAATCCCTGTGCTTGGGAGGCAGAGACAGGAGCATCACGCAGGTTCAAAGCCAGCCGCACACGCTGGCTTAGGAGACCCTGTTTCCAAATAAAAATGTAAAAATAGGTCTGGGAGTGTAGCCCGGAGGTAGAAGGGCTTCCAGAAACCCCAGTACCACCAAAAATAAATAAATAAATAAATAAATAAATAAATAAATAAATAATTTTATTGATACATTATTAAGTGAGATTAGTCAAGCACAGAAAGAGAAGGGACATATGTTTTCTCTAAAATGTTCAAGCTAGGGAGTAGGGGTAATACCAGAGGGACTCTAGATGATAGAGGGGAAATCTCAGCAAAGCTTGAATGGAAGGATAGGAGAGGAAGAAAGCTGAGGTCATTCAATGGAGGAGCTACATCTGAATATGTGTAATAGTATAAATATAACATGGTTAATCTGGACACTCTTTATTGGGAGGGGGAAGGGAAATGGGGTGGGAAGGGCACAAAACACTATCTAAATGTACACCATTTTCAATATGTTCCACTTGTAAAAAAATTTACAAAAAGTTACTCAAAAGAATAAAATAATCTCACATCATAACATAGTTTACAGAGATAGAGACACACATACACACAGCACTCAGTGCACTCTCTTAATGCTCCCTCTCCAGAATATTGAGATTAACATTGGTATTCACACACACACACACACACACACACGTCAACGAAAGTAATCTTTTCATTGATCCTCCATGTCTACAATGCAGTTTTATCTTCCATTATCTAAAGTCCCTCTGGTATTCTGACTACTTCCTTGTTTCCACATAGAGAGAAAACCTGTGACCCTTCACTTTCTGAGGCTAGCTAATATTATTTAACATAATGATCTCCAGGTCCAACCATTTCCCTTCAAATGATATAACTTTATTTTTTTTTATTATTGAATAGAATTCCATTGTATTTGTATCCTACAATTTTGTTTTTCCATTAATCTTTTGATGGACACCTAGTTTGGTTCCATAATTTGGCTATTGTGAATTGTACTGCTATAAACATGGGTAAGCCTATATTAGTATAATATTCTGATTTTAATCCCTTTGGTAAGATACCTAGGAGTGGTATAGCTGGATCATATGGTGAATACATTCTCAATATTATGCAGAATCTCCACACTGATTTTCATAGAGTCTATACTAATTTGCAATACCACCTACCATGTAAAGTTTATATTTCCCAGTATCCTCACCAATATTTATTGCTGATAGCCTTCTTGATGATTGTCACTCTGAATGGGGTTAGATGGAATCCCAGTGTAGTTTTAATTTGCATTTCCCTGTTTTCTAATGATGCTGAAGATTTTTTTTATGTATTTTTTGGCCATTTGTATTTCTATTTTTACTCCAGTCCTTTCTTTGTTTCTATATAAAACATTTGATCCAGCCAGACAAGGTTATGCATGCTTATAATCTCAGTACTTGAGAGGCTGAGACAAGTGGATTTGAGTCTGTGGCCAGCCTCAGCTACTTAGGAAGGCCCCATGCAACTTAGAGAGACCCTGTTTCAAATTAAAAAGAACAACAACAAAAAAAAAAATTGAAGTGAGGATGTTGTTTGGAGGTAGAATGCAATTGGTTTCAGTCCCCAGTACCAAAAAGAGTTTTGTTGTTTTCTTCAGGCATCTTACTTTCTTTAGAAGCACCATCTTTCTAGACCCCAACTTTATACATTTTATTCTGGTCAAACTGAAAAATCTATAAAGTTTTTCTGCTTTAATTTCCACTCCCAAAATTTATTGAACAATTCACTGAATGTGGATATCAATATTCATAATTCAATTTAGATATTTTGCTGTTTTGAGATCTTCTCCACCAGTTTCATTATCCCATTATCTTTAAATTTAATCTCACTCAGTGTTTCAGGACATGAGCAAATTGGCACTACATTTTTTTGCAGAAGTGTAACTCATGTTGCCTCTAATTCATTTTCCTATGGGGCCCTCTTTGCCCTCCAAATTCTCTTGAGCACATTCTTTCTGTCCATATTTTTAGCCACATTATACCTCTTCCAGTTTTTTTTTTTTTTTTTGCAATGCAAAGGTTCACATCCCACATGTAACCCCGCTCCTATGTTACTAATTTCTCTCTTAGCATTCTTATGGCTATAATCCAACAATCTGACCATGTAACTTAAAGGAAGGGAGATTTATTTGCTTATGGTTTTCTTTGGAATTTTGGGGTCAGTTCACATGAAACTATGAACCGGAAGTCCAAAGGAATGGAAGTGGTGGATGGTTGAGAGGAAGAAGAGCACAAGGCTTTGCTTCTTACATCATAGAGGCAGATTCAGAAAGAACACAAGCAAGCAATGAGATTCAAAGGCATAAGTACAATAACAAACCACACACAATCACAATCTCCTGTCAATAGTTAATCTTCATTAAAACAGGCACCTCTGGGAAATTTTTGTATTCTTTTTGATGTATGATTTATAAATAAACATTATATATTTTAAGATTTACAATGTGATATAATGATATATGCAAACATTGTGAAATTGTTTCTTCAATCAATCTAATTAAAATATTTATAACTTCATATTTTTACTCTCTTGTTGTGAGAAAACATAAAATTTATTCTCCTAGTAAATTTCAAGCATACAACATAGAATTAACTATGGTCACCATGCTATATATTAGAGCTTCAGAAATTATACATCTTATAACTGAGAGTTTTTACAATTTGATAAAAATATTTTTATTTCTCCCATAATCCCAGCCTCTAGAAATCTTTATTTTACTCTGCTATTATGAAATTGATTTCTTTAGATTTCACATATAAATGAGATAATGTGATATTTTGTTTTCTCTCTTGATTATTTCACTTATCGTAATATCTTCTAGGTTCATTCATGTTTTTACAAGTGGTAATATTTCTTACTTTTCTTAAGGATGAATAACTTTTGTGAATACATGTGTTTATCTCACTATGTCATTATTCATTTGTTGACAGATGAGTAAGTTGGATAGTGTGAATAATGCTACAATGAGCATGGGGGTAAAGATATCACTCTGGGATATTTATTGAATTTCCTCCAATGGAGGTAGTTCTAATTTTAATTTTTTCTTTCTTTTTTGTGGGGAGAATATATTATTTTCTATAATGGCTGTACCAATTAAAATTTTTACTAACAGTGTATAATTAAATGTTTTCATATGCAGCGCCATTATTTTTTATATATTTATCATACTTTTTTTAATGAGTCTGGGGATGGAACCCAGAGGCATTTGACCTCCGAGCTACACCCCTTGCCGTATTTTTTATTCTTTATTTTGAAACAGGGTCTCACTAAGTTGTGGAAGGCTTCACTAAGTAGCTGAGGCTGTCCGTAACCCACAATCCTCTGGTCTCAGTCTCCTGAATGCTGGGATAACAAGGGTGAGCCACCACGCCCAGCTTATCATACTCTTTAGAACTGTATCCAGTGGAAGAATTTTTTTCTGTATTTAATTCATCTTAGGTGGAAATTATGGAATTAAAGACTTCTGATTTGGTTTAAAGCTGCTTTGAGCTTTGATAGTGTTCTGCTTGAAAGAAATAGTCAGGTTGCAAGATTTCACTTATTAGAAAGCAGTGTGATTTACTATGAAGAAAAATGTGCTACAGTAGCAAACATAAAAATCTAAATAAACACACCACAGATTGCTATATATAGTACAGTCTCCATAGTATAGTACACTCACTACACTGAGGTAAGTAAGAACATCTGAACTCATGTCCAGGGAGGTCTCTGAAGATAGCCCACCAGAGTCCCCATTGGAATGGTTCCAATAGGAAATGCATTCTCCAGCTGGATGAGACTTCAAATCTGAAGGCCTCTAGAAGTCCTTCAGTAGGGCGTCTGGACAATGCAGCCTTCAGGGTGTGTACTTTGCCATGCTCCCAAGAAGGTGGCCAACTCTCTTGAGAAAAAAAAAATGCCTCCACTGCTTACAATAATTCCCAGTTTATCTTGTCAGTTAAGGCTTATGTCCAGAAAAAGTAACCTAAAGAGACAATCACCTCCACTAAGAATTTACAATACTAAGTGTCCTTGAGTTGCTCTTTTCTCTATAGAAGTTTGAATAATTTATTAACTACCCAAACAGATGCATACAATACCTGGTATCTACGCCAAAGTAATGCCTCTGCATGGAATTTCATAACTACTACCTTTCCAGAAATTTGAGTGTTTCATTTTTGAGGAACTTGTGTTACTTCAATGACTGCAGAAATATTTCTTTCCTTTCTGTATTTTTCTTCAATAAGTTGTTTCATTTTTCCTTTATGGTTGTATTCCTTCTTTCCATCAGGTTTAGGTGAGTTAAAATATTTATGTTTCTTTGCAGGCTGGACTCTTTCCTGTTTCAAAATGTGCAGGACTATACTCTTTGTAATTTCAAAGGACAAATATCACTTTCCTCTTCTCTTTACATTTAGAACCAGAAATTTCATCTTCTAATTCAAAGCCAATACTTTGTGGGTTGGCAGACAAGTCTCTGCAATCCTATCTCACCCCTTATGTTGGGTACTTTCACCTAGAATGTATCCTATGATGGGTCCAATACCCAAACCTGCTTGAACTTCTTCCTCTATATGTTGTTTTCCTGGCAAGCACTGTTTAATGGGTCTCACTTTCTTTGAACACTTCCCCATATAATTTCATAGTGCTATGTGGTGCAAGCTTTTACTTTATATATAATAACCTGAAGTACCACTACCTTCTCTGTCATATTGATTAATGATTAAATTTAATGATGCTGCTTGATTCAATCTCGTGACTTATCATTAACTCTAAATAAACTATACATTAATAAATTATAGATGCTTAAATTTAAAAAGTATATTCAACATATTTATTAATACCTTTGCACCTGAAATTTTAAGCAGACTCTTACTTGCTTCTTATATATATTTTTCTTCTGGGATTTTACTTGTTTTATTTCTCAGATCTTTTTTAGATTCAGTTAAACTTCTTCTCCCTGCCCCCAAAAGAACTAAAATGCATCTTTATTATTTGATCCCACTAAAAAATAGCAGCTGAATAAGTTATAACTTCTTTTTTATTCTTTTTATTCTGTCCTGTATTTTTAAAAATATTTATAAGGATGAACGTCAAAGTTTCCAACAAATTTGGAAAATAATTTTTATTTTCCATCACCAGTGATTGTTTCTCTGTTATTTTATTCTCTGTATATTTTAAGCCTGAATGTGACATTATGTTTTCTCTGTTAACTAATCACTGATTGTTTATAAATATCTACATTCCAGGAAATAGTAGTTTAGGCATGAGCTTCATTAATTTTTTGGTATTTAATTTTTTTATTTGTGCATTACTGCCACACGTCTTAATGGGGTACAAGAGAGTAGAGGTATACATGCATATATCACTCATTTAGCCCTTCCCCAATTCCCATGCTATTCCTTTCCCCCTCTCTGCTTCTCATGTTTGGCTTATTGATTGACTTTAATATGCTTATGAATGTAAACCATATACATTAGAAGACTTCTCTCTTCTCTCTCCCATAACCATCAGTTAGGTTGCCTTATTTGCTTATCTATGGTTTCTTCTTCTTTGCTTAGAGTTTCTCCTATGACCCTTTATCTAAATATTAGAGACAGCACTCTCCCTAGTTTCTACATATTACAGATATCATCCAATTTCTTACTTTTTGTGACTGACTAATCTCATTTAGCATGATGTTCTCCAGTTCTATCCATGTCCCTACAAATGACACAAATTTGTTCTTTATGGCTGAGCAAAATTCCATTGTGTAAATATCCCATAGTTTTGTAATCCCTTTATCTTTTGATGGATGTCTTGGCTGGTTTGGCAATTGTGAATTGTGAGGCTATGAACATAGATACCCATGCAGTAGTTTGATACTTTGGTTTCCATTCTTGTGGAAACCAAAATCTAGCTAGCCAGAAGTAGCTGGATCATATGGTAGGTCCATTCCCATTCTTCTGAGGATCCTCCTTACTGTTTTCCAAAGTGGTTGCACTGATTTGCAATCTCATCAACAATGCATTAGAGTTTCCATTTCTCCACATTCACATCAGCATTTGCTGTTGTTTCTGTTTTGAATGATTGTTATTCTAATTGGAGTTAGAGGAAATATCAAGGTAGTTTTGACTTGCATCTCTCCGATTGGTAATGATGTTGAGCATTTTTTATACATTTATTGACTACTTGAATTTTTTCTTTTGTAAAGTGTCCATTTAGTTTATTTGCCCATTTTTTAATTGGGTTTAATGCAATCCAAGGTATTAACCTATCTTTGATTTTCTTGTGCCTTTGGGGTCTTGTTAAGAAAGTTTTTACCTGTGTCTATGTGTTGCAGTGTTGTACCTATGTCCTTTTTAAGGAGCTTCAAGGTCGTTGGGCTGATTTTTTATTAATATTTTTAGACTTTAGACTTATAATTATTTTATCAAATATTTACTCACTCTAAACTAATAGCAAAATTTATTCCATTTCCTTCTCCCTCTCTCCTTCTAGATTTTGGATTAGTGACTGACCCAGGATATTTTTTTATTCACTGAACCACACCAAGAGCCCCTCCCTTTTTATCTTAAAATAGGATCTCACTAAGTTACCACACACTGGCATAGAATCTGTGATTCTCCTTTTCCAGTGAACCACACCAAGAGCCCCTCCCTTTTTATCTTAAAATAGGAACTCACTTAAGTTACCACACACTGGCATAGAATCTGTGATCCTCCTTTTTCAGCTTCCCAAGTACTAGGATTACGAGTGTGTAGGTGTGTGCTACTGTTCTCATTTAATTCCTTTTTTTATCTTTTAAATCAAACACTCATGTCATTTACTTAACATCTCTAAATGATGAAGTATAGTCATCAAGAATGTCTCCAGGTAAAAGTGGTACTACTATGTATATCTAAATTATTTCAAAAACTATACAAATTTTGACATTACTGAAAATCACATTTATAAAAAAGCTGTATTTTCCCAATTAATTTATTTTCGCTATACAAATATTTTGTTAGATTCACTATAATATTGCTTGGTAGGCATTTAAAATTGGCTTTGCTTTGATGCCTTGAGATTAAGAATATCAGTCTAAATAATTTATTAACTAGCTATCACTGGTTTGGTGTCTTTAGAACAGATTTGTGCAAGACTTCATTATCACTCTGGGAGCTCTAAGCAGCTGGGATACAGAAGTTCACTGCAAGAATAGAAGCAGAACATCAGTATAGAAGTCCACAGTGATATTGCTGAAAATGTGAGTGGTCTGGCTTATCTTTTCAGGAGCACAGTTATGTGCTAAGTCTCGAGCTTTGAAGTGTTTTACTTTTAAGCATATGTTCTTCTAAACCACATTTGTGCCAGGGTTTGCATCATGTTTTATGTTCTTCATCAGTACAGCTATATAAAATATTCAGTAGAAAGTCAACACTGTAGCCAATATAATAAAAATTAAATAAGCCTACAAGTCTCTTAAGAAGAAGACATAATATTCAGAAAGGATAAAGAGGTACATACTTGAACATATGCATTCAGATCAAAATTTTTGTATCCTAAGATTTTTTTCTGTCATTCTTAAACATAATGAAACTATAACAACTTCAATGAATTTTTATGTTGACAAAATATTTTTAATCACAATTTCAAGATAAACTTCAGCAACTTAGTGAGACCCCATTTCAAAATAAAAAAATAAAATAGAGCTGGGGGTATATTTCATCTCTGCTTTAATCTCCAGTACTTCCCCAAAATATAAAAAAATAAAAAATAGTAAATAAAAGGTAGAAAACTACATCACAAAATTTACCAAGTGTTAAAAGTATGCTCAAAGTAGAAAATATGAGTTATAAGTTAGGACTTGGTGATGAAACAGTGATCATTTTAAAATATATTTTATAATATTACAATTAAAGCATTGTATTAAAATGGTAGAGTACTGCCAGGGATGGTGGCACATGCTTGTAATTTCAGAATTTGGGAGGATGATACAGGAGGATCACAGTTCACAGACAGCCTCAACTACTTAGTGAGGTCCTTTGCAACTCCTTAAGACCCTGTTTCAAAATAAAGGATAAAAAATAGGGTTAGAGGTGTTGCTTGGAGATAGAATACCCCTGGATTCCATCCCTAGTACCAGCATATGTTCTTCTAAATCACATTTTATTGTAGCATACACACACACAAACACACATACACACACACACACACACACACACACACACAGGTGTGTGTATATGAGTGTGTGTGTATGTGTGTGTGTGTGTGTTAGAATACAAAACTATGAGCCGGGAGTGGTGGTGCACACTTGTAATCCCTGCGCTTGGGAGGTAGAGACAGGAGGATCATGCAGGTTCGAAGCCAGCCATGCTGGCTTAAGAGACCCTGTTTCCAAATTTTTAAAAAAAGTATAAAAATAGGTCTGGGAATGTAGCCTGGAGGTAGAAGGGTTTCCAGGAACCCCAGTACCACCAAAAAAAAAAAAAAAAATTACAAAACTATGGAACTCAAGAAAAAAAATTTTATAACACAAACATTTTCTGAAATTATGAGTCTGTGAAAAATCCCATTAATAGATGTAAAATATTTCATTAGAGAAGATCTGAGATTATAGATCAGCCTCAGTTATTTTTAATCTGTTGACAAAACATATCTATTCAGGGCAATGACAGACTGATTATCAAAGAACAATTGCTCATTTGGACAAAGATCTTTCAAGGCCCCTGGAGTTTTTACTATTTTATTGCAAGCAAGAAAGAGCCCCTACCCTATCTAGGTAAACTGGTTAGTTCCTGAGACTCTTGGTCCGCATTGTGGTCATACTGTTGGTCAGCATTGTGGTTATTCAGCCTTCCTTCACTCCACTTTCATCTGTAAACCATGATTCAGTAGGTATCCTAGAGTACATTAACTGGATGATTTTATTTTACTTATCTCTGCCACATCTTACCACCCTCTAGTCTTTGCTCCATTGTTTAGGCAGTCCCTCTGGCCACAAACACAAGCAAGTGTTAGGCAAATATTAGTCATCATCTCTTGTTATATAGGTTACTTTTTTTTCAAGTCCAACTCTACTCTGTCCCCTAACACTGCCATGCTATATATTGCCTTGAAATTAATTTGACTCCTTTGTGGCTTTCATTTTTTCTATGAGAATAGAATAATATTTTTGAGAGTGCCTGTAAGTGGTTTTTATTTTTAAATAAATGATCTTCTTCTAGAAAGTACATCTCAGGGGGAGGGAAGGAACTAAGGTGAATGTTAACTCATGAATCGTGCATTTTGACTCACTACAAAATGAAAAAGGCTCTGGAAATTGTTTGAAAGTAAACCTAATATTAAATATTGAACATGTCAAAAGTATTATAAAGGCTTAAATAGAGTTAAATTAAAAGAAAGTAAAGCTGCATTACTCTACATAGAAATGATGAAGCTGAATTTTGAGTACACTTGATTAACACATTTTTAGAGGGACAGTCATTAAATATTTGAAAGGGTGTGCTAAAGATGTCCTAAAGAGGACAAATGATTTAAAAGTTTTCAGGAATTAAAATTTTGCCTCTTAAATAAACATAGATATAATTGGATTTATTAAGACAGAAATTAGAGGCTATCTAGAAAAAGAAACACCCGCATCTCTCAGACAGTCTTTGATTCTGCATTTCATTCAACTCCTGTTTCAGAAATGCCTATCCAGTGAGTGCCTTAGGAACAAGGTCATGTCTGTCTCATTTTAGAAACTATTTTTAGCCTTAGAATATAAGTAACCTTACAGAAAGGTAGGTACACTGTAAAGTATTACCCTTCATTTGCTCGAAATGACTATTTCAGTGTCCTGAACATATTAAAGACATAATAAATATTTCATAGACTAATTGGCACATGAAAATGTGAAATGAATGTTCTCACAACTGCAGCCAATAGGACTTCACCGCACACTCAGCATTGCCTCAGCAGATGTTTGGTCTTGAAGTGATGTGATCTGTCTAATCTGGCACCTTGGCACAGAAAGGTGTTTTCTACTCCAGGTGGCAATGCCTTGAAATAATCACAAATGACTGTTTCTCAGCAACGAAGGGGGAGCCTCCTGCTGTGTGTTCATTTCCTACATTTTTTCTAAAATCAACAAAAAAATAAAAATAAAAAGTAGCAATCAATGGAGATTAACCATAACTGTTGATTTTATTATTTTCACACCTTGCTCTTCCTGAAAGTATATTATCAATTCAGAAAACTATGGAAATATTTTATTTCAGAAAAAGATTGTCAAATATATGCTGTACAAATTATATATATATATATATATACACACACATACACACATACACATTTCTATTACAGTAATTGTGAGTGCTAGAGGAATCTCATTTTAAAGGAGATGATATAATAGATTATCCAATATCAGATTAATATAATTTAATATGCATATTTCTATCAAGTGTAGACTCTTGATTTTTATTACTGAGAAATAATTTGGACTTCTGAATAAAGACACTTCAAAATGTTTTATTCTATAAAACTCCATCTATACTTAACTATCCACATTTAAAAATTTAGCAGATTCTTTTTTTGTGATACCGGGGGGTGCAACACAGGGGCTTTCTACCTTTGGGATACACCACTAACCCTATTTTTTAAAATTTATTTGGAAACAGGGTCTCACTAAGTTGTGAGAGCCTCACTAAGTAGCCGAGACTGGCTTTGAACCTCTGTGATCCTCCTGTCTCAGCCTCTAGAGCTCTGGGATTACAAGCATGCACCACCATGCCTGGCTAATAGAGCAGATTTTAACTCTAGGTATTTCTTTTGTCAATGTAGTAAAGTTATAGAATTCCTGTGTGTAAATCAGTGAAACTGACTCAGTTTATGATTATTCAGCACAATGATATCACTAAGTATGATTAAAAAAAAGTCTTCAGTTAAGTGTGTAACTAAATGGCAGCATGATAAACAGATGTTCTATCTAGGTTACAGTGGTTAAGGACACAAGCTCTAGAGCCAAGCAAACTTGGTTTGCATCTCTGATGCTACTTCTTATTAAATGTGTGTTATAGTTAGATATAGAAAGGCCCTTTAAAGAGCTCATAAATAGGTGTTCGGAGTTGATATAATTGTGTCATAAAGGTTGTAACCCAGCAGTGTCCTAAAATGGTAGGGTGCGGCTAGAGATGATGGGTCCTTGGGTGTCCTTAGGTATTATACGTGGCTCCTCCTCTTCTTGCTTGCTCTGTTACGATTCTGGCATCATGATGTGAGAATCAAAGCCTTGTTCTCTCTCTCTTCTCTCTCTCTCTCTCTCTCTCTCTCTCTCTCTCTCTTCTCTCATTACTTTTTACTACAATGTCTTAGAAGTTCTAAGACAACTGTGAGCAAATGATTTTTTCCTCTAAGTTATTTGATCAGGTTTTTAGACTATAGCTATAAAAATATTGACTAATACACTGTATGACTTTGGGTAAATTAACAATTGTATAGATTAATTTTTTATCTGTAGGTGATAATGAAGATAACATCTACATTTTAAGGATTTTTTTTTAACTTGTATCACTAAATTGCTACTCACTGGTCTCAAACCTGCAATCCTAATGTCTCAGTCTTTCAAGCCTTTCAAGTACTGTAGTTGCAATTGTGCACCACTACACCCAGCTTAAGATTTCTATAAATAAATTTAAATATACATATAAATATATAATTAACATATATTTTTATTTGCTCAGAGTAAGTACTTAGAGTACCTTTGTATTCGAACTTACACACACTATCTGTATTTGTAGACTTACTGATAAACTAGAAGTTGCTTCAACCAAAGTAAAAGTTAAAAGAAACATCAAATATGTCTGTCATTTTAATTGTAGAATAATTTCTTCTTGAGGTTCTACTTAATAGTTAATAAATAATTTATAATGAAAGATACATGACTGATTTTTATGGAGTATATTATTTTATACTGTTATTAATGATAATAACAAGAAAAATCTATCAAATGCAACAGAGAAAATATAATAGGATTGTACTAAGTATAGTTCAATTTTTAACATGGATTATTAAATTATATATTTTTGTGCATTCTTAAAGGCAAATAGCTTTCTAGAGACAACTTTTTTAAAGAGCATGGAAACACAGAATGCACAGTTTCAAAAACAGAGGCAAGCAGATACCCTGCTTTTGATTTGAGCAATGAATTATGAATCAATGAAGGTGAAAATAAAAAGGGAGTTTGTAACCTGAGGTAATAATTATCCTCTGCATTTTTAACGAAAGGTACATAGTGCAAACGGCCATTTAGCCTTCTTGATCACCCTGTGCTTCTTCATATCACACAGCTCTGGAATTAGATCATGCCTATTGAAAAATAAAGGCTTTCTTCCTTCCTACTACTGTGGTAAATCTACTGAAAACTTCTGAAATTGATATCTGCAGAACATACTGGGAATCGTGAAAACATGTTCAAGTGTGAAGAATTCAGATGTTTGCTACAGATTAAACTGAGTAAACCTTAACCCTTTTAGTTTTACTATCTTACAAGTTTTATTTATGAGAGGCAATTATTAACTCCATAAAATTTAGCAAACATTTCTACAAACTTGTAATCAGGTTATATATTTATATATACATAGGTTAAAGGATGTCCATTCCTCGTGTGGTGATAACATCAAACAATGTATGACTGATTAAAATATAGTGAATATTCTATTGTTACACTGTTTTGTACTGAAGTAAGAAAGATGTAGGTGAGAATCACAAATTCTCCAAACTATAGAAATTTCTATATATTTCTTGTTTGATAAGTGAGAATTGTGTTTTATAAGAACACTGATATTTTTCAAAATATTGAGGGCATATATGTAATATGAATTTGGAATGAATTTAACAAATATTAATTTATCCTGATTTTACAATTTTAGGCTTCTGATAGACTTTGAATGTTATGGAAAATATAAATTGAATAATACATGTTCAATGAGCTTGAAACACTGGGCTCAAGTATAAATGAATAAAAGCAATAAAGGTAGAAAGTGCTATGTTAAATAATGCAGGTTTTTTCAGCAAGGCAGCTAAGTAAAGAAGAAATAATATTATACCCAACAGAAGATAAAACAAAATGACAGAAAACAAATACCATATTTCAATAATAACACTGAATGTCAAAGGACTTAACTCTACAATCAAAAGACACAGACAGGCAATGTTGATTAAAAAACATAATCCAAATATATGCTGTTTGCAAGAAACCCACCTTACAACAAAAGACATTCACAGACTGAAAGTGAAAGGATGGAAAAACATTTATCATGCCAATGGGGACCAAAAACAGGCAGGAGTAGCAACACTGATATCCAACAAAACAGACTTTAAACTAAAACACATCAGAAAAGACAAAGAAGGGCACTTCCTTTTATTAAAAGGAACAATCCACCACGAACATATAATGACAGTAAATGTTTATGCCCCAAATGTGGGTGCAGCCACATGTGTAAAACAAACCTTCCAAGACATCATACCTCAAATAGACCCAAATACAATAATAGTGGGAGAATTCAATACACCTCTCACACCACTGGATAGACCTTCAAGGCAAAAGATGAGTAAAGACTCTTCAGAACTGATGAAAACTATAAACCAAATGGAATTAATAGACGTATACAAAATATTTCAACCAGGAAGAACCAAATACACATTCTTCTCAGCAGCCCATGACACCTTCTCCAAAATAGATCACATTCTCAGACACAAAGCAAGCACCAGAAAATTAAAAAGGTGTAATATAAGTCCCTGAATCTTTTTAAACCATAATGGAATGAAAGTAGAAATAAATAGCACGAATCCCCAAAGAAACCATTTAAATACATGGAGATTGAATGATACATCATTGAATGATGAGTGGGTAAGATTGGAAATTAGGGGAGAATTAAAGAAATTTCTGGAATTAAATGAAAATAGAGAAACAACTTACCAAAATCTATGGGACACTTTGAAGGCAGTGTTGAGAGGAAAGTTCATAGAATTGAGTGCCCACATAAGAAGAACAGTAAGTTGCCAAACAAACAACCTAATGACACAACTCAAGGACCTAAAAAAACTGCAACAGTCTAATCCCAAAGCCAGCAGAAGGCAGGAAATTATTAAAATCAGAGCAGAAATAAATAAAATAGAGAAAAAATTCAAAGAATCAACAAAACAAAAAGCTGGTTCTTTGAGAAGATTAATAGGATTGACAAACTCCATCAAAAGAACAAGAGAACCAAATCAAATTATTATTATATTTTTAGCAGTACTGGGGGTGCAACCCAGAGGCATTGTATATCCGAGCTATACCCCCAGCCATAGTTTTTGTTCTTTATTTTGAAACAGGGTCTCACTGAGTTGCAGAGGGCCTCACTAAGTAGCTGAGGCTATCCATGAACTGCGATCCTCCTGTTTCAGCCTCCCGAATGCTGAGATTACAAACATGCCACACCACACCCAGCTAACTCATATTATTAAAATCATAAATGAAAAAGGAGACATCACCACAGACAGAGGAGAAATTCAAAGGATTATCAGAAACTATTTTGAGAATTTATACAACAGACTTGAAAACATGGAAGAAATTGATAGATTTCTAAGCACATATAACCTACCTAAACTGAACCAAGAGGACATAACAAGCCTTAACCAATCAAAAGCAAACAAAGAAATAGAAACAGTAATCAACATTCTGCCATCAAATAAAAGCCTAGGCCCTCATGGGTTTCCAGCTGAATTCTACAAATTTTCAGTGAAGAACTAATACCAATACTTCACAACTTGTTCTGGAAAACTGAAAGAGGTGGAACTCTCCCAAATTCCTTCTATGAGGCCAGTATCACATTAATCCCCAAACCAAATAAAGATACCTCAAGAAAGGAAAATTACAGACCAATATCCTTAATGAACATAGATGCAAAAATTCTAAACAAAATACTAGCTATATACATTCAAAACCATATCGAAGGAATAATACACCATGATCAAGTTGGTTTCATTCCAGAATAACAAGGCTGTTTCAACATATGGAAATCAATACATGTTATTCACCACATAAATAAAACTAACAACAAAAACAACATGATCATATCAATAGATGCTGAAAAAGCATTGACAAAATCCAACACCCATTTATGTTAAAAACACTGCAAAAAATTGGAATAGAAGGAACATATTTCAACATCATTAAGGCTATATACAATAGAGAATATTGCTGAATAGAGAAAAACTGCAAGAATTCCCTTTAAAGTCAGGAACAAGATAAGGATGCCCATTATCACCACTCCTTTTCAATATAGTCCTTGAGACTCTTGCAACAGCAGTAAGACAGAGAAGGAAATTAAAGGAATTCACATAGGAAGAGAGGAATTAAAAGTATCCTTATTTGCAGATGATATGATTCTTTATCTAGAAGATCAAATGAACTCTACCAAAAGACTTCTGGAGCTGATTAACCAATTCAGCAAATTTGCAGGATACAAAATCAACCTAAAGAAATCAGTTGTTTTTTTATGCAAATAATCAATCAATCCAAAACAAAATAAATAACAAAAACTATTCTATTTATTATAACCTCTAAACCAGTAAAATACCTAGGAATAAACCTAACCAAAGATATAAAAGATCTCTACAGAAAAATTTATAAAACATTAAAGAAAGAAATTGAAGAAGGCCTTGGAAGATGGAAAGATCTCCCTTGCTCATTGATAGGCAGAATAAATATCCTCAAAATGGACATTCTGACAAAAGTGATCTATATATTCAATGCAATCCCCATTAAAATACCAACGACATTTCTCATAGACCTGGAAGAATCAGTTTTGAATTTTGTATGGAGAAAGAAAAGACTCAGAATATCCAAAGCAATTCTCAGCAACAAAAACCAGTCAGGAGGCATCACAATCCCGGACTTCAAATTATACTATAGAGAAATAGTATAATAGGCAGACTGACCAGTGGAACAGAATAGAAGATACAGAAACAAATCCACACATCTATAGTGAATTGATCTTTGACAAAGGGGCCAAATTCGTATGCTGGAGAAGACAGCCTTTTCAACAAATGGTGCTGAGAGAACTGGTTATGCATTTGTAGAAAGTTGGATCTGAATCCTTCTCACCATGCACAGAAATAAACTCAAGATGGATCAAAGACTTAGAAATTATACCAGAGACTGTGAAGTTATTAGAGAAAGGCATAGGATCAACAATTCAACATATAGGCACAGGCAGTAACTTTCAAGACTTCCAAATCACAGGAAATTAAAGCAAGAATTAACAAGTGGGATTGCATCAAACTAAAAATTTTCTTCTCATCAAAGGAAACCTTCAAGAACTTAAAGAGGAAGCCTACAGAATGGGAGAAGATCTTTACCAGAAGATCTTTATTAGTCCACTCTGATAGTGGACTGATATGTAGAATATACAAAGAGCTCAAAAGACTCTACACTAGCAAAACAAACAACCCAATCAAGAAATGGACAACTGAACTGAATAGACACTTCACAAAAGAAGAGATTCAAATGGCCAATAGATACATGAAAAGATGTTCAACATCACTAGCCATCAGGGAGATGCAAATCAAAACTATGCTGAGATTCCATCTAACCCCAATCAGAGTGGCAAGCATACAGAAATCAAACAACAACAAATGCTGGTGAGGATGTGGGAAAAGAGGAACTCTTTTACACTGTCGGTGGGAGTGCAAACTAGTTCAGCCACTATGGAGATCAGTGTGGAGACTCCTTAGAAAACTGGGAATAGATCCACCATTTGATCCGGCTATACCACTCCTGGGTATCTTTCCAAAGGGATTGAATTCAGAGAAATACATTAACATATACAAACCCATGTTTGTAGCAGCACAGTTTGCAATAGCAAAAATATGGAACCAACCTAGGTCTCCATCAAGAGATAAATGGATTGCAAAATTATGGGAAATACACACAATGGAATTCTATTCAGCTATAAAGAAGAATAAAATAATAGCATTTGCAAGAAGATAAAAGGAACTGGAGAACATTATGTTAAATGAGGTTAGTCAAGCACAGAAAGAGAAGGGACATATGTTTTCTCTAATATGTCCAAGCTCGGGAGTAGTGGTAATACCAGAGGGACTCCAGATGATGGAGGGGAAATCTCATCAAAGCCAGAATGGAAGGATAGGAGAAGAAGAAAGCTGAGGTTGTTCAATGGAGGAGCTTCATTTGAATATGTGTAATAGTATAAATATAGATAGCATGGTTAACCTGGACACTCTTTTTTGTGTGTGTGTTGTATATGGTATTTTATTTTATTTTATTTTTTTAACAATTTTTTATTGAACATAAGTAGTATACATTTATACTATATTTGGTGCCCTCTCCCCCCCCCCCCACCAATGGTTGTCCAGGTTAACCATGTCTTATTCATAATTTTACACATGTTCAGGTGTAGAACCTCATTAATCCAGATCGGCCTTTCTCCTCTCCTATCTTTCTATTAAAACTTAGCTAGTATTTCCCCTCTAATATCTGGGGTCCTACTGGTATCCTTTGTGTTTTCTAGTTTGGGCATATTAGAGGAAACATGTGTATCTTCTCCTTCTGTGCTTGGCTGATCTCACTTAACATGATGCTCTCTAGGGCTTTCCATCTTCTTGCAAATGATATAATTTTGTTCTTCTTTATGGCTGAATAGAATTCCATTGTGTGTATTTCCCACAGTTTTGCTATCCATTCATCTGTTGATGGTGATCTGGGTTGGTTCCATATTTTGGCTATTACAAATTGTGCTGCTATGAACATAGATATGCATATGTTGCTATATTTCTCTGAATTCAACCCCTTTGGAAAGATACCCTGGAGTGGTAGAGCTGGATCATATGGTGGATCTATTCCCACCTTTCTCAGGAATCTCCACACAGATCTCCATAGTGGCTGAACTAGTTTGCACTCCCACCAACAGTGTAAAAGAGTTCCTCTTTCCCCACATCCTCACCAGCATTTGTTGTTGTTTGATTTCTTTATGCTTGCTACTCTGACTGGGGTTAGATGGAATCTCAGTGTAGTTTTGATTTGCATCTCCCTGATGGCCAGTGATGAAGAACATCTTTTCATGTATCTATTGGCCCTTTGTATCTCTTCTTTTTTGAAGTGTCTATTTAGTTCATTTGTCCATTTCTTGATTGGGTTGTTTGTTTTGCTAGTGTAGAGACTTTTGAGCTCTTTGTATACTCTGGATATTAGCCCCCTATCAGAATGGTGGCTGGTAAAGATCCTTTCCCATTCTGTAGGCTTCCTCTTTAGGTTATTGATAGTTTCCTTTGATGAGAAGAAACTTTTTAGTTTGATGTTATCCCACTTGTTTATTCTTGCTTTAATTTCCTGAGCTTTGGAGGTTTTGTTGAGAAAGTTACTGCCTGTGCCAATATGTTGTAGTGTTGAACCTATGTTCTCCTCTACTAACTTCACTGTCTCAGGTCTAATTTCTAAGCACTCTTTATTGGGAGGAGGGAAGGGGAATGGGGAGGGGAGAGGGCATAAAGCACAATCTAAATATGCTCAATTTTCAATACGTTCCACTTATAAATAAAAGGAAATATGAAAAAAAAACATGCTGGTTCCATCCTCAGCACCACAAAAAAAAAAAAAAAAAAAAAAAGTGTGCCACCATGCCTGGCTATTTTTAAAAATTTTCTCAAGTAGCACAAATTGTATTTTCATCTCAACTACTTTTATAAGTACATGTGGAGATTTACAATAGTTCCACACTACCTATATATAGTTTAAAAGTTCTGTGCAATTATTCAAGGTAGTATTAAGAGACACATTTACCAGTACACATAAACCAAGATCTTTAATTTTCAAAATTTTAATATTTAAATTTAATACAATTATGTTGTTTATACATTCAAGTGAGGAGTACTATTATATTTGAAGTTTATCAATCTCAAATAAATATAATAGAAAATAAAAAATATATAGGAAGAGACTACAGTTTGGTATGAACACTGGAGCTGTTGTATAAGATAAGATAGTCAGGTAGGCTGCTCTCTTTTGTGTCTCTAGTGAGTGATTGTTTTTCACATTTATCTTTTTTACATACTTATGTGTCTCTAAAGATATAGGATTAACTGTGCAAGTTAATATGAAACTGTCAGCCTTCAAGATTTATCAAAGGAGAAAAAAATGGGTAAAGCAGATGGGTGGCTCTGGATTACAAGAACCCTCTGACCTTTGAGGTTTTGATTCAAATTAAGGTTGGAAACTGGGCAAAAGACTTCGAGTATCCAAGAACCAATTCTCATCAATCACAAAATAGCAGAAGGAGGACCACAAGAAGGGATAAAATAAAGTTCACCTTTCAAGAACTTCAAAGTCACTTTTTTTAGGGGCCCTCCCCTCTGTGTGTGAGGTACTGTTTTTGTCTTCTATCTTTTCTTGGTTCAAAATAAGTTCTTATTTTAAAATCTTATAAATAATATAATCTTATAAATAATAAGATTTCTTTCAGTATCATCACATATTACATTATAAACAAACATTATGTTACTGTTACTAACTCTTTTTACATAATAACCATATTAGGACTTTACCAACAGACAAAAATTCCTTCCCTTTTGCAGAATTTTTCAACTTGGAAATCATGTATCTCCTTTCCTCTAAGTTTTCTCCTTTTGTTGCTAGGGCACATTCTACAGTAATTTCAAAAGGTATACAGCCAGTACTATTTTGAGACTTTATGTTTGAAATTTACATCTGAAATTTATATTTGAATATTAACAGTACACTCACTGTACTCATACTTTGTTTAAACTAATTATACCATTGTAAACAAAGTTTTATTATCTTTTTTGCATGTACTTGTTATTTTCTAAGTTCTTTTCACATGATCATGCATTTGTTTGGCTCTGTGCTTTATACTGGCAACTCCTCTAAAATGTGAGAGACTTTATTTTAATTCCAAAGTCTGCAGAAAACCTCACCGAAATTTCTATGATAAAGTCACTTACTTTTTGAAAGTTGGCCAACAAAATGTTCATATTCCGTATTCTTTTTTATTTTAAGTGTCTTATTTCTCCATAGAGGATTTGTTCAGTATTCTTGGTGTGCAGAAACTTAGTTATCAGTTCTGATATCTGATGATGGAAGCTGGTTTGATCTTATATTTGAATATGCTAAGTTTATATAACTCCCAATTTTAAATCCTTCATTCACTATTCCTGGTATTCACAACTGAGGAGGTTCTCTGTTCTAATTCTGTAGAGAAACTAATGTTGTGTGATATAGAAAATCAGCTTCCTATTTAGGCCAACTAAAGAAATTTAAGATATAATTTTCACATATGCTTAAATATGTGAATAAATAAATAAATACTTCAAGTTACTACTCTCCCATTCACTTTCCCTTTTACTATCACATAACATTTGTGTCTCTAGTTCCCAAAAGTTTTCTGGTATAAATTACCTTACCTTATATCTTCTACTGATAAAATTAGATTTACTCTACTTTTCTTGATTTTTTATTCATTTTTGATCTAAGTAAGTTATGCATTTTTCTGTTTTCTACATTATAAAATGCTTGGATGTATTTCATTTGATATGATCTTCTCTATTTTTTCCTAATTGCTACATTTAAATAATTGTTTTCTTTATTTTAATGTTAATAGAGCATCTAGAAGGATCAAAGAGGAATGCAAATTCTAGCCTTAAGTTTTATTTTTGGTCTTTTTATCTAAGTATATATTTTTTCATTATAAAGATTGCATTGACTATCAAATTTGTATCCTATTTTTATTCTATATTATAGCTTAGTAAACAAAGATTTCTACCATATCATTGACATTTACTCTCAACTAAAAAAATAATTAATATGGTGGAAAGGAGTGAAACCAGTAGCCATATTGTAACAGATAAGTATGTCTGTTTTTTATTTTATTTTATTTTATTTTATTTTATTTTATTTTTTGGTGGTACTGGGGGTGGAACCCAGAGGCTTTCTACCTCCGGGCTATACTCCCAGACCTTTTTTATATTTTATTTGGAAACAGGGTCTCACTAAGTTGCTGAAAGCCTCACTAAGTAGCTGAGGCTGGCTTCGAACCCGTGCGATACTCCTGTCTCAGCCTCCCAAGCACAGGGATTACAAGCGTGCGCCACCACACCCGGCTTGTATGTCTGCTTTTTAATCAGAGAAACTTCATTTGAATCTCATCTCCACTGATGAGGCTTTTGGGGAAACTACAAACCTTTTATTAGTATCATTTTTTTTTTAAATTTAGAAATAGGAAAACTCTTATTGACTAGAACTATTTCCAGTATTATAAATGGAAATACTGGTTTGATAAACTATGACTGATGGAGTGCTTTATTTCAGATACCCCAAAATGTCAAGCCAGATGCATAGTATTAAATATGGCTTCTTCTAGAAAGAGCGACACCCAAAGAGAGCACAAAATGCCAATTCAATAGACAGCTCAAAATCGCAATGTTGAGACCAGTGACACCAATCTGAAAATAAATAGCACATGACATTTAGCTTTGAAATAATGATTTTTACCAATATAATGCTTTTATTCATCATTAACAATCTTACAATATTTCCTTGTCATTTTTGTCAGTAGCAGATATGTTTTATGTTCATTATACTGAATAATTTAATTTGAAAACATTTTGTAGTTGCATGGTACATGGATGCAGAGACAGTTTTACCTGAGTGTAAAAGAGAAAGAATGAGCTTGGCCTGGTGCACATATCTGTAATCCCAGGACTTGGGAGGCTGAGACAGTTTCAAAATCAGACTTGGCAATTTAGTAAGGCTCTCAGCAACATTGGGGAGACTGTTTCAAAATGAAAAGTAAAATAGGGCTGGAGGTGTAGTTTGAATGTAACATACCCCAGAGTTACATCTGTAGCAAAACACACACACACACACACACACACACACACACACACGAGACACGCGCGCACACACACGAAAGACAGAGAACAGACACACACATGAGAAATAGAAAGAGACAAACACACATGCACACACACACACACACACACACACACACACACACACACACACAGAAAGACCAAATAGGGTAGAACAATAAAAGTAGTATATTTGTTGCCGAGCGTGGTGGCGAACGCTTGTAATCTCTGTGCTTGGAAGGCGGAGACAGGAGGATTGCGCAGATTTAAGGAGGATCGCGCTGGCTTAAGAGACCCTGTTTCCAAATTAAAAAAAAAAAAAAAATATATATATATATATATATATATATATATATATATATATATATATATAATAGGTGTCTAGGAGTGTAGCCCGGAGGTAGAAGGGTTTCCAGGAACCCCAATACCACCAAAAAAGAAAATACACAATACCACCAAAAAAGAAAAAGTAGCATATTTGTTGTTTCCTGAAACAAAAGACTTTTATTACTCAAGGTGAGTCTTCACTGATCTGGTTTAATAATGTAAATTTTGAAATTTAATGGCAAACTATGAAATCTAAGCTAAAACTATCAATTTATTGAGTGTTATGAAGTCCTGTGATGATTAATAACACTATAACACCCACTAGATCAAAATATCCCATGGAAAGTAAATTATTTTGGTGATATAAATTTATCCTCCCTCCACTATTGATCCCCCTTCAATAAGACTCTACATAAAATGCAATAAGTATAAGATAAAGAAAATGCTGGAAAAGCAAAATAAGTTTGGAGATATTATATCATGGTAAGTGATAATACATTATAAATATCTCAGTGATTCCATACTATAAAGCTAGAAATAATGTTCTCTAATTTAAAATGTTTTCTTTTCTTTTTCTTTTTTCTTTCTTTCTTTTTTCTTTCTTTCTTTTTTTTTTGGTGATACTGGGGTTTCTGGAAACCCTTCTACCTCCGGGCTACACTCCCAGACACCTATTTTTTATATTTTTATTTGGAAACAGGGTCTCTTAAGCCAGCGCAGCTGGCTTGGAACCCTCGCGATTCTCCTGTCTTGCCTCCCAAGCATGGGGATTACAAGCAAGCACCACCACGCCCGACCTATTTTCTTTTCTTGAATACTTACTACCTACTAGATTTCTGCTAAAAACATTGCATGGATTAAGTTTATCTTTATTGTAAAAATATCTGTGATCTCGATAGCTAATTATCTCAATTTGTGATGTTTCATAAAGTTTTCTATCTGGTACCAACTATATATTTCTTAGTTCATTAACTCCTGAAACTAAAATTTAGAGTGATAAATAGAACCTTATAAAAGTGACAAATTTTAATTTTGCATAAGATTCAGTAGGAGTGAATATCAAAACTAATTGCTGACCTAAGATCTCTGGGTTTTAACTTACGTTTTATTTAGACTTCTGAGTTACAAGTGGGACTTAGTTATCTAACATATTTCTTTCACTCACAATGATAAAAAGTTATTAGGGCTAGGATTTTTCACACTTATCCTTTTTTTCACTGCCTGTAAATCTTATTCACATCCTTCTGCCCTCATATAACAAGTATTATTTCCCTTTCACATGTTACCTTATGATTTATTATACCTTTTCTATAAATATAAAAATAGTCATTTTTCTTTATATTACTGAAATTAACTTTTGGCATTTATGAATAAAACAAAACAAAATATTATTATTTTATGTATATATATATATATATATATATATATATATATATTAATAACTTGGATTTTAAAACTCTCTAAACTCAATCCAAGCATAGTGGTGCATATTTGTAATCCCAGTACTTGGAAGTCTGACACAGTAGTATCACAGGTAGAAAAAGCCTCAGCTAGTAGTAAGACTCTTGGCCATTAAGTCAGATCCTATTTAAAAATAAAACAAGCCAGGAGTGGTCGAGCATGATTGTAATCCCAGCATTTGGGAGGCTGAAACAGGAGGACTGCGCAGGTTTGAAGCCAGCCTCAGCTACTTAGTAAGGCCCTTTGCAACTCATTGAGACCCTGTTTCAAAATAAAGAATAAAAAAATAATAGGTCTGGGGCTGTCGCTCAGAGGTAGAATGCCCCTGGATTCCATCCCCAGTACTGCAAAATAAATAAATAAATAAATAAATAAATAAATAAATAAATAAATAAATAATAAAAACAAAATAAGACTCGATATATAACTCAGAGGTAGACCCTCTGGGTTCCATCATACACACACACACACACACACACACACACACACACACACACATTCTAAACTCATTTATTCCTTCTTTTTAATCAACCAATATTCTATAGCATGTAATACTTCTAATATCACTATTCTGGTTCACAGAAATAAGCATAGCATTTTTATGTTTATGTAAGTAAATGTATTATTCACTTCTTTCTACCTTAAAAATGAAGAGGTTTAAATGTATGCTTCTACTAGCACAAGAAAGATTAAAGACTTTATTTTACATTCTATCCATGGGGTAAATTAAGCATGCTTATGTTGTGACTAATACATAATTTTCCATTACAAATGTAGACAGATAAACATTTGAACAAAGTAAATTTTGATTATGCTTCAAGAACTATTCTCCTAGATTATTTCCAAGCCTGATTTACTTCATTCTTTTGTTCTCATCTAAAAGAGGCTTATAATTACATACATGCAGAGAAAATTTTAAATTCAGTTTTATATTGTTAGATCTATGATTATAATAGCATTTCTGAGCTAGACTGCATCTTAAGACAGCCATACTAGCATTTCAATAACAATCAAATTTTATTTCTATTTTAAGTTACTTGAAATCTAGTCTTAAAAAACAATAGTGAATAGTATTGCTGTATTGACCATGTTAAGTACAATGCAGGTGTCTTCATAATTCTGTACATAATTTGAGATGATCTAACAAGGAAAAACATAATTTGGCAACCTCTCATATCCTATTGTTAAATCATTGGTATACACATTTATACTAGTTGGTCAATATTTACACATTAATAGTGGTTGGTCACTTAAATTTTTACTTTTATAACAAGATTTAATATCCTAAAAGAGTTCCTGAATTTTGATTAAGGTTTTGGGTGAACTTGTAAAAAAAAAATCAATCTCAATATGAACCATTAGCTTCAAATAACCAGAATAAAGGAGATAGTTAAAGTTACAACAGCATCGCTCTTTTGAGGTAGCAAATGAACAGAGGAAATGATAAATTTGAAGGTTTAGGGAATCAGAAGGCAAGGAAACTAGAAAAAAAAGAGAGGTACAAAAAAAAAAAGAACCATGGCAGCACTGTGCCTTTTGTAAACCAAAGGGGTAAAAATATTGTTAATCTAATGTATAGATAAGTATATACTGGTAAGTATTTTGATATGAAATTTAATAACTAATTGAAAGTAATTCCCCCCCCCCCCGGTGGTACTGGGGTTCCTGGAAGCCCTTCTACCTCCGTGCTACACTCCCAGACCTATTTTTTTTTTTTTTTTTGAAACAGGGTCTCTTAAGCCAGCGCAGCTGGCTTCGAACCTGCGCGATCCTCCTGTCTCCGCCTCCCAAGCACGGGGATTACAAGCGTGCGCCACCACGCCCGGCTGAAAGTAAATTTAATATGTTTGTAAGTACTGGAGATATAAGTATTAAATGGCTTAATAACTGAATTAAATTCATATTAATCATATATTAGAATCACTTTTTAACAAAATGAGCCTTAATTCCATTTAATTTTCATCTTCAACAAAAGTTACCTTGTTCTTCTAAGTATGTTTTGCAATAAAAATATCTACATAACCTTAATGAGTGAAATGAAAAGTATTAAAAAAGTATGTTAAAGATGAAAATATTAATCAATGAAGATCATAAAAAGAGTGTAGAAAAGTTCTCACCCTCTAGTGAGCATATTGTAAATATCACTGTATATTTAACATTGTAGACTAAATAATTTTCATACTTTTAAAGTGTTATTTTACATTTAGTGAAATTTCAAGTAAATATAAATAATTCTTTTGTGTATTCACAAAGTATTTTTTAAGACTTAAGTTCTTACTATTACTAAGATGGTTTGAGAGACCAGTTTGTGGAATAAAATCTGATGCACTTAGTTGTTTTAAAAATTAATATTTCAAACGGTATCTTCTTTTGGGAACTTGGTCTACAAATATACTGCTATCTTTTAAAACACTGAGTTAACTACAAGAAATTTATAATTTAACTTAAAACTCATAAATATAATAATAATAATAATAATAATAATAACTTTTGAGTTATATAACATAATTTTTTCAATCAAACTGAATTACTTTCCATTACTTTGGGCATTAGGTTAAACTAATGAAATGATATTTTATGTAAACTTGAGCACAGAAAATCTGAAAGAACCTCCTTCTACAAGCTGTATCCCAACCATGTTAAGATATGGAGTCTTTTTAGTATTGGTAATTTTCCTTGTGAAAACATCTGTTAACTGTCTTCCATAAATCTACTTAGAAGCAGTGAGACACTTTAAATCTCAAACTTCTTAAAGAGTTTGAGATGTGTCCATTAATCATCATCAGCTAACAGATGTATTAAAATTTATCACTCTTCTAGAGTTCTTCTGTCAATTTGGACCCAGGCCAGGGCAGGCCCTTTTCACATAAAATGGAATAAAACAGACATGCACATAGACCCATTTCAATTCTGTCTGTCTCACCACAATGATTTGAAAAATGTATTCAATATATTACATTTACAGATTATGATGAGTGGATCTTTCTGTTCTTGTCTAGACTCAAACCAGATATTTTTCTAAGCCAGTGTTTTCTGATCATTTCAGTGCTATATCCCAAACAATACTTTAGTGATGCATTCCCAGGAGCAAACAAAGAGAAACAATGCCAGGTATGCTTGAAGTAAACCTTCATTTTTTTTTGTTTTTCAGGATTTTGTGACTACCGACTGTATTGTAGATGGTTTCAGGGAACATGGCTAGAAGGTGAACTAGATAAAAAAAATCTCAGCTTAAAAGAGGCAAATAACATCTTGGGAGTTATGTTTTTTTATGACATTTGATTTTTACTTATATAAATACAATTTCTAATATTATGTGAGGAATTATATTTTTGATATTGTAATTTTTACTGCTTATATAATGTATATCTATTTTATTTAATAACTTCAGGAAAATGAGTTTTATTATTAATAAATATTGTTTCTCTTTTGTACTATTACATTTATAATAGAAGTAGGCTAAATAGAAAACAATATGCTATAAGTTTTGATGTTTATTATCATTTTTAATTCGTGACACAAAGCACAACTTTGCATAAAATAAAAGAGACAAAATTAGTACTGCTATGTAATAAAATTAATATGAGTGTTTTTGAAGATATTTTGTTAATCAAATGAAAAAATTTATAATAATCACCATGAATATATGCCACATTAGATATTGTTCAAACTGAGCAAAATGTTTTTTAAACTATTTTTTGTAATTAAAACAGTAGTTTGGAGTTTTTGTAAGCCTTCATTTAAATTATGACATCTTTTTGTCATGAGTACTGTCAATGAGACTGGCAATGGAAACTTCACCTAAATGAACTTTACATCAGTTAGAATATTTCTGTATTTGAATGGAATAGAATGGGAAAATATTATTTCAGAATAATTGAATATTTAACAATTAAGATTCAATTTTTAAATCAGAGTGTGGTGGCACATGGCTGTAATTCTAGTGCTTAGTACTCCTGAGACAGGAGGAATGCAGAGTTGTGACCATCTTCAGCATTTTAGTGAGACTCTCATCAATTTAGGAATACCCTGTTTCAAAATAAATAATGAAAATGGGGCTTTGGATGTAGCTCAGAAATAGAATGACCCTGGTTCAATCCCTAGCACTAAATAAAATTACTTTTTATCTTCTTCACAAGACAATTATATAAATAAAAAGTTGGACTAGTTTTCTGGTAGTTATATGTGTTTGCTTGCCTTTCTTATCTTTTTTATCTAGAACTTATACTAAACCAGCACTTTCAATATTGTCCTACAGAAATGTTTTAGTGTCAAAGAAATATTCTTATCTAATACTTTTTCTTGCTCCTGTATTTGTATGGAGCACATTTTATACATTAATTGATGCATTATAGTTTCATACCATAATGTAGGTCTTAGTGGTGGTGACATACATGCACACCGCTCTTGGTGGGCTCCCCTTCTCTCTCCCCACTTCTCCCCTTCCCCATACACGATATTGAGAATGACATTGGTTTTCTCACATATGTACATGTCAATAGATGTTTCTATTACTTATTAATTCTCTCCCCTCTTCCTCAAGACCACCTTCCTTGCTCCACTGGGATATCTCCTCCATTATCTGAAGTCTTTCTGGCATCTGGATTACTTGCAAGCTTCTGCATATAAGAGAAAACATATGACTCTTCACTTTCTGAAACTTAACATGTTTTTCAGATCTATCCTTTTTCCTGAAAATGACATAATTGTGTTCTTTATTGCTGAGTAGAATTGCATTGTGTGCATATCCCATAATTTTGTTATCTATTCATCTGTTGATGGACATATAAGTTGGTTTCAAAATTCAGCTGTATAAAATTGTTATATTTTTAAATGAGGATCAATTAAAGCCAAAGAGAGACTTAACTCCCAAAGTACACCTGAGTGTGGTCTAGATAAATTCATTAGTGTGCCAGTATAATTCTTTCAGCACACACAAACATAGCACAATACACCCAGGACATCAGGGACAACACATAGGCATTAGGCACCAGGCCCAAAGCCTGGGCCTGATAGTTATGCACAGGTGCAATGCTTAACAGCCAACTGTAATGCCTTGACAAACAATTGGAGTTCCTAGCAACCTGAAGACTATACTTGTTAGAATCTTAGACTAGAAACCCACAGCTTTTGCTGAGGAGCCTTCTGACCTAGCCATTCTGACCACAGATAATGAAGCTGAAAGCTAACCTGGCCAGCTAGACTGATAGCTATCTGATAAGTGCTCACTTTGGTTCTGGTTGAGTACTGGTTGAGGTCAGGCTTGAAGACCTGGACCAGACTCACAACTGACCAGAACCTGAAAGCTTTGAACAGACAGGTAAGCTCTGTGGTAAATGAACTGCACAATCTGCTTTCCAAGCTGTACTAATCTCTCTCTCTTCTTCCTCTTCCCTAAAATATCATAAATTGTATAAAGTTTTTGTAGAAGTTTGACAAATAAAGAACCTGACTTGGTAGTAATTCAATAAATGTTTTTAAAAGGACCAAGACCATATCTTATTTTTCACAATCTAAGACTTCCCTGAACAATATTAGATGTTTGAAGGCTATCATCTTCTGTCTATTAATCTGCTCTGCATGACCTGAATCTGGAGGATTTTCAGTGTTTATTCCACTACAGTATGTAGGTATAGAAAAATAGATTTTACAAAACTGATAAAATATACTTGAGTCTTTTCTGATTAATATGCTGCTAAACATGTTTAAGCAAAACTAAATAAGGAAATATTGAAGATTTGGCTTAACATATTTAAGCTTCAAAAGTGCTAATTTTATAGTTATATAGATCAATATTTCTTGATAAATGACAAATTTCCTTGTATAGTTTACAACTGGTTGTTTTCAACAAGCACTTAGTAAGGGGATGCATTAAAATAGATGCTCTGCTGGATGCTGATTCTGATCTCCAATTAAAGAAAACATTTCTGCAAATATTTGTCTTAATGTTGAAAGATATTATTCTTTGAAGATATAAATAGGAGTATGATTTATTAGAAATCACATTTTATTAGAAGCTACTTATAGTTAATATTTTGTTTCCACTGTTTCTTATTATAAGGCATATGTAGCTTATGTTTTTCTAATTATTGATGGATTGTATTATTAAAATATTCATTTTTACAAGTAGATCTCTCATTTTACTTTTGCATTTAGTGTTACATATGCTAAGTGAGATTAGTCAGTCACAAAAAAAAAGAAATCTGATGCTTTCTCTAATATGCAAAAGCTAAAAAGAAATGGGTAACAGGAGGAACTCTAGATGAAGGAGATCCTATAGAGGAGCAAATAAGGTGACTTAACTGTGGGGATGGGAGGGGGGAGAGGGAAACTCTCTAAACCACATGATGTACTTAAACAAACATATCAAAGTCAATCACTAAGCCAAGCATGGAAAGGAGGGATAGGGAGGGAATAGGGTGAGGATTGGAAGGGCTAATTGGGTGATCCGTGCATATATGTCTACACAAGTCCTTTATCCCATTAAGATGTATGACTCCAATGCACCAATAAAAAAATTAAAAAACACAAATAAAATGAATTATGTTATGCAATTTCTTCACTACACAAAGCAACGTTTTAAATAAGGGTCAGAAAATCTATGCCAGACTATAGCACCTGCCACTTACTACACTCTGAATCTTGGAGTCACTTAATTTCTTCCTGTTTCTCTGTCTCTCAAATGAGATGAAGTAGCCTGCAAAACACTAAATAATGATATAATGGGAAAATCCATCTGTAAGCCGTGTTACAAGTGCAAGTATTGATAGCCTATGATCTATTCAGCAATGAGAAAATTGATTAAATTTTCCTCTGCTCCATATTTTGGGTGCCAGTAGGAGAGATACTTGGCAGATCACTTCTTAGTTGGCATTGTTGAGACGCCCCACCCCCTAGATCAGACTTGTGAGACACAAGGCACAGAACTCTGTAAGTCAGTTTAGTCTATCCATATTTCTAATTTTATTATATATTACATTCATCATTGTTATCTTAATATATAAACAATTAAGTTTTCAAGATAAAATTGATTGTGCACATCACAAAGGCAGCTCAGAAAAATCTGACTCATTTTCATGTCAATAAGAGAGCATTCACTATAATGTAACTCATAGGTACTTGCAATTCAAATAAAAAGTAAACATTGCACTGAATCATTCTGATGTTTGCCTTTAACATAAAAGCTTTGGGTAATTGACTGAATGTTTTACTTTGCATCCAGATGTTTGGCTTTGAGCTCATGTTACCACTGTCATAATTACTTACAACCTCCCAAGATATCCATAGAATTAGCTACTTCTAGATCTTTACTGCTTTCAACATATTATTAGCATTATCAATCACTTTTTCAATTACTTCTGCAGGAACTAAATTTATTAAACTCTTCAATTAAGTCCATTAAGATGCACAATAAGCATACATATTTCAAGCAAGTGCTTTGGTGGTCCCACATGATATTTAAAGAACACTTTCATATCATTTACAATAATTTTTAAGGGGCAAGTTTCTTCCACTTAGTACCACTGTATTTGAAAATTACAGTAAACCTAGCTTGGTGTGGTGGCTCATGCTTGTAATCCCCGCACTTGAGAGGCTGAGATAGAAAGATTTCACAGGTTTGAAGCCAGCCTCAGCTACTTAACGAGGCTCTCAGCAACTTAGCGAGACCCTGTTTCCAAATAAAATAGAAAATAGGTCTGGGAGTATAGCCCAGAGGTAGAAAGCCCCTGGGTTCCACCCCCAGCATCACACACACACAAAATTACAGTTAACCTTACATATACAGGAAATAGCATATTCTTTCCAAGTAATACTCTTATTAATTCTGTTCTCTTCTTTACTTTTTTAATTTAGCCATCACTAATATATGTATGAATATGGTCTTTAAAGAAAGTTATTTTTCTAAAAAATTCCTGTTGTATCTGGTGTTCATGCTATTAAACCAACAGATCAATAACCTGATCATAAACTAGTTACACTGTTCACTCCAAAGTGGAATATTTACATATTTGTTTATTTTTGCAGACCTGGCCACTGAACCCAGGCCAGGACCTTAATGTTTTAGCCAAGTACTCTACCACCAAGATACAGCCCTAGAAAATTTTAATTTCATTTTGAATCACCATTTTGCTTAATTGTGGAGCTGGCCTTGAACTTGCCACCCTCTTGCCTCAGCCTCTGTAGTTACTGATATTGCAAGTGTGTTTTACCAACCTTTTAAAAGTTAAAATTTGTTTCTGATACAAGACCTATTAGAAGCTTTCTTTCCTTATATTAGATCACTTTTTCTTTTACATTTTTTATTTATGCATTGTAGTCATACATCTTAATGGAGTACAAGACAGTAGAGACATACATGCACACATTACTCATTTAGCCCTTACCCATTCCCCTTTTTACTCCCCCTCCTTCCTTCTCATGTTTGGCTTAGTGATTGGCTTTGATATTTTTATGAATGTACATCATGTACATTAATAGGTTCCTTGTAGTCATACATCTTAACAGGGTAAAAGATGGTATAGGCATACATTCACACATCAATCATTTAGCCCTTCCCCAATTTCCTCCTGCCTCCCTCCTTCTTATCTTAACTCTTTAATAATAGAGTAGCCAGAGGGTGGCACATGCTTGTAATCTCAGCATTCTGGAGGCTGAGACCAGAGGATCCCGGTTTGCAGACAGCCTCAGCTACTTAGTGAGGCCCTCCACAACTTAGTGAGACCCTGTTTCAAAATAAAGAATAAAGCCGGGCGTGGTGGCGGACGCTTGTAATCCCAGCGTTTGGGAGGCTGAGACCTGGAGGATCGCGGTTCGTGGACAGCCTCAGCTACTTAGTGAGGCCCTCTGCAACGCAGTGAAACCCGGTTTCAAAATAAAGAATAAAAAAATAGGACAGGGGGTGTAGCTCAGGTCAAATGCCCCTGGGTTCCATCCCCAGACCCGAAAAAAAAAAAAAAGAAAGAATAAAAAATAGTGCAGGGGGTGTATCTCGGAGGTCGAACGCCCCTGGGTTTCATCCCTAGACTCACAATAAAAACAAACAAACAAACAAACAAACAAACAAACAAATATAGGGTAAAACTTCTCCACTATCAATGGATCCTGAAGGTAGCTTTGAGCTTGTGGCTTCTGGCTACATTATAAGTTGGCTACATAATAAAACCTTCTTATTTTTGCAAAGACCCAGTGCTACAGTGTTAGCTTCCATGTGTGTCTGGCAGTGAGCCCTGGATAATGTTACCAGCAAACTACAGTCTTGATCCTGCTTCCTGTGTTTGTAGCAGGAGCTACAAAATAAAGTCTGTGAGCTAAGAATACATTTTACATTTTCAGTATTTGCAAAAAAAAAAAAATCAAAAGAGAAATAGTATTCTGTGACATTTGAAACTTACATAAAGTTCAAATTTCAGTGATCAGAAATAAAAGTTTTTTTGAACATGGTTATACTGTTTTGTGTATATACTATCTATAGCTTCTCTGATTGTTACAATGGAAGTATTGGATAAATGTGATAGAACCCACATAGCCACAAAATCTACAATGCTTACTATCTGTTCCTCTAAAAATGTCTGCTGTTCACTGTTCAGGGTGAAGACTCAGAGCTCCTATACCTGACCCCAGTCTCATTCCTAAGTCCATATTTCACCTTAGGCAGGAACTGTTTAAATACAATAACTCAAGCTGGGCATGGTGGCACATGCTTATAATCCCAGCATTTGGGAGTCTGAGACAGTAGGATCATGGTTCACAGACAACCTCAGCTACGTAGTATGGGCCTTTGCAACTCAATGAGACCCTGTTTCAAAATAAAGAATAAAAAATAGGGCTGGAGGTATAGCTTGGAGATAGAATGCCCCTGGGTTCCATCCCCAGTAATGCAAAAACAAATAAATACATAAATACATAAATAAATAAAATACAACAACTCAAAGTTTAAATTATATTATGTAAGTATATGAAATATCAATGCCAATATCAATGACATGTATCAAGAAGATAATTGGGGTGGGGGAGTGGGATCCAGGAGGAAATTCACCAAGTGTTGTGTGCATAATATTCCTATAACTCTAGACCTAAATATGATGTATAATTAAAATGTACCAAGCCGGGCGTGGTGGCACACGCTTGTAATCCCCGGACTTGGGAGGCAGAGACAGGAGGATCTCACAGGTTCAAAGGCAGTCGCGCTGGCTTAAGAGACCCTGTTTCCAAATAAAAATATAAAATAGGTCTGGGAGTATAGCCCGGAGGTAGAAGGGTTTCCAGGAACCCCAGAACCACAAAAAATTTAAAAAGTACCAATAAAAGAATTTAAAGTAACAAAGATAAAATACAATAACAAACTTCCAAATAATTATTGAATCATCCTTATATATAGTTTAAGTTTTGAACATGTAGTTCAATAATTCCAAGCTACAGAAGGAAATCTTTCTAAGCATTAGCCACTTGTTACTACTTTTTAAATATATTTCTACCATAGTAGATAATATAGATTCAGGACCCAAAAACTTTCTGTCCACTTCATAATATGCCAGTTAACTGAGCCATGTTTTATTGTTTCCTAATGCATGTAAGGATTTTTCTTTGATTATATTGCCCAGATTTTGTTCCAAGCAACATTAATTTCCCAGGATATTCAAGTATGCTGCTACATGGATCCACATTCAAATAAATTTGAGAAATTCTCAGCTAAACAAATTTAAACAGCTTCTCATCTGAATGATTTGTCAACAGCTTTAATATGCAGAATTCCTCAGGTATATTCATCTGTCCAACACTTCTTCACATGGAGCACATCAGGGGAATTCACTGTTCTCCAGGGTGCCATAATCATTCAGGAATGCAAAATTTAAAATCAACTTAATTAGCCTAAAAAAATCAAGCTACTTTTGTAACTTTAATCAGCCTACAAAGTAGTTATTTCAAAGTTCATTTTAAAATTATCTTATTTAAGAACTGACACATCAATAGCACTTACTTTGTGCCAAGCATTGTTCTGTGTACTTTTCAAATGTTAACTTATTTAAATTGCATGAAAACTCCATGACTTGTGTGAATTATTATTTATGTGGATTCATCGGGGTTCGCTAGAGTAACATAACTGTCAGGACACATATGATAAGAAGGGTTTTATTGAATCAGTTTGTAATCTGAAGCAGTGTAGTCCTAAGTGGCACATGGAGAGCCTGAGGTCAAAGAGCTGGAGTCTCAGAATCCGAGTGATCACTAATTCAATCCTTGTCCAATATGGAAAGGCCAGGAAACTCTCCAGAGAGACAATGGTGAATGTCTAGTTTGAAGTACTGAAGCCCCATATCTCAGAGGAGAGTCAGTCTGAGCCTATCAAATCAGTGTTGCCTGCATTCAGGTCAGGACTTCCCCTTCAATCTGACATTAAATAAGCAAATCATCTCACAAACACACCCAAAGGCACAGAATTGTAGGTGTTTCATAATCCAGTCAATTTGACAATCCAGACTAATTATATCACCACACTCATCTATAGATGAGAAACCTGATAAACCTAGGAGAAGATCCTTTCCAAGGCCATTCAGGTAGAAGGTGGTAGACCTAGAATTCATTCAGACATTGCTTCCAGAATCTGGGTTCTTAACCAAGATACTGAACTGGCTTCTCTGGCTCAAAGTCAAACCTACATGATGCAGTAATTCTCTAAATACAAAAATGCGTTTATGTATGATGATTTTCTCTATGCAGCAGAACCTCAAATCAAAGAATATAATCTATATCTGCTTTCTAGTATCAAAGGAGACTGTAAAATAAAACAATAATCATGGTAGCCACAGTAATAGTAGAGAAAAAGTAGGATCAAGGGAGTTTACCAAGTATTTGTTTGCCCCTTCTGTTGCTTTGGTCAGGCTGTCATAACCAAATTACTACAAGCTGATTGCTTAAACAACAGAATATACTTCTTAGAATTCTGGAGTGTGGGAAATCCAGAGCCAATGTGCCAGTGAGGACATTTTTACTCTGAGGCCTCTTTGCTTATAGAAGGCTGTCTTTACAATGTGCGTTTATATGTATACTTCTTTGTGCACTTGGATTGAAAATGAGCTCTCTGTTGTCTTTCCTTATAAAGACACAAATCTTATGAGAGAAGAAACTTAACCCTTATTTAGATGAATAAACTCTTTTAGGTCCAATCTACAGAAACAGTTATATTGTTGTTATATAGCCTCAGCATATAAATATAGGAGGAACAGAATTCGGTTAATAGTAGTAGTCCCATCACCACAGCTCTACTTCACAGAAACCTTTATAGTTAGGTTGGAGTTCTTTGGTTTTTTGTCAATAATCTGAGAGCAAAAGTGATATGTACTCCAAGGTAATTAGGAGACAGTGCTTTTCTGTCACTCTTTTTCTTTCTTGCTATGACCTTAGAAGCCACATAGTTCAAGTGATGTGTCTTCAAGTTGGAAAAGGGCTGCCTAGTCTTCAATAAACTATAGTTTAATCATATTTTAGTTTAATATCTGGGTTTTCCTACTGTAAAGGCTGCTATTTTATAGTTGGCCATTTATAGGGATAATCTGTAGCTTGGAGTGGAGACATAGATAAATGTCAAGATCTAGTACTGCAAAGTATAAGAGAAAAAATATAGCCAGCAGCGATATTTTCAAATTAGATGTAATCTATATAAAGTCTCCTATATTGCATCCTTTTTATTCCCCTCATCTTTTTGACCCTACATAAAATTTAACTAAGTTTTATTATTACACACATAGAATATATTCAATATAAAAGCAAATAATTTAGGGGCAGTAAGAAAGAGAACAACTGGCAAAGGGTAGACAAACAATAATCTTAGATGTGCCAAGGCAAAACTTTGATTTTTAACAAATTACTTACTGTCTCTGTACTTTGATATTCTCATCGAAAAATATTGGCTAGACTGGCTGGATTACATTAGACTGTCTCTAATATAATTTTAAGCTCATTGCTATAAGAATATAAAATTATAGAAAATATGTTTTTACCTGGATGTTGCAGGATATTATATTATGAGAATACTCTTAATGTTTAGTATTTATATATTTATTTTTAGATATAGTCATAATTGAAATGAACATCAAACACATTATTTAGAACATTTGAATGTTTTACTATACTTTAAATAATTTTTTCTTCTAATTTAATAAAATGTCAAAACATGATTTTACAAATTTGTTTATACCAATCTTCTCAGGTTGCTATTCTAGAATACCATGGACTAGATAGCTAAAATGATGGAAACTCATTTCCTCTCAGTGTTAGAGACTGGAATATCGAGATAAGGTGCTGGCAGTGTTGTTTTTGGGTGAGACCTCTTCCTGCCTATTAGAGAACTCTTCACCGTGTCCTTGCATCATCTTTCCTTTAGGTGTTCACCCTTCTGGTATCTCTTTCCCGTGTTATGACACATTTTATTGAGTTAGGTCCCTTTCCTTCTTACTTCACTCCACCTTAATTACTTTTTTAAGTGCCTGTATCCAAATACGGTCACATTGGGGGGTTGAAGATCAACATAAAATGTTTTTTCTTGGAGTAGGCAATTCTATCGTTCACTACATTCTTCTTTTAATCTAAACTCAGTGTTAGAAATTTGGTGGAATAAGTATTTATTTATTTATTTATTTATTTATTTATTTATTTATATTTTTGTGGCACCAGAGATGGAACCTTGAGGCTCTCTACCTCTGGGCTACACTCCCAGACCTGTCTAATTTTTTTTATTTGGAAGCAGAGTCTCACTAAGTTGCTGAGAGCCTCATTGAGTTGCTGAAGGTCTCAGTGAGTTGCTGAGACTGGTTTCTAATCTGTAATGTTCCTGTCTTAGCCTCCCAATTACTAGGAGTAGAAGCATGCAACAACATGCCCAGCCTAGGCTTAATTTATTGATCTTAGATATTAACATCTAGTATTTGATATAGGAGCATAAGAAAAGTTTTAATTTCAACACAGTCTACTATGCCCTTAAGTTATTTTCAGATGTATTATTACTAGATAAAATAAAAATATTTTATTTTGATATTATTTTTCTTCTTGAAGCATTTCTATGCCTCAGATTCTTCTTTACAAAATGAAAATAAAATGCCTGTCTCATAAAGTATTAAACTTAAATTACAAGAGTTCTTATGGTAATATACATGCTAAATACTCAATAAAATTGTTATTCTATTTATTCTATAGATCAGATTAAATATTAACTTGAATGTAAATCAGTATGACCTATGCAAACAATAATGCTTACCTCAAGCAACTAATAGTAAGAAAAGAGCTTAAGATTCTGAAAAATCTGTAATGCATCTAAGGAATTTAATAGAAAACATGGAAGGAACATGCATTATTTTACTTCTACATTATAAAATTGCAATCAGTAAGTTCAGCATACTTTCATTCAGTTTTCTGCATACCTTATAAAACGACTTGCACTTGAGGTCACCATTAATGAGGCTGGTAGTATCCTGTGAGGATGCCAATAAGAACCAGTAGTTTTGTGTCAGGAGTACTGACATAGCTGCATAAATCCAGAAAATTTGAGAATCTCAGAGGCAGAAAGATTTATATTGCTTCATTACCAACAGGTTCAAGATAGTAATACTATTAGGAATAATAATTTGACCACCAACTTTTTATGACAGGAGATATTAAATTATCCAGAGATAACATAACCGGCAATATAGATGGAATCTAAGGCCCACTAAAATATTTTGCCAAGGAACAAAAATATTCTAAGTATGGTTTTAGTTTTGGGTTTCCCACAGACTTTAGGAAGTCAATTGGAGATATGGGGTTTATGTATTTATACAAAGAATAATTACAACAGTTTAGAAGATTTGGCTACATCTGGTTTATATTTACTATATTCCTAATTCTCATCCTTTTTTTACCAAAGCTTACCTTCATATGTTTCTATACCTTGAATCCAATTAGTATGTAAAAAAAAATACACATAAGCAGAAAAGACAGCTCTCAAAACTAAGGAATTCTGATTCTTGCTTCTTTGTTCTTTATATACATTAGAACAAACTATGTCTTATTGGGAAGCTTAGCTTTGTCAATAGCAGCAAATAATCTTACAAGTCCTACTTATTTTTCTCTATTTTGAGCATAGATCATGTGGCCACAGGGTTATCTAACTTGTGATTCAGCAAGATAGACATACTTAAAAAGGGTAATAAAGATAAACTCTTTACCCTGGGCTCGCTTGCACTGTGCTTTCCAGGCTGTCTATAGGATTATTCTCTGCTCAATTTTGACAGACCTCAGTGAGATTCATAGATCCTTTACCTAATGCACTGCTTTACAATTTAATAGCAGCTCTTCCTACATCAGACTTGAATTAAGTAAGGACACAAAAAGATTTAATAGCAGCTTTACTGGCTTCAGAATAATCACTGAAATACTAGACCCAGAAGCCTATGTCTAGATGTCTGAAATTGTTGAGTGCTAATCTCAATCTCCCTACTTATAAGGGTACCCTCTCGGCTCACCTACTTTGAAGCAAGTGTTAATGGATTAATTGATAAAGAATAACAAGTGTATAATGAATATGTTGCATACTATGGAAGGTCCTATGTGCTTTACTTTAAAAAACAAATGAAAAATCAGGGAATACTTTAGAGAAACACAGAAGGCTGGAAAATCACTTGGAGGAAAAGACAACTTTAATTGGTAGTCATTGTTACAGCTAAGTCTACAGACACCAAATGTGATGTATTTTATTTATCTAAAATATAATAGCAGTATACTTAAGTAAAAATAATGAAGGAAAATATTATACTACTTTTCACACTTTATATTTCCACTTTAAATTAACTTTTTCTAGTTATATAATAAGAATTTTTTTTTTGTAAAGCATAAAACTTTCAGGCTTCCTGATGTATTATTTGGGGCATGGTCTTTAAACAAATCACATAGGTGTATGGCACTGCATTATAGGCAAAGGGGAAAGAAGTAGGCTTACATGAGTAAAAGGCCAAATGAGACTGAAGAATTCCAAAGAAGAATCAGCAGGCTGTAAAATGCTTGGTAGATCAGCAGTTAACTATCTTAGAGTTTGGTGCTAGTTAAATGTTGGAACAAACACAAACATTAAACAAATGACTCAGTTGGATAAATATGAATATATAATTGCTACACAATTGGATAAAATAGAGATATTTTCTTCATGAAAAGATAAAAAGTACATTATGTTCTATTTGCATAAAATAATTCAAACTATATGCAATTTAGAAATTCTTAAATCCTTTTAACTGCCTAACATTGTTAGGATGAAATTTAAAATTACTAAATATGTCACCAAGTTGAAAACTACACATTTTCTATTTTAAGAGCATATTATTCATCTAGGTGTGGTGGCACATTCCTATCAATCCCAGCATTTGAGATGCTGAGACAAGAGGATTTCAGGTAAGAGGATGGTCTCTGCAACATAGGGATACTCTGAGCATTCTAGGGAGATATGCTTTCAAACAAGAAATAAAAAAGGTGTGAGGGTGTGGCTTAGAGGTTTAGCCCCTGGATTTAGTCCATAGATACTAAAAGGAAAAGAATATATATAATACAATCTATAGTTTACTGTAAAATATTTTTAAAAATTTAAAATTGTACTTATAAACACCTTCTTTGGATCCTGGCAGTAGACTTCTGGATATCCATTGTGGTTATTTGTGGCCAGTTAGGTAAATTAATATTTTGTGCAAGTGGCTGTATATGAAAGAGTATGCAATCTTGTTCTGTCCAAGGAGGTATAAATTAAAATAAGTTATGTACCTGAAAATAATTACTCATTTCTAATAGAAAATATACAAAGGTATTTTAAGTTTAATTTAAATAACCTTATTTTAATTTAAATTGATTAACACTTATCTTTCTGACAGGCATTTCTTGCAGCTAATCTTAGCAAAAGTGAGCTTACCTCAAACTTCCTCTTGACCTTGAATGTCCTCTGCCATCTCATCTGTCAGCTTGATTTTTTTTTCCCGTGGGGGTAGAGTTGTTTGTTTGCCTGTTTTTAATATTTTTATTGACACTGTCTATCTCCACACTGGAGACCATTTCCCATACATTTCAAAAGGTCACTGCTCCTTCTACCCTAGTGCTGTCCTTGCAGATCAATCAGCTTTGTGTAAGAATTAAAGCTTTCTTCAAATCCAGATAGATTATCCTTAGTATACAGTCCATGTTACTATTTCATCAATGTGGGAAAAATTCATAATATGCATATTCAATGAAATTCTTCTTTATTATATTTTATCATTAAATGCAAAATCATGGCTCATGATCCTGAATGAACATACTTTCTTAATTTAATCAATTCCAGAGAATTGATGACCCATCTGAATATGGAAGGGGAGTGTCTATTACAAGGGCACATTTTCCCAGGAGAGCTTAGAATGATTCTGTGAAACCGAACACATTATTCTAATGCTTGCCTTTTCAATTTCTTCATGTAACATAATAAAGATGGCATTGTTTCAGGAGATGTAAAACACGAGAAAGTACTTTAAAAGGTTTTTGTTGTTATAGGATAATGAGCCTATAACTTTAGATATGCTTATGCTCTTATCCAAGCACTTAGAAAAAGGAGACTATTATACTCTTTGCTAATATAATTGTGGATATTTATAATACTTTTATTTTAATCTGTTGCCTTTAATCAATTGTATTTGGAAAAACCAAGAAGAATGGGTCTTCTGTATTTGTGGGTTCTGGGTTCTGCATCTGTGGGATGTATCTATACTGACATTTTTCTTGTCATTATTCGCTAAAGAATACAGTATCACAACTACTTACATTTATATTGTGTTAGATACTATAAGTAATCTAGAGGTAAAGTATATAAGAAGATGTTTGTAGGTGATACATAAATACTATTACCATTTTTCATATGGGTCTTGAGCATCCAGGGTTTTTGGTATATGGGTTTGGGGTGGTGGTGGTGGTCCTAGAACCAATCCTCCATTATCAAAAAGGCAAATTCCTATAATCCTTTTCTTAATCTAAAATAGGTTTCATATACACATAGGTTTATTTATGAATATACACAAATACTACATACATATATTTAGTTCTTATATATTACTTATAGTCTTAAATATACATTGTTATTGAATATTTTAATAGTTGCTTTAAGCTGGAAAATTCACTTCTTTGCTCAGGTAATACAGAAAATATTATGTGGATAGAAAATTCTATTTAGAATAGATTATAGTAATATTGGATACTAAAGTCAATATAAAGAATGAGTAATGCAGACATTTAAAAATAATCTCTTCAGAATCAAAGTAATTAAAACCAAAGTAAAAATTTTTGAATAGAAACTTGAATAATAAAACATTGGCTAACTATAGATGAGCAAATAAGGCAACTTAATTGAGGGGGATGGGAGAGGGAAGAGAGAAATTCCCTAATGTACAGTATGTATATTAACAAACATATCAAAGTCAATCACTAAGCCCAACATGAGAAGAAGGGATGGGGTAGGAAATGGGATAGGAATTGGTTAAAGGCTAATTGGGTGATGTGTGCATGTATACCTCTAACATCGTTTACTCCATTAAGATGTATAACTACAATGCACCAATAAAAAAATTTAAAAACAAAAAAATAGTCACAGCAAAAATTTTTGGATAATTGTTTATCTATTTTTACATTTAAAATCCTCATTTCAAGGTATGTACCCTCTTCTCATTACCATTTACAATTAATATTATTTTATAATTATTAGAACATAACATTTTAAAGTAATTTTATTGTAATAATACAAAATTAACATTTTGAAATATACAATACAGTGGCATTAACCACATTCACAATGATGTGCATCCATCGTCATTATCTATCTTCAGAAATTTTTCATCTTTCTAAACTGAAACTTTGTCGCCATTAAATAACAACTCTCTATATCAATTTTTCCCAACCCTCCAAAAAATCACTATTTTATTTTTGGCCTCTATAACTCATAAAAGTGGAACTGTACAATATTTGTTCTCTTCATTTTGGCTTATTTCACTTAGAATAATGTCTTCAGGCTTCATACATATTGTAGCATGCAGGAAGAATATCTTTTTGTAAAGCTGAATAAAACCCCACAGCAAAGAATATGTCTTTTATGTAAATAACCCCTCTTCTGTAAGTTTTGTCTTTAGTGCAGTGGCAATGCAATAGCCTTTATATGATGCTGAGTTGTTACTGAATGTGATATGTCTTCAACATTGTACAAAACAAAAATGAAAATTTATTACTGAACAAGTATGTTATCATATCTATACTAGACCAACACCAAAGTTTAGAAAAAGTAATTTATATTCTCAAGTGCATAAGTGAAATCACTAATAATGAGAAACAACAAAACTTAGCACACACACATGATTAATATATAGCCTATGTAAAAATGCTTGGATTGCAAAGTAAAAAGCAAATTTATCAACCAAAATATTTTTGGAAAATATATTATTTGATTTTTTTCAAAATCTTATAGACTGAATTGTCAAATTGCATTAGATAAAGCGCTATTTCCATTATGACTGTATTCAGAGATAAGGCCTTTAATAAGTTAAATAATAAAACTATACTGATGACACATAATTTAATTAGACTACAGTCCTTATGAGAAGGGAAAGGGACCCCAGGAATGAGTGCACACAGAGCATGTGCTATGTGTGCCACACGAAGACACATCGGGAAGAAAGCCAAGCAGAGAAGACTTCAGAAAACCTGTGACAACTTTATTGTGAATTTCTTGGGCTCTAGTACTATGAAAAATAGTTGTCTAAGCCACTCAGTGTGTGGTATTGTGATTCAGTAGCCCAGCAGACTAACAATAAACATTTAAAATGTCCTGCTGATTTTATTACAAAAATTCCTAGTATTTTGTTGTTATAACTATTTTTGTTCATATGTGTATACATATATATGTGTATATACATATATAAACAAAGAAATATATTCACTTGGCTTCTAAGATGAGAGTTGCTTTTGTTTTATATTTTATATTAATTTAATGGATTCTTACAAGTTTTGAAGCAAATAAATCAATTGTATATTCTTCAGAGCTATATTTTATTTCAATGTTATGTTTTATATGGATATGACAGACAATAAATATCAGTGTTGAGCAGATTACATTGATATTTTTTGATAAATGTTAACTGTTATAGGATTTGTATTTCAGATCTCTGTATCTGCTATATAATTTTAAGAGATTTTTCATAAAATTTTATAGCTATTATATTTAGTATAGAAATCAATATTAAAAATACTTTGGAGAATTGAATATAAATTGCACTTTGAGAACAAACTTGAAGGATTAAAAGATGATGTGAGTTCAGATTTGAAGTAATTAATTTAGTAATTGTCAGGGACAAATAAGCAGAGCATGAGAAAGAATATTCATTATGTGCACTAAGACTCTGAATTTCTAATTAACATTAATGCAACATCAGCATAAAATGAGCATTAATATTCCACAGGATAATTGGCAACCTTTGTAATATGATTTTTTGTTTGTCCCCTACACACAAACACTAACACTCTCCTAATCTCAGGAAGGTACCATTCTTCCTGGCAGACTAAGCAGGACAGTGGTTTATGCTGTATCCTGCTCCTATTTCTACTGATAGTCAAACCAATTTATTGTGAACCTAATATAAACCATGCCAAAACCTTTAAGAGGTTATAATTTTTAATTTTATTTTATTGGTGCAGTATAGTCTCACATCATAATGTGGATCATGTTTTCAATGGCATATATTCACACAGGATTTGGTGCCCCTCCCCCCACCCGCGCTTCCTCTTGTCCCTCCCTCCCAATACCGTGTGTCCAGGTTAACACTGTTGTATTCACATGTATACACATATTCAAATGTAGTTTTTTCATTGATTAACCTCAGCCTTCTTCCTCTTCTACCCCTCCTTTCTGGCATTATATGAGAGGTTATCTTGAACTGTCTTCTGCATAGACCTATGGGATGAATGTTGTTTTTATTTTTCAGGCAGAGTATTTTAATAACCGCTGTAAGCTATTAGGCAACTATTCGTGTGGACATGCTTAATTTGTATGTTATAAACTCTTTTGTGTGTGTGTGTGTGTGTGTGTGTGTGTGGTACTGGGGTTCCTGGAAGCCCTTCTACCTCTGGGCTACACTCCCAGACCTATTTTTACATTTTTATTTGGAAACAGGGTCTCCTAAGCCAGCGCGCACGGCTGGCTTCGAACCTGCGCGATCCTCCTTTCTCTGCCTCCCAAGCGCGGGGATTACAAGCGTGTGCCACCATGCCCAGCTTGTTAAAACTCTTTTGAAAGTCATATTCTACATCACATTTGACCCTTTCCCACATACCTTTTGTACATATCAATATCAACAAAAATATTATAGGTAATACTTAATCCAATTACATATAGGGAAACTAAGCCTAAGAAAAAGTGAATTTCGTTTTCCACAATGACAAAATTGGAAAGAAATTAGCTTCCCATTTAGGAATCTTATTTTCCATTATTATATATCTCAAATACTGTTTTCCTTAAAAAAGATGCTACAGAAACCATACTCTGCATAGTCAAATGATTATTTGTAGCCTCATCTATTTCTAATTTTGAATTTTTAATATACATATTAAGTTGATTATAAAAAATTCATATCTCAGTTTATTTATTTATTTATTTATTTATTTATTTATTGGTGTTACTGGGGTTCCTGGAAGTCCTTCTACCTCTGGGCTTCACTCCCAGACCTACTATATATATATATATATATATATATATATATATATATATATATACATATATATATATATATATATTTTTTTTTTTTTTTTTTTTGAAACAGGGTCTTTTAAGCCAGCACGGCTGGCTTCGAACCTGCGTGATCCTCCTGTCTCCGCCTCCCAAGCGCGGGGATTACAAGCGTGTGCCACCACGCCCGGTTGTATCAGGTATTTTGATGAGAGCTTACATAGTATTTAACTCTCACCATAGAAATCCATATATTAATTCAGTTATTAAAAAATATTTTACTTTTTACATACTCGGTCATTTTTTATTTCTAGTACAGAAATAACCAGTCTAAGAATTCCTGAGTTAAGTGAAATAGTTTGGTCTCTAAATTTGTGATGTCATATCACCATGGTGGACCATTGATACTGGGAATTTAGTGAGTCTCAAAACATAAAAAGTAAAGTTTGTGGAAGCTGCAATTGCATACACACACATACACACAAATAAGTTAATTTTAAAAAGTCTTAGGAGGAAAAGGAAAGATAGTGAAATTCATAGTCATTTTCCTTTCAGTCTTTCTTATCAGTAAGCCCAAGGTGAATTACTGGTAGAACATACACATATCAAAAAGTCAAATCAGGCCAGGCGTGGTGGTGCACGCTGTAGTCCCGGCGCTTGGGAGGCAGAGACAGGAGGATCAACGCAGGTTCGATGTCAGTTGCACTGAGTTAAGAGACCCTGTTTCCAAATAAAAAGTATAAAATAGGTCTGGGAGTGTAGCCCGGAGATAGAAGGGCTCCCAGGAACCCCAGTACCACCAAAAAAAAAAAAAAAAAAAAAAAAAAAAGTCAAATCAGCTGGGTGTGGTGCTGGGCCTCTGTAATCCCAGTACCTGGGAACCTGCAATAGTATTGCAAGTTCGAGAACAGCCTCAGTAATGTAGTAAGACTTTCATTAACCTAGAAAGAATCTGTTTCAAGTAAAAAAAATAAAAGGGGCTAATGGTATAGCTTGAATAGAATAATAACAACAACAACAAAGAAGACAGTACTAAAATCTCATTTATCTAACTCTGGGGTCCACACATTCAAACACTATGCTATACTTTGAAAACAAACACTTGCCATATGAATGGAAAAATCAAGGAGATGGGTTTGTTTCTGATACTATAATAAAGAAAAATATTCATCGGAGAGGGCAATCTCCGAGTTAAGAAAGACAGCCTGGAGTTTCTTAGCACACGTAAACAAGGCATTTCTAAAATAAGTGTAGAGGCAGGTTTCATACTGAAATATGTGAGGGCAGGGCTCCTGCTTCATGGAGCACAAAATGATTCAGGGACTTTTTAACTGCCCTTCTTTTTAAGGGACATGGGCTCAGGTGTCAGCATTATCATCTTGTGCCAACTTTTGACACAGCTTTTCAAACTATTCTCATTTCAGTTGAAATTGGTACATTACTTGTATTATATGTGCTGAAAGTGTCTTCATAAAAAATAACCTCTGACTTAATATTCCAACAGAAAGTTATAACCTGTAACTTTATACCCAGAAAGGCACAGAGATAGAACAATTGGACTTAAGTGAAGGCAATATGTACCATTTGAAGAATGATGCAATTTTTATTTCCCCGGAAGCCTCAGTCAAGTTCTTTTAGCCTTTTCTAGTATTCAGTGTGGTCTTAACCAGATAGCAGCTTTTCAGAGATACACAATTTGAGAGTGAACTCCAGACCTATTAAATTAGAAGCCATATTGTAACGAAACTCCTAAATGATTTGTATGGGTACAATTTGAAACTTGCTTATTTGAAGATGAAAAATATTTTTTCCTGAAGCATATACAAAAGGATTGCCCATCATAAAGCAATGATACAAAAAGCAGGATAAATTGGTGAACTAGTTATTTGACAAAAATTTCAAGGCAACGAAAGACTGGTTAGAGTGATTAACATGTAGCCAAGTCTAGTTAGGAAGTTTAGTTACTACGGCTAATGTATGGTGACTAATTTAATCATTCACTTTTTTCTTTCTCTGTGGTACACAATGATGTACCATACAGTAGTAATGTGTTCAACACATTAAAACAGTATTATTATATTTTTTGCGGTACTGGGGATAGAACCCAGGGGCATTCTACCTCTGAGCTCCATCCACCAGCCCTCTTTTATATTCTTTATTTTGAAACAGGGTCACACTGAGTGGCAGAGGGCCTCACTAGGTAGCTGAGTCTGTCCCCAAACCGCGATCCTCCTGTCTCAGCCTCCCAAATTCTGGGATTACAAGCATGCGCCACCACACCTCCTGGCTGACACAGTATTATTTTAAATTTGTAGATTAGAAAACTGACATTGAGTAAAACATTAAATGACTTACTATAAATCATAGAGTTGTGAGATAAATAGAAGACAAAGAAAAATGGTGTTCTGGAAGGAATATTAAAAAGCTTTGTAGAGAGTCAATGACCTCCCTTCTCATCTCTGTGAGATAAGAGAAATTCATTAATGGATAGTTTCACATTTAGAACATTTCTGGTTCTGTCAAGCAAAGGAATGCCCTTTCTAATTAAAACGTGCATATCAGATGGACAGAATTTTCAGATGCAGAATGGTGTACAGGACGCAGAGCAACATGAGATAAAATCTGAAAGATTTGTGTTTGGAAACAATCCAGGAGAAAATTAATTTATTTGACTACTAGAGTGAAGAAATCATTTATAGTATTCCAATGATAATAGCATGACTCACTAAATGAATTTTAAACATGACATGTACCAATATGAAATGGATTTGAAAAGTGAGCTAATAAGCAGCTCCCTGCAGCAGATCCTAGATTGACAAATAGAGCCAAGGCTGCGTATTTACCTGAAGCATAGAGGTGTCTTTGGCTTGGGCCTTTGTATAGTCCTTAGTAGTGATGTCGAGAACAAATATAACTATTTCATTATAAATTATACATAATAGTAAGATTCACATACACATTTATACATACACATATCACTTCTTGTATTTTCTTCCACATCCCACAACATTCCTCTCTCCTCCCTCCCTGTACATATTAGTGAGATCGAGAGTGATATTTTCATATTTGAACATAACATTATTTGAACTGTTTCCTTCTTAAATATTTTTCCCTTCCTACATTCCACTCCAGACCCCTTACACTAGCATGTTTGTTTCTAAAATAATGTTTATTCTAAAATATAGTTAAGGAAAAACATTGTGAGCTGAATCATAATACTTCAAGTTTTACCACAATATGCAAGGTTTAAAGTTATTTTGAACAAGTGTTGGATAAAACCAGACCTGTTATGGGTGTCAGATTAGCAGCAGATACTTTACCTGTGCTATCTCATTTAATTCAAACAGCATCCTCTAACATATTGTATCTGTGTAATCAGATGCTTGGGAATTAACTCACTTCCTTAATCTCCCATAGATAATAAATAATAGAATAACTTTGAAATAAATGCTACCAGGTGCCAACTTTGGTCATTTTTCTACATATCAAAGATATAAAATTGACTATAAATGTTATTATGGAGTTATCTAGTGATTTCATAACACACACAAACACATACACCCATGTACCTATACATTTCCCCTTTTAATTTTAACTAATCATTTACCATTTACTTTGTAAATAAGAGCTTTTTATATTTTCAAAGTGTTAATAGCTATTTATATATAAGAACAACGTAAGACAATTGAGGCTAAGGTAGATAGAAAAAAATCTGTTTATAGGTTTTTAAAAAAGAGTGTTTATAAGCTGTATTTGCCTTTTGGTTTCTGTTCAGTAGAATAATTAAGCATCTCCTTTTTTCAAATTTGTGTTGGTGTCCGTTGACTCCTTATACTCTTTTCTGCTATTCAAATAAAGTGTGAGACAACTGATCTGTGATCTAGCAGTGTCTGTGTCTCCTAGGAACACACTAGAAATTCAGACTCTTAAAGCCCATCCAATAGTTACCCGATTTAGAAGCTCTGTTTTTATAAGACCCTGTAGTAACTCATATGAACCTTGGAGGTTGAGAAATATAGCTCTATAGCTGAATATGCAAATTAGGCCACAGCTGAGATAGATCACTTCCTTCTCTCTTCAGCCAAGGATGTCTTTGAAGCAATGTGTGGAGAGGCAATAACTCAGATTGTTCCATAGGGACAGGTAAATCCATGCTCCATGTTTACTGTCATATCCGGTTCATGTGGCTACTGGATAGTTTTGGGGAAAAAAAGCCTCCATCTTCCTCCAGATGCATGTCCCTGACCACACTTATTTCCTGAAGGCCCTTTGGAAAAAGCTGCCAAAGTCCCATTTGCAGCACTTGTGTGCAGCTGCAGTCCAATCATTATTGATTCCGGCTGTGGTGATGTGACTGAAATCAATGACTTAAATCCTTCAAAACCAGAGTGTATAATTTAACCTTCAAATTACTCATGCACCTTTTGAACAGCAGTATTTTAACTCGATATACATATTTTTCCATTTAAGTTCTTTTCTTTCATAGAAAAGAATTCTGGTTAACTCACATATTTTTATGTAAGAAAGATCATTTACATAAGTTGAAATTATATTAAAAATTAAAATGTTCAAATATCTTAAACTGTCTGCATCGATTAAAAAATAAGTTTGTTTTATACTCCTGAGGTGAATACAAGCTTCCGCCAAAGCTATTTTAGCCACTGAAATGGCTGTTGATTCATGCTATACATGATGGTATCTGTATCTTCCATTTCAAATGTAAATACAAAAACCTTCAGATCTTTCTCATATGTATCTCAGCCATTAACATTCTCTATTTTCATGTGGCTTTATTTCTGAGAGAAAATTTTTTTAACTTAGGAAAATTAAGAGTTATTTTGAAGAAAGAATCTAAGAATAATGCAAAAAAGATGCGAGATGCTAGTTTGATAAAAAATGACCATGTTACGATTTTGAAAATTAAAAACAAATAAAAACTTTTCCAAAAGAGTTGATTGAATTAAAATAAATAGAATTCAATAATAGAAAACGGAAGCTTGTTTGGGAAAGACAAACTTTGGAGTGATTAACATATTACTATATTTTTGGAGTATGTGTAATTATTAATGAAATGATAATACTTTAGCGAAATGAATTAACAAATGATATAATTAAAATATAATAACACTTAAAAGTATTAACTCTTGTTGGGTGTGGTGGCATATCCCTTTAATCAGTATTTGAGAGGCTGATATATGAGAGTCACAAGATTGAGGACAGCCTCTGTAAGTAATGAGACTTTTATCAATTTAGTGAGACTCAGTTTCAAAATAAAAATAAAAAATAGTGCTGTAGCTGTACCTTGAAGGTAGAATACCTTGAGCTCAGTCCCCAGTACCACAAAAATATTAGCTTTAACCTTAACAATCAAAACCTGAAGGCAATGGCTCCTAAGCTGACTCTATTATAAAAATAAAACATTAATATAATATTATGTTATGCATATATTATAATATGCAGAAGTTTCAAGTTTCAAATAGAAATTCAGTTTTAAAATTTAACTTATTTTTCCTATAATATCTTGCAATCAATCAATGGATAAGCAAATTCTATTATTTATATATCAGAAGGTGGTAAAAACTAGATAGTAAGTGTTAAGTAGTGATAATAAAAGATAATATAGAACTCTGAGTTACAATTTATCTGAATATGATCCCAAAGCATGATTTATTTTCATTAAAGTTTTATTTCAAAATGTCAGATTTGACCTGGACTACGTTTTCCTCAGGTGTTTCTTTCTGGCCAGTTTATGTTGCGACTTCCTTTGCTCAACTCTGTGGGAGTCTGGAGTGATCCTGCTGGAAACGCAACCCTGTAGGCAAGTTTTCCCCTCAGTTGGTTTGTACCAATATGATTTTTAGGCACTATCTGATGTTCAAACCATTTGTTATTTCAATGCCCTTACAAGATGGACAGCAGGTGCAGGATGGTGGCTTAGGCCAGAAAAGTTGAGGGCTCAGGATTGCCTGATTCTGAGGGTTACTACCCGAGACCATTCTCAAAGTTAGAAGAATTCTTTCCCCTTTCTTACATGTGCATTTGTTCTGGGTCAATTACCAATATTTATTTCATAAAGGGAGTTTAGTATTTTCTTGTAAGAATTTACTTGGCTTTAAGGTTTGTAAAATTTTAATCTATGATGCAGTGTCGTTGTATGTAGAGCTACCAGGAAATTTAGGCATGTTCTTACAGAGACCCAGAAATCCCCAGGCAAGGGTTGTATCACAGTGGTGAGACATAGTGTCATCTCTGAAAAAATGTTTGAGTGGGCTTTATGGTTATCATTAATCTTACTGCAACATTATTCATTTAATACAATACTATAATATGCTTATTTATTTTTAGAAAAAGGAAATAAGAGAAAATAAATAGCAGAGTTATTCATCATAGTTGCAGACTGATATTCCTTGTTGCCAAAATGGTAAAGCAATCCTGACTACTTTAAGCTAAATAAAATATATCAAATAAGTGAAATGAATGAAACAATAGAGACTTATATTCTATAGAGTTTGGAATAAACTCCAAAAGCCAGACTATTTCAAGCAAATTTTCTCAATGCTTCTGGGAAACTTTGAAGCAATGATCGTTCTTCTGGGATAGATTTCCTTCCTTCCTTCCTTCCTTCCTTCCTTCCTTCCTTCCTTCCTTCCTTCCTTCCTTCTCCTCCTTCCTTACTCTCTTCCTTCCTATTTTTTTTTACTTTTCATTTTAATTTATATACAATATAATGCTTAAATCTTAAATACAACCACAAACCAGACCAAGATGAAATATAAAACATTTTTCTTATCCCAAAAGTTTCTTCTTGGCTCCTTATAATTTTTTATACTTTTATTAGTGCATTGTAATTGTACATCACAGTGAGGTTCAAAGTGATACAAACACACTTGCACACACCCTTTAGTGTATTTCCCTCCACGTCCCACCCCACTCCTCCTTCTTCCCTCCCTGTACATGTTCATGAGATTGGCAGTGATAATGGACATAGCATTATTTAAGCTATTTCCTTCCTCAATTCCCGCTTTTTTTCCTATCTACCTCTTCCCCAATCAATTTCCACTATTCTAGTGATCTCTTTCTTCATTTATCTGTTTCTTTTTATTTTCTGTTTTTTCTTAAATTTCCACATATGAAAGAAATCACAATTTTTGACTTTCTGAGACTAATTTCACTAAGCATAATATTGAAATGGAAGTATCTCCTATTATAGGGACTTGTCCATTAATTTAAAAAATAAAGTACACGAACTAATGAAGGATACAGAAATATGAAGGTCTTTCAAATCAAGGAAAAATAGAAGATAAAATCATCCCCCAAAAGGAAAGGGTTCCTTGAAAGAGAGTAACAACCAAAGCTCTTGGGAGGTATAATTTTAAAAATTACTGAGGTTCCCATTATGTTTTTTATGGCTAGTCAGAATTGAATTTGTGAAAACTAATGTCTTTGGCCAATTTTAATCTTTAATTTGAATTTTTATCTTGTGGGCTGGTGGACACTGATCTCATGCCACTCACTGGTCTCTCATCTTTCCCCACATCACAGAAAGTAATATAGATGGCTTTTCTTTTCTTCTTCTTTTTCTTTTCTCTTCTTTTCTTTTCTTTTTCTTTTTTCTTTTCTCTTTTCTTTTCTTTTCTTTCTTCTTTCTTACTTTTTCTTTTTCTTTTTCTTTTTTTGCAGTACTGGGGATGGAATCCATGGGCATTCTATCTCTGAGCTATACTCCTAGACCTATTTTTTTATACTTTATTTTGAAACAGGGTCTTACAGAATTGGAAAGAGCCTCACTAAGTAGCTGAGGCTGGCTGCAAACTCGAATCCTCCTGTCTCAGTCTCCCAAACACTGCGACTACAAGCATGTGCCAACAGTCTTTTTAATCCCTCTGTTCTCAGATCCTCTGCTCTGCTTTAATACTAATCAGCAACAACAAAAACAACCACAAAAATATGGCTGGGAACGTATCAGGTTTTCCATGTGATACCTGCATTCCCAACTTTCCCAAATGAAGCAAACCTCAAATATAGAAGGATATTAAAAGTGCCACATAGCCGAGCCTGGTGGCACATGCTTGTAATCCCCGCGCTTGGGAGGCAGACACAGGAGGATCGCGAAGGTTTGAAGCCAGCCGCGTGCGCTAGCTTAGGAGACCCTGTTTCCAAATAAAAATGTAAAAATAGGCCTGGGAGTGTAGCCCGGAGGTAGAAGGGCTTCCAGGAACCCCAGTACCACCAAATAAATAAATAAATAAATAAATAAATAAATAAATAAATAATAAAAGTGCCATATAGCCAGTTGGCTCCATTATCTTATGAATTCTAACATTAAATAGAATATTTAATTAAATATTACATTTTATTCAGAAAATTTGCAAATTTAATTCAATTATAAAATTTAGAATGATGTAATAAAACATCATTCCAGTCATATTTATATGGTCTTTCATATTTAAAGTGGATATTAAAATTTTTTTGACGAGTGTTATCAAGTAAAACATTTACATTCTCAAGTGTTGGGTTCTATAGGATTACAGGATTAAAGTTTCTGTGAAATTTATCTTCTTTTCTTTTTCTTTTCTTTTTTTTTCTTTTCTTTTCTTTTTTTTTTTTTTTTTTGGTACTAGGGATGGAATTCAGGGACATTCTACTTCCAAGCTACATAATCACCTCGTTTTACTTTTTTTTTTTTTAATTTTGAAACAGGATTTCACTAAGTTGCTAAGACTGGCCCATAACCTGTGATCCTACTGTTTTACCCTTCAAAATTAGGATTACAGGCATGCACCACCATGTCCAGCAAATTTATAAGGGAATGCTAATAAAAAACAGAACAGTAGTCTGTGTCCCAGGACTTCTCTGGATAACTGCTATGTGAGGTCATCCTAAGTGCTCACAGAGATTGTCCAGCATTTCATACTTAGAAAGCCACCATGACAGACTACCAACTTGTAAGATACTAACTCTTCCACCATCATCTAAGAAGGAAATTAGAAAGCAATATTGAACTACTCAATTCAAGAACATAAATCTCTGTGAACAACAGTGTGGCAATCCGGGACTAGGAAGCTTTGTCTTTTCTCTCTGATACCTCTTATATGCTGCTGTGGATGGTAATGGTACGGAGAATTAAACCCATGGGGCAATCTACCTCTGAGCTACACCCCCAGGTCAATTTCACCTTTTCACTTTAAAACAGAGACTCGCTGTGTTGTGGAGGGTCTTGCTAAGTTGCTGGGACTGGTCTTGAACCTGTGATCCTCTTATCTCAGCCTACCAAATATTGGGACTAGAGGTGTGTGCCACCATGCCCAGCTTGTCTCTGATATTTATTAACACGAAAAGAATTAATTAACTTGGTGCATTAACACCAAGTTTAGCTGCCATATTTGCTGAAACTTACTCTCAACCCTCACTGAACTCAATAACATTGCTGATAAAATTCTCAAACTCTACAACCTTACTTGCCATAGAAAATACACCAAAACATTTGCCAGGAAGAAAGCTTCATCTCTGCCAGAAATAGATCTGTTCTAGTGAACTAAATCTACATCTGAAAATTAAATCCAAGACCTAAGAAATGTAGTTTTTAACTTTTCAGCCTCATCACTGTGAGAAGGCTTTCTAGAAGGAAGTTGAAATAAACATTGATAAAGACTCTCTACCAATACTAACCTGAACATTTGACTACCTGCCATTCTTCTCACTCTAACACCTTTCCCATGCAAAACCGCTGAGTAAGGATGGGAAAAACTTCTTTTGACTCTCCATTTGAAAGGTCATCCATGACATGTGAATCTTGGGTGTGATGCTGCCCCAGTTCTATGCCATTCTCCCACTTTATGCACTCACTATTTAGGTGAATAATTAATGCTTAATTTCCAATTCTTATTCTGCTTCCTTCCTGCTTAGCCTTTGCTCTAAGTAAGTGACTTTATTTTTTGTTTTCTTGAAAGATATACATACACATCAAAAGAGAAATTCTGCAATAACTTTTTACTACCTACACACAATTACTCATACATGGCCACATACCCCTTCTTTTTTCAGTTACTACAGATGACTTTCATGCTTTTAAGGTTAATACCTTCCTTTTTATTAATTTTTGCTTATTACTTATTTATGACTATTATACAACAGTTGTGTCATTTTATTAATTTTTCTTCCCATAAGCATATAACCATTTTATAATTTTCCACTATAGAAAATATCTTCATAAGCTGGGTACAGTGGTGCATACCTGTAATCCTAGACACTCCATAGGCTGAGACAGGAGGTTCTAAATTTCCAGCTTAGCTAGATTCTGTCTCAAAATAAATATATATTTTTTTAAAAAAATGGTGCTAAGGCTATCTATGGCTCAGTGGCAGTGTACCCCTGGATCTTATCCCTAGTATCTCCAAAAGAAAAAATAATCTTCATCTTCATGCTATCTCTTTTTTCCCATTACACTTCACATCAAAAACTCTTAGAAACCGCCGGGCGTAGTGGCACACGCTTGTAATCCCCGCGCTTGGGAGGCGGAGACAGGAAGATCGCGCAGGTTCGAAGCCAGCCATGCTGGCATAAGAGACCCTGTTTCAACAATATAAAATAGGTCTCGGGGGAGTGTAGCCCGGAGGTAGAAGGGCTTCCAGAAACCCCAGTACCACCAAAAAAACAAAAAAACAAAAAAAACCTCTTAGAAACCCTTCTGTAGTTGTCTCCAATTCCTTCCTTCTTTATTGTGAAGTCACCCTAGTCAGGATGTCTCCTTTATCACTTCCTGCAACTGTTTTTTTTTTGTTTGTTTTTTTTTTAGTGTTTTTAATGATCTTTTTACCTTACTAAACATGATGGCCATCTTCCTGCCCCTCTTTCTCAAGTAATTTCAGTTTTTGGCAAAATATATTACTTCTTCCTTTGTAAAACACATTCTTCACTGTTTTCTAGGGCATAGTTTTCTTTCATTTTGCCTACTGCTCATCCTCAGATGTTTTGGATTTTGTTACATTTTTCCAACTTCTGAAAATTAGAATATTAGAATTTTCTGTTAGATATGTGCATTCACTATCTTACTAATATTTATTTATTTATTGATTGATTGATTGATTGTAGTTCGGAGAATACAGAAGAATTCTACCTCTGAGCTATACCCCTAACCCTATTTTTAATTCTTTATTTTGAAGATCTCACTAAGTTACAGAGAGCTTCCCTAAATAGCTGAGGTGAACTACAAACCTGAGATTCTTCTGTCTCAGCCACGCAAGTACTGGAGTTAAAAACATGTGCCACCATGCCCTGTAGGCATAACTCCAGCTCTAAAACTTTGAACAACATACCCAACTACATATTTCCTTAGGAATTGGCTAGCCACTTAAATTTTAAGGGTCTTATCTAAGAAATTGTTAGATTTTTAAAAAAAATCTGTTTCTTTTACAATCTCCTCCATTGTAAAAATTGCAGCCCTAATTTTCCCAGTTTCTTAAACAAATCAAAACAAATCTACATTGAATCAAGTACTGTCATGCCATTTCTTTGATCCATCCTATTCATGGAGATTTTATGTCATTCTATCTTCAGTTCCTCACAATTACCTTGAGGACTTTGCTATTCTTTAAAAATACCAGGAATCCTCTTTGCCTTAGGACCACAGCTAGCTTTTCTTTCTGTCTACATAGTCCCATGTTCTTTATAGATATCCTTAAGTAAAATGGTGAGAGGAGAGTGAAGACTTAAGGCAGCCGGACTAGAATCCTTTGGCCACTTTTATGGGAAGACATCCCTAGGCAAAAAAGAAAGCAGGTGATTTCAAGCTGGGTGTGGTGGCACACTCCTGATATCTCAGTACTTTAGAAACTGACATAGGAGAATCACAGTTTTGAAGCCAGTCTCAGAAACTTAGAGAAACCTTGTTTCAATAAATAAATAAATTAATTAATTAATTAATTGGGTTTAGCTCAGAGGTAGAATGCATCTGGATTCAATCCCCAGTACCCAAAAATAAAAACAAGAAACAAAAGTACCTGACAGGGGAGATACTATGATCATAAAGGCAGCTCTCCCAGAGTAAAGTGTATCTATTTCACTGAGGATGTGCTAGCCTCTGAGATTTCTCAAAATCCAGAAAACTTGACCGCATAATTCGTGGTAATGAGGAACTGTGCTCTTGCTTAAAAAATAACAAAACAAGACAAACATATGATTTAATCTAATCTTGTCAACTGTGGGGAGATTAATGATATTTGATGATGAAGAAATTTTATCTACAGGGTATCTTTAAACCTTGCCCCTGAGTAAAGGGTTATGCATATTTAATAAACTGAGATATATGTATTTATGAGGCATGGCTCCCTGAAGCACGTCACATGTTATACAATTCATTGGAAATGATTGATAACTTAAATGCTTCCTCCTGGGCAAGATGATCTATGGAACCTCATTTGAAATCTTAGCAGTTTTTGTAAGAGGAAGAGAACATGTCTTATTTGAAAACAATCTTCAATATTCCCCATCTGTACTTTACAAGAGCTTCCTGATTTTCTAATATCCTTGAATCTATTAAGAAGCTTGATGCTGTTTGTTGAGTCTGAGTTGACAAGTTAATCCTTAGCATTAGCTAACCAGCATAATTTGTAAGGTATTTACTGACATTTATTTATCTATCATCTATCTATCTATCTATCTATCTATCTATCTATCTATCTATCTATTTATAGTAAAAATTGAACCCAGGGGCATCCTAACTTTGAGCTACACCTCCAGTCCTTTTAATTATTTTTTTGAAACTAAGGTCTTGCTAAATTGCTGAGAGCCTCACCAAATTGATGAGGCTGGTCTCAAATATGCAGCCCTCCTACTTCAGCCTTCCATGTACTGGGAGCATAGGTGTGCACCACCATATCTGGCTCTGACTACTTTATTTAAAATTGCATCCTCTCTCCATGCTTTCCTCATTATCTGCTTTATGTTTTTGTCCTATTTCTGCCACAGTACTTGTCACTATTTCTTCATTATCACTTAATATAGTTTTACTGCTTTTTAGTTATTATTTTTAGTGTTCCTATCATCCCAACAAAATCTAAATTATAAGGGAAATTGAGTAGCTACTGTCATTAAAATAATCCTATCTCTATTTTCTTTTTTTTCTTTTTTTTTTGGTACTGGGGATAGAAGCCAGGGTCATTCTACCTCTGAGCTACAATCCCAGCCCTATTTTTATTCTTTATTTTGAAACAGGGTGTTACTGAGTTGCAAAGGGCCTCACTAAGTAGGGGAGACTGTCTGCAAACAGCAATTTTTCTCTCAGCCTCCCACATGCTGGGATTACAAGTGTGTACCACCATGCCTAACATATTATATCTATTTTATACCAAGAAGAAATTACAGAAAACTTTTTGCCCAATGAATGTCTTTGTTTGAAGAAACTTTCCCCCAAAAAAACTCTCCTCAAAATACACCCATTTCTATATTATTGGTTACTACTATCATCTAGAAACTGTATCAACATTCTGTCTTCTTGAATCTTGACAGACTTGCCATTATAGCATAAGTAATGCCATATAAATTCCAAACCTTCTCATAAAAGGCAATACAATGTCTTTCTAGTTTTCCAATGTCTTTCTAGTTTTCTTTTTCTTTTTTTTTTTTTTTTGTACATTCACCCTTGTAACCAAGTTACTATTTGTGCTGAAGCCCTAACAACACGAAGAGGTCATGTATGAATGGTCTAACAATTACATTTGTTAATGTCTCCATGGAAAGCCAACACTAAACACCAGATATGTATGTGACACTCCTATAGATAATGATAGCCTCCAGCTCTTGGGTCTTCCTATCTGACATATAGAAAAGGGACCTGTCATCTTAATTGGACTCTGAATTAATGGCCCTACCAGCCTAATAAAATGGTTGTTCCAGGCCAGTGAGGTTTGGAGTAGTCTATTACAGAACAAGTGGAAATGCATTAGATTCGTATTTAGGTTTTTTAATATAATCAAGGCTTTATTAATTGTACAACAAATATTCTGCTACGATTTGTTTTATAATTTTCTAAAACAATATATGATCTTAACATTTCAAAGATCTTGAATTTTCCTTTTTATGTATTAAGCAATTTTTTATTTATATGTGAAATATATTAAAAATGGTATACATTTAGACTGTGCTTAATATGCCATCTCCCCTCCCCTTGGTGACCTTCCTCCCCTCCCAACAATGAGTGTCCAGGTTAACCATGCTACATTCATACTTTTACACATATTCAAATGTAGCTCCTCCATTAATCAGTCTCAGCCTTCTTCCTCTCCTGCCCTTCCATTCTAGCTTTGCTGGGGTTTTCCCTCCATTATCTTGAGTCCCTCTGGTATTACCACTGTTCCCTAGTTGGGCATATTAGAGAAAACATATGTCCCTTCTCTTTCTGTGTTTGGATGGTCTTACTTAAGATAATGTTCTCCATATCTTTCCATCTTCTTGTGAATGACATGAATTTGTTCTTCTTTATAGCTGGGTAGAATTCCATTATGTGTATTTCTCACAATTTTCCAATCCATTCATCTGTTGATGGAGACCTTGGTTGGGTTTCATATTTTGGCTATTACAAACTGTGCTGCTATGAACATGGGTATGCATATGTTACTGTAGTTCTCTGATTTCAACCCCTTTGGAAAGATACCCAGGAGTGGTATAGTCAGACCATATGGTGGATCCATTCCCAGGTTTCTAAGGAATCTACACACTGATCTCCATAGTGGCTGAACTAGTTTGCACTCCAAACAATACTGTAAAAGAGTTCCTCTTTTCCCACACCCTTGCCAGCATTTGTTGTTATCTGACTTCTTTATGCTTGCCACTCTGATTGGGGTTAGATGGAATCTCAGCATAGTTTTGATTTGCATTTCCCTGATGGCTAATGATGTTGAACATCTTTTCATGTATCTATTGGCCATTTGTATCTTTTTTGGGGGGGGGGATACTGGGGTTCCTGGAAACCCTCCATTTCCGGGATACACTCCCTATATTTTATATTTTTCTTTGGAAACAGGGTCCGTCAAGCCAGCTGAGGCTGGCTTCGAACCTGCACAATCCTCCTGTCTCCGCATCCCAAGCACGGAGATTACAAGCATGTGGCACCACGCCTGGCATGTATCTCTTATTTTGTGAAGTGTCTATTCAGTTCTGTGGCCCATTTCTTGACTGGGTTATTTGTTTTGCTAGTGTAGTCTTTTGAGCTCTTTGTATATGTTGGATATTAGCCTATCAGAGTGGTGGCTGTTAAAGGTCTCCCATTCTGTAGGCTTTCTCTTTAGGTTCTTGGTGGTTTCCTTCAATCAGAAGAAACTTTTTAGTTTGATGCCATCCTATTTGTTAATTCTTGCTTTAATTTCCTACACTTTGGAGGTCTTGTTGAGAAAGTTACTGCCTGTGCCTATATGTTGGAGTGTTGAGCCTATGCCCTCCTCTAATAACTTCACAGTCTCTGGTCTAATTTCTAAGTCTTTGATCCATCTCGAGTTGATTCCTGTGCATGGTGAGAGGTAAGAATTTAGATCCATCTTTCTACAAATGGATAGCCAGTTCTCCCAGTACCATTTGTTGAAAAGGCTGTCTTTTCTCCAGTGTATGAGTTTGCCCCCTTTGTCAAAGATTAATTAACTCTAGGTGTGTGGATTTGTTTCTGTAACTTATATTCTCTTCCACTGGCCAGTAAAAGCTTGAGTTTTCTAAGATATATAGTTTTAGCTTTGTAATAATGGATATATAAATGACAAAAACATTAAACACTTTTTATTTCTTTAATTATTAGTTATATTATGATAATGATGAGTGCTATTCATGTGGTTTTTTTTTCCTTTTTTTGTTGGTGAATTGACTTCATACATCTTAATGGAATGAAAAGTTTGTGAAAGTATACAGGCACATATCACCCCATTAAATCCTACCCTCTATCCATCCCATTTCCTTCCCTTTCCTCCCTTCATGCTTGGCTTAATGATTGACATTGATATGTTTTTTTATGTACATCATGTGCTTTAGAGAGTTTCCCTCCTCTCCACTCCCATCCCATCAGTTAGGTTGCCTTGTTTGCTCCTCTATAGGATCTCCTTTTTAGAAACTTCACAAAAGAAGAAATTCAAATGGCCAATAAATGCATGAAAAAATGTTCAACATCGTTGGCAGTCAGAGAGATGCAAATCAAAACTACCCTGAGATTTCACCTAACTCCAACTAAAATGGCAATCATTCAAAACACAAACAACAACAAATGCTGGCGAGGATGTGGAGAAGTGGGAACTCTAAAACATTGTTGGTGGGGTTGTAAATTAGTGAAACCACTATGGAAAACAGTATGGAGAAACCTCAGAAAAATGGGAACTAATTTACCATTTGACCCAATAATAGCAGTTCTGGGATCTATCCAAAAGAAATCAAACCAAATTACCAAACTAATCCATATGTATCTATATCCGTAGCTGGACAATTCACTATTGCCAAACTATGGAACCAGCCAAGATGCCCATCAACAGATGAATGGATTACAAAACTATGGGATATGTACACAATGGAATTTTGCTCAGTCATAAAAAAAAAAAAAAAAGTTAGCCGGGTGTGGTGGCGCACACTTGTAATCCCAGTACTTGGGAGGCTGAGACAGGAGGATCGCACAGGTTTGAAGCCAGCCTCAGCTACTTAGTGAGGCTCTCAGCAACTTAGTGAGACCCTGTTTCCAAATAAAATACAAAATAGGTTTGGGAGTGTAGCCCAAAGGTAAAAAGCCTCTGGGTTCCATCCCCAGCACCGCCCCCCCAAAAAATAAAGTTATATTATTTTCAGGGAAATGGATGGAACTGGAGGACATTATGCTAAGCGAGGTTAGTCTGTCACAAAAAGTAAGAAAACGGATGCTTTCACCTTCTTATCAGAATTATAATTATCCCTTTCTCATACTTCTTACCTGGACATAGAATTATTCCTTGAAAAGTACTTCTTCACCATATTTATTTATTCCTTCTGACAAGGGCACTGTCATTGCATGCTGCTCAAACGTCTGATGCCAACTCCCTTTCAGAAATTTGATGAAAATTTCTTAGTTTCTCCTCTGGAAAATATTTTAGGATATTTTCTTTATATCCTTAGTATTGCTAAGTTTTATTATACTTTGTCTCAGCATGAGAATTCATTAAACTGAGTATTGAGCAGACATTGTTAATCTTAAAAACATGTTTTATTTCTGTTCTTTGAAATGATATACTTCTTTGGTAATTTCTCTTCTACAGTTTTGTTTTCTCTTTCAGGAATTTTTATTATTAAAATGTCGGGCCTCTTAGATTAATTCTCTGAGTGTTTTTTATTTATTTATACCTTTCTCTCATTTACAACATTCTGAAATGTTTTCTCAATTTTAATTTCCAAATGTTATTTTCTGTGTGTTATTTATCCTTTTCCTTCTTTTTTTTAAGTATTATATGTATTTTGTTGCCCTTTCTTTTAATAATATATTTTCTTTGAAAGCATCACACTTTTGGACATGTGTTTATATATAAGGGTTATATAATTAATGTAAAAGCACCTCATTACATTGTGTAAAAGATGTTTCTAGGGCAGAATATTAATTGAGGATTAACAACAAAATCTTGATATATTTCTAAATGTTCTTAAGCTTCAAATACCTTTTGTGTTAGTCTTTTGTTTATATTTAGTACAGAAATAATGATTATATATATATATGTCAAATATAATGTGTATATATATATATATATATATATATATATATATATATACTTTGAGTTGGTTAAATTAACATATTCAGCTTTTGTGTTATAATTAATGAGGAATAAGCTTTCTATGTCCTTTGTGATATTTCTAAATTCAACTTCTGAATTATAAAATATTTTAATGTATTCTCTGAATTGTATAAAATTTATCAAAAGTGAAACATAATAGTTGTCTACTTTTTGCATATATAAAATGTCAATAAGACTGAAGAACTAAGCAGAAATGTTTTCTTCTTTGCTTTATCTCATTTATTCATGTGGATTTTCTTCTACTTCTCCTTTTAACACTAAGATCCTCTGGATTTTTTATTAGAATGTAAAATTTTTTGGAAAAATTACTCCCATTTTTACTACTTCCATTTCATCTGTTCCTCCTCCTCCTCCTCCTCTTCCTCCTCCTCCTCCTCCTCCTCCTCCTCCTCCTCCTCCTCCTCCTCCTCCTCCTCCTCCTTCTTCTTCTTCTTCTTCTTCTTCTTCTTCTTCTTCTTCTTCTTCTCCATCATCTACACCTCCATCTTCACCTCCACCTCCACACCTCTCTCTCTCTCTCTCCTTTTATCTTCCTTCTTTTCGGATTATCTGTTAAAGAAAATCTGATATATTTTCTCTTTCCTCTAACATTTTAAAATATATGATCTGCCGGAGCTTGGTGGCTCAGGCTTGTAATTCCTGTGCTTCGGAGGTGGAGACAGGATTGTGAAGGTTAGAAGTCAGTCTCGCTGGCTAAAGAGACCCTGTTTCCAAGTAGAAAAATATATAAAATAGGTCTGGGAGTGTAACCCAAAGATAGAAGGGTTTCCAGGAACTCCAGTACCACCAAAATATAAATAAATAAACAATTAAATAAATAATAAAACAAAATAAAATATATGATCTAAAATAATTCTTATTTTTTACATTCTTCACCATCTTATGTGTCAATGAGATTCACAAAGGAAAGGTTGGGAAAGATTTGTTATCAATTCTCTTTTCTAGACCTGGAGGTCCCATGTTAAGTTTATTTATTCCAATCTAAGTAGGGAACCACTTTTAGTAATACCAAAAGGTTAAAGCCTGACCACATAAGTCAGATACTTGCCTCATGGATCTTTAAATAGTTTGGAATGAGATGCAATTTTGTTAGTGTTCCAATTAACTAATTACATTTATTTATTTATTTATTTATTTATTTTTAATTAATTTATTTATTTTTTGGTGGTACTGGAGTTCCTGGAAGCCTTTCTATCTTTGGGCTACACTCCAAGACCATCAATAGAAATATATCCGATTTCTAAGTGTTTAAATGTAGTAAGGAGTAACTATGCTATCAAAGACCCATTAAAATGAACTTAGATTAACCAGTAAAAATAATTTTACACATATAAAAATGACAACTGCACTAAAAAATTTATCAATAATTTGCTTTGGAATGTTTTAATTTAATTTAATTTAATTTAATTTAATTTTTTTATTGGTGCACTGTATTCATACATCATAGTGGGATACAAACATTTGTAGACATACATGCACACATCATCCAGTCAGTCCCCACTTGATCCCCACTCCCTTCTCTCCCCATCCCTCCTTCCCATGCTTGGCTTAGTGGTTGACATCTAGTATTATAGCAATTTATCCAAAATTAAAAATGATAATCTCACATAACAGTTTCATTTGTCTGATACCAAGCTTTTGATGACTTAAAGATAACATTTCAATATTTCTTTTTGCTTTCTTTCTTACCAAAGAATATTTTTTTCTATTTTTTTAGGTGAAACTATCATATATTTATATATTTAATTTTCAGAAAAAAAACTATCCTAATATGGAATATGGATTCTAGATACCCAAAACGATCTTGAAAAAGAACAAAGCTAGAAGATATATATTTTCTGATTTCAAACCATATAAAGCTACAATAATTGAAACAGTGTAGTACTGTTCTAAAGGCAGATATATAAACCATTGGAGTTAAATACAAGCCTAGAACTACATTCTTCCCTATATTATCAAGTTATTTTTGACAAGGTTTCCATGAACATTTGGTGGTGGTAATAATAATATTTTAACTAAATATTGTTGAAAAATAATAATTACATGGAAAAGAATAAAATTGGACCTTTACCTAATCCCATATACAAGTATTAACTCAAAATAGATAAAAGACCTAAATATAAATCGTAAGACTATAAACTTTTAGAAGAAAATCTGGGTCATAAAACCTCACAACAATGAAATTGGCAGTGATTTCTTGGATATGATTTCAATGGCACAGGCAAAAGAAGAGTATACAAACTCCCTAAAAAATAAAAAAAATATTGTATATCCAAAGACAATGTAAACAGAGTTAAAAGTTACTAATAGAATTGGATAAAATATTTCCAAATGCTATATCTGAAGGTATATTAATATTCCAACTAGACATCCTATAAATTAACAACAATAAAAGCATACAATACAATTTAGAGATAGGTAAAAGACTAACATAAATAATGAATCTCCACAGATAACCAATCTTAGTTGTCTGTTGGATGGAAAATCTTGTTTCTCTGGTTCTGGTGTGTGTTACCTATTTCTTCTTTGTAGTTAATCTCTTTGAGTATTTTCTCTAGCGCTGGTTTTGAAGACATAAATTCCTTCAGTTTCTGTTTGTCATGGAAGCTTCTTATTTTTCCATCTAATTTGATAGAAAGTTTTGCTGGGTAGGAAATTTTTGGCTGGAAGTTGTTTTCTTTCAGAGTTTGGAATATGTTACTCCAAGCCCTTCTGGCTCTCATGACTTGGTTTGGGAAGTCTGGAGTGATTCTAATTGGTTTGCCTCTGAATGTCACTTGGCCCTTTGTTTTTGTTGCCTTTAAGATTCTCTGCTTGGCTTCCACATTGGTCATTTTGACAATTATGTGGCGTGGGGATCCTCTTCTCCGATCCTGTCTAAAGGGAGTTCTATAAGTTTCCGGGACCTGTGTATCAACCTCTTGCTCTATGTTTGGTTAATTTTCTGCTATTACTTCCTTGAAGAGATTGTTGATCCCTTTGGTTTCACTTTCTTTTCCCTCCTCTATTCCAATTATTCTTAGGTTAGCTCTCTTAAAATGGGCCCGTATTTCTTATTTTCCTGATTTGATCTTCTAGAAATCTCTGATTTTCTGTTTTATCGGTTTCTGATGTCGTGGGGTTGTGGGCATTCATTGCTCCAGTGTTATTCCTCTTTCCCATAATTTCGGAAGTTTGTGCCTTCTCTGGGTTCTTCCCTTGGGTCACTATGACTTCACTTAAGGTGCTCTGGATCTCGAGTCTGTAGTATCTCTGACCCCACTACTCCTTACTGGGTTGTATCACAGAGTCTCCGACCCAGAGAGTCGATAGAGGCTGCTTTAGACAATGGAGGGTGCCAGGTTGCACGTTCTCCTATGGTGTGATATCTCTGCTACCGCCACTCCCCCACTGGGTCAAGTCCCAGGGAGTACAGTACTGGGATTTCTCCTCTGTGGCCCGCAATTTGACTCACTGTTCTTGATTACGCAGATGTAGCTGTACTGGACTTGGTGAATTCGCTGCTGCTGCCGCCGGTGGCAATATGGCGCTCTTGCTACACCCTCAGCCATGAGGCTGGCTTATTTCTTCTTAGTTTTGAGTTCTACTCTGAGTCCCTGCAGCGTATGCTGAGCTCAGCCACTGGGAGCTTTAGATGCTCCCTGCGCTGAAAAATCCTGCCTGGCTGTTCCGCAGCGTTTTACCTTGGCTTGCTGTAGCCGTCCGGTGAACTCGCCGCTGCCACCGGCAGTATGGCGCTCCTGCCGTGTCCTCGGGCGTGAGGCCGGTGTATCTCCTCTGTGGCTCTGAGCTCTGATCTCAGTCCGCTTTCTCTCTGGAGCCTGGTGATTTTTTTGTTTCTCTGGTGATGGTGTTTTCTGGCTATGAAAGGCGCTGATTTTGTGGTAATGGAGATTGGTTATTAGTGGGGCTCTTAAGTCCCGCTTTTCTCAGTCGCCATCTTCCCAGAAGTCTGCTTTGGAATGTTAACATTCAAAGACATAATTTCATTTAGGGACAACATAAGAAGGCACTAATGTGTAGGTAGAGTTTGTGAAGAAGTTTCAAGTTTTGACATATGAAGGAAGAAAAAGAACAGATTTTTTTTTTTTTTCTGGAAAACATAAAGAGAAAATCTTAAACTGAGAACTTGGAAAGCAGAAAGTGTTCAAGAGGATAAGTGAATTATGGAGCTTAGTTAGAGCAAAAGGTTTATAAAAGGACATGGCAAAAGATAAAAGTTGTGATGACAGCGTGGAGTATATTTTACTCTGGATCCTATAGAAATCACAATTTGTATTTAAAATACATACATCACAACATGACAAGATTTATGTTTCAGGATAATTGTTTTAGAAACTCTGGGAAAGAAAGATGAAGGACTAAACTTTTACATGTATAAAAGAGAGAAAACATTGTCAGAATGGAAAGTTTGTACAGTTCCCATGGATACTGAAAGAAATACGATTTGTAGAATTTATCAACTTACTGAGTGTAGCAAGTAAAGAGAGTAACAAAGCCAAGTGTGGTGGCACACACTTGCAATCCCCGTACTTAGGAGTCTGAGACAGGAAGATTTCAGGTTCTTGCCAGCCTCAGATACTTAGTGAGGCCCTCTGAAACTTATTTAAAACCAGTTTTCAACTAAAGAATAAAAATAGGGCTGTGTGTATAGATTGAATGTAAAATGTCCCAGGGTCCAATCCCCAATACCACCAAAAAATAATAATAATAATTAAGAGAAGACAATTATGAATCTGGTAAAGTCACTTACAGATGTATAGAAAAATAATAAATTCTACTTTTGATATATTTCACTTAAAATTTACAATGAACATACAGCAATATATAAGTTGAAGTGTAAAGATAGAATTAAGAGGACTATTAAGCTTAGCATGGTGGTGCACACTTGTAATCCTAGTACTTGGGAGGCTGAGACAGGAGGATCTGGGTTCATGCACAACCTCTGCTACTTAGTGAGGCCTTTTGCAACTCAATGAGACCCTGTTTCAAAATAAAGAATAAAAAATAGGGCTGGGGCATAGCTTGGAGGTAGAATGCCCTTGGGTTCCAACCCCAATACTGCCAAAAAAAAGAGGACTATTATGACAGATTATTAAACATCCACAAAGCATAGGTAGTCAATGCTTTCAGAAGGAAAAGTACTTTGAATAACATATAGAAGTAAGACATAAAAACAAGATGCAAAAAAGAGAAATGAGGCCCTTTATGCTTACCTTTATTTTGAGAACCAGAGAAGATCTAAGCATCAAGGTAGACAAAAGTTTTCTAATAGAAGAGAACTGCTCTAGAAGGGAATCTTCCTGTACATCAAGGGAGAAGAAAGTTTCAAGACTCAAAGCCAAAAGTGATCCATACTCCAGGAGAAACCAATAGAATAAGTTCACAGACAAGGTCATTAGATTTGATTACCAAGAGTCAATTAACCTCTGGCATTATCTGATAAGGACAGAGAAGGCTGAACAGAATTTTCTTTGGCTATTTAAACATCAATTCTGTAAAACAGGGACTACAGTTTTATAATGTGTGTCTCTAGAGAAGAAGAACCCTAACATGCTAGAAGTTATTGGGAAATGACTTAAAATTTTTTTCTTCTATTTACAAGTCCAGTAAAAGTCACGTATAATTATGTAAGATGGTAAGTGTCAGAAAAAGCAGGGTGACTGGAAGTTTATAGAGTGATCTAAAATGAACTGTTACTCCAGTTAGGTAAATTACTTGATTTTGGCAATCGAGGACTGAAACAGTGTGTCATTTGACCATTGCCTCCCTCCATTACAGTAGTAATGGAGGTCAGTGGAGGATCTGGACCAGAGCTCTCTGATTTCTGTTGTCCAACCCATCATTAGACAACTCATCTTCATGTCAGGAGGTTTTCAATTCTGGCATCACTCTGCACTTGTATTGTGCAATTTATGCAGAGGCTGACCTTTTTTCCATTAGAATCATTGTTGTCCTAATCACAATCTATTCTGTTCAGCACTTTTATAATGTCTGTCACTTAGGAAATTAACACAGTCATAAAATTAGCATAGTCTGATGGCCTGAAAGATAGCATAGAACTCTCCAAACTGCTAAAGCTCACAAACATCTAATAAGTTTGTGCTAATATGCAGTGAGTTTATGAGAAAAGAGAGAAACAGCAGCCTGGTAATTTTCAGTGCAAATATATTAATTTGTTTTAAAGACATATTAATATCTGTAACTGAGTTTTTGGCAAACTCTATCTTCTCTCTCTCTCTCTCTCTCTCTCTCTCTCTCTCATATATATATATATATATATATATATATATATTATATAATATATATAACATGTGATAGATGGATAATGTATATGCATACATATGTATATACAATTAATTATTCAGAGTAGCTTCAGGATACCAAAAAAAAACATGCTTTACTGCAAAATTGAATTTAGTCATATGACAGGTTGCCCCTAAAATCTCATAATATGGACCCCAGACAACACTGAAATACTATTAGTTTAGGTAAACTACAATATTACCATAACACAATTTATCTTTCAATCCTTTATGAGTCTCCACTGTATCATTTGTGAAATGAAGATAATGATATTGCCTGCCATTTACTTCACAAGGTTGTATGAAGCAAATGAGATGCATCTTGTGAAAGTATTTTGTAAACCTTAATGTATTACTTAACTGAAACCTAAGATAGAAAATTTGTGAATGCATAGCCCTTGGCAACACATTTATCTATTAAAAGTTATCAACATCCTAATATGATATGGATTCATGATTTTGGTTTTTTGGGAAAAGCTGAGTTGAGGAGATCAGAGCTAATAGAAAAAAGAGGTGATTGCTTCCAGGCCCAGGATACTGCCTTGGAAGAGAGCTCTGAGTTTCAAAGAGCATCTGAGTCCAGGGGTCGCAGTAGGAATGGGACAATGCCCAAGAAGAACATGAAACTCAAATGTCATCAGTAAAAATGAACGTTAGATTGCCTTTCCAGAAAACATGCTGCTGTTGATTAAATTTTCATGGGTTCTTATAAAGTACTAATTTAAAAAAAGAAGATAAAATAGTGTTCAATAAAGCTTAATATACTTAAAATAAAGAAAATACTTTATTTGAAGATCATGTACTTTATACTTTTCTAGAGTTTCATTGCTTGTATATTATTTTATAACAATATTTTATTTTGTGTCAGTTTTATATAATTATTGTGTGTTGTTTTTATTTTGAAACTGGGTCTCACTAAGTTACCATGTATCACAATGCCTAGCTTAGACTGAAACTCTAGTCAGTGAAATTCAACCATTTGAACTGTACAACTTGGTGCATTTTTATCATTTTATGCAATAGTGTGACTACCATATGACAGAAAATATTCCTATTACTTAAGAGATATTCTTTGTACTTTGTGGTAGTCAGTCTTCTCCTTCTACACCTGCCCGAACCACTTGTCAGCTGTCCATTATTACTGGTTGTTCTTTTGAAACTACTGTAAAAGAAATTACAACACTTAATCATCTTACATCTGAATTCTTTCACTTATTCTAATGTTGTTGAAATTCATCTCTATCTTTCATACCTATTGCTGGTTTGTTCCGTTTCATTGTGGAGTGATACTGCAATTTATAAGTACTGCACACTTTACCTTTTTCCATTAACTAGTTGAACATTCAGAGTTTTATTTTTTAGGTTTGAGCTATAATGAATAAAGTTGCTATCAACTTTCAAACATGCATCTTTTATTGGTTATGTGGTTTTTGTCAGGGGTAAGCATGTTGGCATGGAATTACTGAATCATATAGCATGCAGATATTAAACTATATTAGAGATTGCCAAATTGTTTTCCAAAGTACCACACAATTTTGCATTTTTTAGGAATATTATAAGATTTTCATTTACTCCACAGACTTGCTGACACTTGATAATCATCAATCTTATTAAATTTAGTCATTCTAAGCAGTATGTAGTACTAATTATTTGGTATATTAATTTGAATTTCTCTAATAATTAGTGATAATAAATATCATGAAATGTGTTTCATTTTTGTTCTTTTACTGGTGCATTATTATCTCACATCATAATTTAAATCATGTTGACAATAACATACATGTACACAGCACTTGGTGGCCCCCCTAACTCCCTATTTTTTCCTTCCCAATACAGAGTGCCCACATTGACATTGGTATAGTCACATGTATACACATAGTCAATGGTAATATTTTTATTAATATACTTCAGTCTTCCTCCTCTCTTACCTTTAGATCTTTTCCCTGACTCCAATGAAGTTTCTTCTTTATTGTCTAGAGTCCTTCTTGTATCCAAATTACTCTCTATCCTGCACGTATTACAAAAAACATATGACAAATTTCTGTGATTGTCTAATCCCATTTAACATAATATTCTCCAGGTCTTTCCATCTTCTCACAAATGATGTAATTTTATCCTTTATAGCTGAGTACAATTTCATTGTGTGTATTTCTCATAATTTGTAATCCATTCATCTGTTGAGGGATACCTGGGTTGGTTCCATAGTTTGGCTAGTGCAAATTATGCTGCTACAAATAGAGGTATGTATATATTACTATAGTTCTCTGGATTCAAACCCTTTGAAAATATACTCAGTATTAGTATAGCTGGTTCATATAGTGGATCCATTACCAGTTTTCTAAGGAATCTCCACACTGATCTCCACAGTGGCTGAACTAACTTGAAATTCCACAAACAATGTAGAAGAGTTCCTATTTCCCCACATCCTTGCCAACAATTATTGCTATTTGACTTTGTGATGATTGCCATTTTGATTGAGGTTAGATAGAATCTCAGTGTAGTTTTGATTTGCATCTTTCTGATTACTAAAAATGTTTAACATTTTTTCATATATTTATTGACCATTTTATTTTGTGAAATGTCTATTCAATTCAGTTGTTGATTTCTTGATTGGGTAATTTGTTTTTCTAATAGAAAGTCTTTTAAGTTTTTGTGTATTTTAGATAGTAGTCCTCTGTCACAGAATAGCTGGTAAAGATCTTCTCCTATTCTGTAGCCTTTCTCAACTCACAATGATTTACTTTGATGAGTAGAAACTTTTTGTTTGAAGCCATCCAATTATTAATTCTTGTTTTGATCTCCTGAGATTTGGGGGGTCTTGTTGAAGAAGTTTAAACCTGTGCCTATTAGTTGTAGTACTGAACCTGCCCTTTTCTAACAGTTTCACAGACTCTGATATAACTTCCAGGTGTTTGAACCATCTCGAGTTGATTGCTGTGCAGGGTGGGAGGAAAAGATTTAGTTCCATTTTCCTACAATCATCCAGTAGTTCCTTTTGTTGAAAAGGCTATTTATTTTATAGCATATGTATTTGGCCCCTCTGACAAAGATTGAGTATAAGTGTGTGGATGTTTGGATTTGTTTTTGTATCTTCTATTATGTCCCATTGGTCTGTGTCTCTTTTGTGTCAATACCATGATGTTTTAATTACTATAGCTCTGTAGTATAATTTGAGGTCATAAATTGTGGTGCCCCCTGCAGTGTTCTTAATTGCTGAGAATTTCTTCGGATAATCAGGGTCTATTGTACTCCATCTGAAATTTATAACTGATTTTTCTAGGTCTATGAAGAATGACATTGATATTTTGATAGGGATTGCATTGACTCTATAGATCACTTTTGGTAGAATGGCCATTTTGATGTAGTTATTCTGCCTCTCTAGGAACAAGGGAGATAGTTCCATTTTCCAAGATATTCTTCAATTTCTTTCTTTAATTTTTTTCTTTTTTTCATATTTTTTATTAGTGCATTGTATTTATGCATCATACTGGGGTATAAAAACTTGTGTAGACATACATATACACAACACCCAGCTAGCCCCCACCCAGTCCCCACCTCACTATCTCCCCATCCCTCTCTCCCATGCTCAGCTTAGTGGTTGACTTTGATATGAATGCATATATCAAGCACTTTAAAGAGTTTCACTTTCCCCCCCTCCCATCCCCACATTTAGGTTGCCTCATTTGTTCCTCTATAGGCTCTCCTTTTTCACCTGGAGTTTCTCCTATGACCCCTTTCATCCTAGCTTTCACAAATTAGGGAAAGCATCTGATTCCTTACTTTTTCAACTGGCTAATCTCTCTTAGCATAATGTCCTCAAGATCCATCCAATTGATTTTTAACAAAGGGGCCAAAAACATACACTGGAAAAAAGATAGCCTCTTCAACAAATGGTGTTGGCAAAACTGGTTGACCATATGCAAAAAATTGGAAATTAATCCTGCTTTCTCACCCTGCACAAGAATCAATTCAAGATGGATCAAAGACTTGGAAATTAGACCAGAGACCTTGAGGCTACTTGAAAAGGGCATAGGTCCAACACTGAAACACATAGGCACAGATAAAACTTTCTCAACAAGACCCCAAAGGCACAACAAACCAAAAGGTGAATCAATATTTTATAAATTTTATTGTAAGACCCCTGGAGAAACCGGACCCAGTAAGACGCTGGATTCTGGGCGGGGGTCGCGGGCTGGGCACGCCAGATGGGGCCCGGGGCCCGGGACTCTGGGCCCCAGGCCGAACTGCGAGTAGCACGCCAGACCCTGGAGAAACCAGGCCCAGTAAGACGCTGGGTTCTGGGCGGGGGTCGCGGGCTGGGCACGCCAGATGGGGCCCGGGTCGCGGGACTCTGGGCCCCAGGCCGAACTGCGAGTAGCACGCCAGACCCCTGGAGAAACCAGGCCCAGTAAGACGCTGGATTCTGTGCGGGGGTCAAGCACAGGGCACGCCAGCTGGGGCCCGGGTCGCGGGACTCTGGGTCCTGGCCGAACTGCGAGTAGCAAGCCAGACCCCTGGAGAAACCGGGCCCAGAACAGAAAAAGATAAAGAAAAATATCGGAGAGGTGGTAAGAAAGCCGTTATGGATGCCAGGACACTGGAGATGCAGACAAAACTTATCTAAATGCACTGGAACTTATGGAAAAATTCGCCATGAAAGAGGACTGCTATTTCTCTATATTGTTAAGAATCTCAGACATCACATATAAGGAGAGAGTTTAGCAGAGACCAAGGAGAAATGCGGTGTTGAAAGAGTTCTCCGCAATGGTGGTGGAGACTTGTATTCAGGAGAAGCAGAAACCGGATCTTACCAACTTTATTTTTTTGGAGAAATTACACCAAATGTCGAATGCTACCATCACACATGCTTAGGAACACTGGACAACATTCAGAGTGTTAAAAGAGCCTGGGAAGGATTTGAAACGGTGGAGGCAGTGGCAATGCCAGTGGCCAATATTCGGGGGAGGCAGAGATCTGATACATTACAACTGGAACCTTTGAAATAATAACCACAGAGACAGTGATCGGAACCTGCTGAGGGGTTAGGCGGGCGCCGGGGCCAGTGGCCGACATCGGAGCTTGCTGTGAGGCAAGGCCACTACTGAGGCCTCCGTGGCCGGGATTGGAACCTGCAGAGGGGTTAGACCGATGCTGGGGCCAGCGAGGCCGGCATTGGAGCCTGCCATGATACAAGGCTTGTGCTAGGGCCTCCGAGGTCGGGTCCGGAACTTGCTGAGGGGTTAGGCCGGTGCTGGGGTCAGCGAGGCCGGCATCGGAGCCTGCCGTGAGGCAAGGCCAGTGTTGGGGCCTCCGAGGACGGGACCGGAGCCTGCTGAGGGGTTAGGCTGTTGCTGGGGCCAGCGAGGCTGGCATCAGAGCCTGCCATGAGGCAAGGCCGGTACTTGGGCCTCCGAGGACAGGATAAGAGCCTGCCAAGGGGTGAGGCCGGTGCTGGGGCCGGCGAGGCCGGCATCGGAGCCTGCCTTGAGGCATGACCAGTGCTGGGGCCTCCGAGGCCGGGATCGGAGCCTGCCGAGGGCTTAGGCCGGTGCTGGGGCCAGTGAGGCCGGCATCGGAGCCTGCCTTGAGGCAAGGCTGGTACTGGGGCCTCCGAGGCCAGGATAAGAGCCTGTCGAGGGGTTAGGCCGGTGCTGGGGCCAGCGAGGCCGGCATCGGAGCCTGCCTTGAGGCATGACCAGTTTTGGGCCTCCGAGGCCGGGATCGGAGCCTGCCGAGGGGTTAGGCCGGTGCTGGGGCCAGCGAGGCTGGCATCAGAGCCTGCCGTGAGGCAAGGCCGGTACTGGGGCCTCCGAGGCCAGGACAAGAGCCTGCTGAGGGGTTAGGCCGGTGCTGGGGCCAGTGAGGCCGGCATCGGAGCCTGCTGTGAGGCAAGGCCGGTACTGGGGCCTCCGAGGCCAAGATAAGAGCCTGCTGAGGGTTTAGGCCGGTGCTGGGGCCAGCAAGGCTGGCATCGGAGCCTGCCGTGAGGCAAGGCCAGTGCTGGGGCCTCCGAGGACGGGATCGGAGCCTGCCAAGGGTTTAGGCCGGTGCTGGGGCCAGCGAGGCCGGCATCGGAGCCTGCCTTGAGGCATGACCAGTGCTGGGGCCTCCGAGGCCGGGATCGGAGCATGCCGAGAGGTTAGGCCAGTGCTGGGGCCAGCGAGGCCGGCATCGGAGCCTGCCATGAGGCAAGGCCGGTACTGGGGCCTCCGAGGCCAGGATAAGAGCCTGCCGAGGGGTTAGACCGGTGCTGGGGCCAGTGAGGCCAGCATCGGAGCCTGCCTTGAGGCAAGGCCGGTACTGGGGCCTCTGAGGCCAGGATAAGAGCCTGTCGAGGGGTTAGGCTGGTGCTGGGGCCAGTGAGGCCAGCATCGGAGCCTGCCGTGAGGCATTACCAGTGTTGGGGCCTCTGAGGCCGGGATCGGATTCTGCCGAGGGGTTAGGCTGGTGCTGGGGCCAGTGAGGCCAGCATCGGAGCCTGCCTTGAGGCAAGGCCGGTACTGGGGCCTCCAAATCCGTGATCGGAGCCTGCCGAGGGGTTAGGCCGATGCTGGGGCCAGAGAGGCCGGCATCGGAGCCTGCCTTGAGGCAAGGCCGGTACTGGGGCCTCTGAGGCCAGGATAAGAGCCTGCCGAGGGGTTAGGCCGGTGCTGGGGCTAGCAAGGCCGGCATCGGAGCCTGACATGAGGCTAGGCCGGTGCTGGGGCCTCCGAGGCCGGGATTGGAATCCTGCCAAGGGGTTAGACCGGTGCAGGGGCCAATGGCCAGCATCGGAGCCTGGCGTGAGGCAAGTTCACTCCTGCGGCCTCCAAGGCCGGGACCAAAGCCAGCTTAGGGGTTAGACCGGTTCACGGGCCAGCGAGACCAGAACTGGGGCCTCCCATGAGGCAAGGCCGCAGCTTGAGCCAGCGAGGTCTGGATCAGTCCACTGAGTAGCCAGGCCACTACTGGGACCATCAAGAGTGGGATTGGTACTTGCAACGCAGCATGCACAGAGAAATATCGCAGAAAATATAAATCAGACGCTTCTCTTAATCAGCAATAACTAGGAGGAAAAGGGCAACAGGAAGAGGTTGAGCTATAGAAAGGGCCCTATAGTGAAGCAACTAATGTGACCAATCAGAGGGCATGTAATACTGGAGGACGGAGCCTCTTTAAAACGCAGGAGGTACATAAACAAATGTATCAAAGTAAATCACCAAAGAAGTGTGGGATGGAGGGAGGGGGAGGGAATGGGATGGGGGCTGGAGGAGGGCTAATTGGATGATGTGTGCTTGTATACCCTCTCAAGTCTTGTACTCCAATGTGATTGATATATGACTACAATGCACCAATTTAAAAATATAAATTAATTAAAAAATAAATAAAAAAATAAATTTTATTGTAGAAGACTTTTACCTTTTCTGTTATGATTATTCTTAGATATTTTATTGGTTTCGAGATTATTGTGAATGGCATTGTTTCCTGTATTTTTTCTCTGTGTATTTATGTTTAACAAATAGAAAAGCTACTCATTTCTCATGTTGATTTTGTATTTCAGTACTTGGCTGAATTGGTTAATCAGCTGTAGTAATTTTTTTGGTTGAGTGTTTTTGGTATTCTAGATATAGGAACATATCATCTGCAAACAAAGATAGCTTTTTTCTTTTTATAATAGAGTTTCTGTGATATCCTTCTCTTGTATTAATTATTTGGCAAGAGTCTCAATGACTATATTAAAAAGAAGTAGTGATATTGGGAATCCTTGTCTTGTTCCTGATTTTAGAGGGAATTCCTGAGGATTTTTCCTGTTAAATATGATGTTGGCTCTGGATTTATTGTATATTGGGTTAATTATGTTGAGATACTTTAGTTCTATTTCAATTTTATGCAATGATTTAACCTGAATCAGTGTTGGATTTTTGTCAAATTATTTTTAGCATTTATTAATATGCTCATGTGATTTTTGTTCTTATTCCTATTTATGTGGTGAATAACATTTATTGACTTGCATATATTGGACCAGACTTGCTTTCCTGAGATGAAACCACCTTGGTCATGGTAAGATAGAGGCCAAGGAAAGAATCTTAAAAGCAGAGAGAACAAAAGAACAAGTGAAACTCAGGGGCAAAACAATAAAAATTACTCTTGATTTCATAAATAAAGTCATGAATGCCAGGGAAAACTGGTATAAAATACATCAGAAACCTGGAAGAAAATATCTTCTAAATAAGGCTGCATATCCATCAATAATATTATTTATAACTGATGAAGAAATAAAAATATTCCAACACTATTAGAAACTTAAAAAAATTATGACTAACAAGCTAGCATTTGAGAAAATATTTAAAGAAATAACTCATAAAGAGAAAATAAGAAGCAAATTCAAAACCAGAGAAGACAAATATTCTTCCAGGTGGGTAATTAAGCTAAGGAGAAACAACACTATAGCAAACAGAATATAGAAAAAAATGGCAAAAACAAAAAATATTTAATAATAACAATGAACATCAAAAGTCTTAAATCCCCAATTAAAATACATGACTGTCAATGTGGAATAAAGAACATAATTCAATTATATGCTGCTTGCAAGAAAATTACCTTATATTCAGAAATACTCATAGGCTGAAGTTGGCATCACTGATATGTGATAAGAGAGACTTTAAGTTAAAACATATCAAAAGATAAAAAGTTAGGCACTTAATATTAATGAAAGAAAAAATCTAGCAAGATGATATAAAAATAATAAACATTTACACCCCAAATGTGGATGCACCCACATTTCTAAAAGAAATTATTTGAGACAAGTCTCAAATAGACAAAATAAAATAATAAATTGGGAGACTTCTAACCAACACTTATACCACTAAATTGATCATCAAAACAAAAGATGAGTAAAGACTTTAGACCTAAATAACACTATAAACCAAATGGACCTAATAAACATGTACAGAATACAGAATATTTTAACCAACTTCAACCTAATACATATTCTTGCACCAGCAAATTCAAACTATGTAATTTACTTTCCTAGAATGTTTCAGATCACAACAGAATGAAAGTAGAAATCAACAACAGGAAAACCAAAAGAAATGACATAAATACATGGAGATTTATTAATAAATTTTTAATAAAAAACTCATCAGAATAGAAATAGGGATTAATAAAAAAATTATAGAATTAAACAAAAATAGAAACATGACATACCAAATTCTATGGGATATTTTGAAGGTGATGTTAAAAAAAAAATTACAGCACTGAGTGCCCACATAAGAAAACCAGAAAGTCACCAAATAAACAACCTAATGATATATATATTTAAGTACCTAAAAAACAAGAAATAGTCTAATCCCAAAGGCAGTAGAATGCAGGAAATAATTAAAATCCAAGCAGAAATAAATAAAATATGGAATAAAAAAATACAAAGTTCAACAACTCAAAAGATTAACAGGATTTAAAAGATTAACAGGATTTACAAACCCCTAACCAAACTAACATAAAGAAATACAGAATCAACCTAATTATTAAAATCAGAAATAAATAAAAGGAGATACAACCACAGATGCTAGAAAAATTCAGAAGCCCATCAGAAAGTATTTTGAAAATTTATATTCCAATAACTGGAAAACATGAAAGAAATTGGCAGATTTCTGAACACATACAACCTACCTGAATTTAACTAAGAGGATATAAAACACCTAAACTGACAAATAGCAAGCAAAGAAATAAAAACAGCAATAGAAATTCTGCCATCAAAGAAAAGTCCAGATCAAGAAGTGTTTTCAACTGAATTCTCCAAAACATTTATAGAGAAGAACTAAACTCAATACTTCACACAAATTATTCTATGAAAATAAGAAAAGGATGGAATTCTTCCAAACTCCTTCTATGATGCCAATATTGCATTAATACAAAAAACAAATAAAGATAACTCATAAAATGGAAATTATAGACCAATATCATTGATGAGCATATATGCAAAAACTCTAAACAAAATTTTAGTTTTATTATTATGTGGCATGGAGAGATCCTTCTTTGATCTTGTGTTAATGGTGTTCTGTATGTCTTCTGCATGTGGATATCCAAGTCTTTTTCTATGTTGTAAAAATTATTTGAAATTATTTCTCTGAAGATATTATGGATACCCTTGGTTTGTGATTTTATCCTTTCTTCAATACTTTTTATTTATAGTTTAGAATATTTTGTATTGTCCCATATTTGTTGGATGTTTAGGTTGTGGTGTTATAATCTCTTCTCTACACTGTTTAACTGTGCTTTTGATTTTGAATGAACAGTTTACCATTTGGTCTAGTCTGCCAGTGGTGTTTTCTATTGCTGTCTTCAATTCATTATTGATTTCTTTATTTCATTTAAAGCCTCTTTATGGTTATTTTTAATGTCTTAATTTCCCTTCATTTTCTGAACACTTTGTATAAAGCCTTCCATTGTATTAAAGATCAAAATTTGAAATTTTCCTTCTTGCATTTTTTTATACATCAGTATTGGTGATTTTCCTTGACAATGTGTTGTGGGCATTTACTTTTTCTCACTGTTTCTTGTTCTCCTATTTTCAGAATTCAGGGTTTGTGTTTCCATTATCTTTGTATGTTCTTCTTCTTTGTGTGTGTGATTCCTAAGTGTATTTGTTATCCCTTTATAATAAGATATATGCTAAAAGTATATATTCACCCCTACCAACCTGACTCAAAATCTCAAACTTTTGCGTTTATCTCCCAGAACCTATTTAAGTAGATATAATTTTTAGTGTAGTTCAGCAGGAGTATCTGATCAGCTACAGGTCACTGTGCTGTCCTGATCCAAACTGCACTGGTCCAAAGACTATGACGCTCTGTTCAGGTCCTGAAGCCTATTGGTTGAGACCTAATGCATCCCAGAGAATACTGCTCTGCTTATTGTGATCTGTAGTGTTGCAGAGAGCTGACGTTTGGCCTTTGTGACCTGTGGGCGTGAGCCCTTCAAAGCCAGTGATTGTTATGTTTCAAACACATGGTCCATTTTGCTGAGCTTTGATGGCCCGTGGGATATCACTCCAAGTCTGCTTGCTATGGTCATGTAAGGTAAGTTTAATCACAAGTTTACATGCATCTCAGGTGCAAAGTTTTCTGCCAGAGAAAGTATTAAATTCCCACTTTTGGACTGTGATCAAGGGATATCCTACTAGGCTCCTGGCCTCTTGGCACAGTCTGGTCAATATGATGCTGCTGCTACTCTAATCTCAAGGCCTAAGGGCTGACAGGGAGAAAAATCATGGTTTCAAGTCAAGGGCTTGGTTGGCTCAGTTCTTTAGGGATACCACCCCTGTCTTGGGTGGCCACACTCCTGAGGGCCCTTGCTGGCCTCAGTGCTGGTGCTTTGTGATGACCAAACAAGGCAAAGCATAAGTTTACTGCTTTTGGAGACTTCAACTCTGTAGGCTGAGCTTTTTTTTTTTTTTTTGGCAACACTAGTCAGTGTCCCATAGGGATTCCTAGAGACCCTACAAGGGCTTCAGAAACCATGTACTGCAGTTGTCTTCTGTCTATCTCTAGGGACTATCTACTGATTCACATTTCTGCTATGATTATTTATAGGTTCCACTCCCGCCTTCTCAGGGGTGGTTTGCAAGGTCTCAGGATCCCAGTGTGTCTATTTCCTTGCCACATAATTTCCTGTGGCCAGGTACAGCTGGCCAGCTTTTCTTTCTAGGAATGGTTTGTTAACTTGTGTTGTTTGTGGTGCTGTTCCAGATTGCTGCCAGAAGAGATGGTTTCAGCTGCCACTGCAATGTCTGTCTGGCGTATTTGTTCTTCCGAATCCCTATTAAGTATGGGGCAGGATGAAAGTTATTTTTGCTAATAGTCTGTAGTTGTCAAACTCACGACAATACAGTTTCTTCCTGGGGGGTCTCTGGAAGCCATAGTGCCAGTAGCTACCAGCGCCTCAAGTGCGACGTGACCTCCAGGTTTCTGACTCCCAAGTGAGATGCATGGAGTGCTTTTTATTCTATCTTTGGTTCTGCCACTTTTCAATTTTTGTTTTATTGTTGAGTTTTTCACTGCTTTTCTTCCCTTGAAAAGAAGAATTTTTTCCTGGTGGTAGGGCTGTAAATCTCAGCATGCTCGCATCTTGTTGTCCTACTGTATGTCACTATTTTCCTTTTCTCTAAATGTGCTTTTTGAGGAAGATTCTGTTTAAGCTTTCTTTTGCTATATTAAGATTGGTTGTCTGTCTCTTATTTTTGAGATACAAAGTTCTTAACTTTATAAAGTTAACATATTCTTTTGATATAGTTCTTTTTAGAAGAGCTGGTCACAGTGACACACACATTAATACCAGTGTTTAGGAATCCGTGAAAAGAAAGTTTACATGTTTGAGGCAAGCCTTGGCAACTTCATAAGCTCCTCTTTCAAAATGAATAGTAAAAAGAGCTGTGAAGCTCATGGTAGAGCATACCTAAATTCCAATTCCCAAAAGCATATGCAAAAACTTTTTTATAAGGTGCATGCTTTTCAAAATACTTTCTACAAAATTGTGTCTTTCATTTTTATATTCTTAAGAATATTTTTAAAGTTCATAATTTGGATGAAATCTAATTTATTCCTTTTTGTCTTTTTAATTATTTTGCCTTATTATTTGACCACTCACATAATTCACTGAATAAGCTATGTTTTTGCTGAAAGTTTTATAATTTGAACAATCTTTTAGGTTTATGACCAATTTTATATTAATGTTTGCATATTGTTTAAAGTAAAAATTTAGATCCCTTTGGAAAATATAAGTAATCAATGTTCAATTGAGATCTGTTAAAATAATTGACGCTCATTGTTTGGGAGGGTGGAAGGGGAACCAGAGAGGGAGAGAACACCAACACAGTCTAAAAGTATGTGATTTTCAATATGTTCCACACATAAATAAAATAAAAAATATGCATATAAAATTTCTCTTCTGTTCTCTTGATCAACATGTTTATTTTAATTCCAGTACTATTTGATTTCTATTGCTGATCTAAGTCTTGGCTCCAGATGCCTAATTCCTTCACATTTTTTTGTTCTCAAAATTCCAAAGCTATTTTATATAATATCTCACTTTTAAATACTTTTAAAATAATTTATCATTTTTTATAAAAATTTTAGATTTTGACTGGAATTGCATTGTATGTATAAATTGGTTTTATAAGAATTGACATTGATATGGTCTCTTCTGATCATGAATATAACATCTTTGTCCTTTATGCAGAATTTAAAATTTTTTCTTTAATATGTAAGTTTTATACATTTGTGTATAAGAAATTTAGGCACAAATATTTTTTTATCTACCTACATATCCATTCATCTTTCCATCCACTAATCTATTTATGCTCCATTTAAGATAGTATAAAAATAGTATATTTTCTAAAATTAACAGAATTAAAATTATATTTCATTTCTATGTAATTGCTTTATCCCTTAAATATTAAATAATATAAAGTATACTAAATGTTATTTAACAGGGTACTATAGAAAGAAAACTCACTACCTATCATTTGTGTCCTAGATATCAAACAAGTGAAAAGCTATTTAAGCATTTAAACTCTGAAATGTTAGTGTTGTGAAAGCATATAATATGTACTTTAAAAAATCCTGCTCTCTCATTAAAACTATATTTTTTTGTTTTTTATCTGTCTGAAATGTAGCTATATGAAATATATGCATTTTATGCAATGGATATTATAATTTTGTTTAGTAAATGAATTAGGCTAAATATTAATTTACTGAAGATTATACTTGATTTTATCTAGATGAAGAAGCTTTCAATTTTAATTTTAAACTAAGAAAATACTTTAGCTTTTACTGATTTGTAAACAATCACATCTCAGTTTCATAAATAGAAAATTTAAGAGATACAAGCCCATGACCAAATATATCATTTTTTAAGCCTTTATAAGCCCCAAATTACAGGGAATTTCTAGAGTAGCAAAAATACCCATGTTCTGAAAATTTTCAACTGTATTGTTGAGATTTCTTAGATTAGCTTTAATACTAGATTCCTCCTCTAGGGTACAGGATACTGTTTAATTTATAAAAAAAAAAAATTGTATTACTTTACCTGGTTCCCAGAAGCTCCAATACACCTGATTTTTTGTTTTTGTTTTTGTTTTTGTTTTTGTTTTTGTGGATCTGGAGATGGAACCTAGAGGTATTCAATGTCTGAGCTACACCCTTGCGCTATTTTTTTTATTCTTTATTTTGAAACAAAGTCTCACTAAGTTGCAGAGGGGCTCACTAAGTAGCTGAGGCTGTCAACGAACCACAATCCTCCTGTCTCAGCCTCCTGAATGCTGGGATTACAAGCCTGCAGCACCACGCCTGGCTCCACCTAACTTTTGATGGAGTCAAAAACAGACCTATCCAACTCTCTTTAACATCACCATTTCTGGCTTATGTATCATGAAAATAAACAAAACAAAACAAAAAAGACTGACTTCAGAAAGAGTAGAAAACATTAAATTTTAGACGTATACTCTAATAAATATTTAATTTGTCATAGGTTATTAAAATATTAATTTGAGGATTATACTCTATACTATAGAGAGTTTTTCTACTATTTTAAGGTTGGAGATTTTCCTACTGGTCGGCTATGGTACACTCTATGCATATTAACTGCAATTCAGATAAGACTACTTTTGGGGAATTTAATTAGGTAATTCCCATTCACCTGATTAATTTTTCTTGACATATTTTTGTATGTCATACTCTTCATTGTCCTTGGACAATGTGAAGAACCATACTGAGATATTATTAAAAATGCAATCTGAAGCCGGGCGTGGTGGCACACGCTTGTAATCCCCGCACTTGGGAGGCTGAGACAGGAGGATCACGCAGGTTCGAAACCAGCCTCTGCTGTCTTAAGAGACCCTGTTTCCAAATAAAATATAAAATAGGTCTGGGGGTATAGACTGGAGGTAGAAGGCCCCTGGGTTCCATCCCCAGTACCACCAAAAAAAAAAAAAAAAGAAATGTCATTTGACTCTTAAAACAGAAGGTGAAAAATGAAAAGATTCTATTGAGTTTTTATAAGAATTCCAATTCTGCCTTTATTAATTCAGACAGTGGCATATCCAACTCATTCTTATTTTAATTCAATGGTTAGTAAAAGTATGTAGTTTCTTTCAAATGCACGAGCTTCACTCCCTTTTGATCTTCTTCCTTGTATTCATTTTGATCCCCTTCTTTGCTCCATAGAACACTTTTAGTGACCATAAACATTGCCAAGGCTGGAAAGCATGAACTCGAATCAACAAGCAAACAGACTGGGGAAAAGTGACCAAGTTCTGTATAAGTATTCTTCAGTTATGGAAAGTTCTTTCAAAGTTCCCTTCTATTTAAGAACAGTGAAGAGAGAAAAAGATGTTAATGTGTTTGGATTACATTAAAGTTTTAAGATTAACTAAAAGAAAGGGAGGGAAAAAGTGCTAATGGCGAGAGCACACAGAAGAAGCATTATTATATTACTGCTAATGCACATAAAACATTGCCTATTAAAATAGGATGGCAGTTTTACATCCTATTAAATATATCAAAGCTGTACTTCAATTACAAATCCTTTTATATGCATGTTTTAACAAATATGTCTTTGATAATGGAATGTAGCTGCAAATTTTTAAATGCCAGACACAAGCTCTACTATATAATTCAATAGCAGAGAAAAAAATTATCACTAGAAGCTAACCATATTTTGAGGTCTCTTTTATTTTCCCCCTTTTTATATCCTATAAATTTTCAAGTAAGCAGCTGGATAGCAACTCAATTTAGGATTCTGAGCCTCTGAGCTTGTGATGTTAATAGTGATGTGTTGTACTATTATATTCACATGGTTATTTGTGGAAATAAATCAGGTCCTTGAGATGGTATATGAACAGGAAATACTTGATCATATTTGTCTATGATCTTATTTCTAAAATAACTATACAATTCTATTATAAGTCCAATATGAATAGATTTTCTTCTAAAGTAACAATTTTTTTTTAGCTTAAATGACCTAAGCATTAGTTTTAGGGGCATTTCAAAATATTAGTATTTAAATTTAATCCCAAACCTCTAACTTTATAATTTTGATTTTCTTACCTGATTAAAAATTGCTAGACACAGGCACAAGCACTAGATATTTTATTAACTGGACACTAGCAGAGAGTGAAAATAGCATTTAACAATGCATATTCAAATGGCTGATTTGTAAATGATTCGTGATGAATATGAAAATATAATCATTGACCATATAAGATGGTGATTTTCAGCAAAATCCAAACTTTTTAAATTCAAAATTTATAAATATTTTTAAAAGATCATCTATGCATACAAATACATATATGCTTTCTCTCACTAGAAATTGAAAACAATCTTTTAAATCTAATTACTTCAATTTCTCTTCAGTGTCATAAAATTTAGTCAAATTAATTATTCAATTACTTCACCTTTTGAGAATGGTTTAGTTTCTATTTTTTTCTTCCTCCTTTTACTTGACTTAAATTTATGACCTAAGTTTGTAGTTCAAAGATAAAGGAAGCAAATTAAGAGGTACCAAACTTTTTCTTGATTTATGTTTTCCAGGGATGATGTTACACTTTCTGGCCTTGGAAGTGAAATCTAAATTTTTTTTTAGGAAAAATTTTGTAAACTCTTTTAAGATATCATGCTCATCATTACTTCCTGGGATAAATGATGAATTTTCTTTCTTGCATCTTTAAGGCTTGTCTTTTAGTCTCTAGTTCTTGGAGTCTAATTCCACAAGATCACTCTCTTTCATTTTTAGAGGCCTATCGTTCAGCCCAGATTAGGATTGAATGATAGTTCAGTTTCACATTTTGTCTATGGGAAATTCTTATTCTTTGTCTTTAAAACTGAATGTTTTGGGCAATTCTACTCAGTGGTAGAAACTTCTTCACATTCTTCTTCTAGAGATGGAACCCAGGGGCATTCTACCTCTGAGCTCCATCCCCCAGCCCTATTTTTTATTCTTTATTTTGAAACAGGGTCACACTGAGTTGCGGAGGGCCTCACTAGGTACCTTAGTCTGTCCGCAAACAGCAGTGCTCCTGTCTCAGCCTCCCAAATATTACAAGCATGCACCACCACACCTGACACATACTTTTTTGAATTGATTTTCTGATGGGGTCCTGCCCATCAGTAGCGGAGCTGATTAGGAAGGTTGAGTGCCAACGGCTCAAATACACACACACAATCCGGGAGTCAAGTCAAGCAAGATCTCATTTATTCCTCTTCAAGCAACATATATATATATAGCACAAAACCACGAGGGCAATTTCCAATGGGAAATAGCCTAGCCTATCAAGATAAAGATCACTAGAACGTAGTTCACAGCCAATCCCAGGCACATGAGACATTCATGTGTGCAGAAGCTCCTTCAAAGGTAAAAAGGGGAAAACTGCTCAGTCTCCCCACCCATAATGAATGGGGAAACCACGCCTTCGTAGTTTCCTCCAGGCACCATCTTAGCCCCTTTTCTGCTGAATCATTTTACTGCGGAAGTTCTTAAACTTTACCTAAAGCTTTGCTTTAGGCTGCAGGCCGCTCAGGCCGAGGGAGGCTGCATCTCTTTGGGCTCTGTATGCACACATCCCAACAATTTTTTTTTTCTTTTCTTTTTTTTTTTTTTTTTTTTTACAGAAAATGTATATACCAGTTCATTGAGCCCCCATAACTTGAAAATATAATGCTGGCTGGGAGTGGTGGTGCACACTTGTAATCCCTGCGCTTGGAAGGCGAAGACAGGAGGATCGCGCAGGTTCGAAGCCAGCCGCGCTGGCGTAAGAGACCTTGTTTCAAAAATATAAAATAGGTCTGGGAGTGTAGCCCGGAGGTAGAAGGGCTTCCAGGAACCCCAGTACCACTAAAAAAAAAAAAAGAAAAGAAAAGAAAAGAAAAAGGAAAATATAATGCTAATCTTTCCTAGTTACCTTGTATATATTTTGGTTTGGTTTGAGCTCAAAAAAAAATGTTTCTCTTCTTCTGCAATGGCCTCGCAACAAAGAATTCAGTTGTAACTGTGAGCTAGCTTCTTTTATAAAATTAAACTATAAAAAAAGATTTTTCTACCTAGAAAAAAGAAGAGGGTCTCTTTTTTCAAATAAATGTATTACTATTGTAATAGGCAGAAGAGTGGAATAATGACAAACCCTCCTAACAAAGTTTTTTTTTGTGTGTGCTACTGGGGTGGAAGCCAGAAGCTTTCTACCTCCGGGCTATACTCCCAGACCCATTTTATATTTTATTTGGAAACAGGGTCTCACTAAGTTGCTGAGAGCTTCACTAAGTTGCTAAGAACCTCACTAAGTAGCTGAGGCTGGCTTCTAACTTGTGCGAACCTCCTGTCTCAGCTTCCCAAGCACGGGGATTACAAGTGCGCACCACCAGGCCTGGCTCTAACAAAGATATTAGATTCTAGTTCTTAAGAAAAATTTATCAGACAGTATTAAAAACCATGAGATGGAAAGCATGTTTTGGATTATTCAGAAAGTTATCAAATATAATCACAAATATGCTCATTAAAAACAAAACAAAAGGAAATTTGAAATAGAGGAGAAGGTGATGTGAAGATGAAACAGAAGAACTTTGTAGATACTCTCCTTAAAATTTGAAATGATTTCAAGCAAAGACTGATATATATGTATGTGTACATATATATATATATATATATATATATATATATATATATATATATATATGCCAGAATCTGGAAAAGCAAGATGTGGATTTTTTCCCCAAAGTCTCCAGAAAAAGCATGACCAATTAATTTTAATTTTAGATTGTATTGTAAAATAATAAATATAAAATTTAAATACATTTTGCCAACTTTGCCTTTATATATATTACATTATTTTGTATTCCAGAAAAAATGCTGGAGTCTATTTCAACAGCATCTCTAACAAATGTGTCAATAAAATATTGAACTTTTACAAATACAATAAAGATTTTATTTTACTGTATTATAAATTTGTGGTTTCTCTTTTGCCAAAGAATTATCATCACTTAATTATATATTTAGGCTAGTCTAAAGTTTCTTTCATATCACTTGCATTTAAAACTTTCCTACATTTAAAATATATTTTAATTCATGTTGACTATTTTCATCTCCACCTTTCTAGACCTTTGTACAAGACATGTTATCACATTTTGTTTATTATTGTTTACATATAACTCAATTTTGTCATGTTCTTTTCACTTAGTTTAAGGCATTTGTGGTTTGATTTATATTAATTTGCCCCATTAATTCTTGTTTTGATACACAAATTGACTGTTTCTATGCCACATATATCTAAATGATAATTGGATGTTACCGTTATTAAATAATATTTTTTAATCTCTGGCAACTTTTTGAATTCTCTGTTCTATTAGTTTTACATTCTATCTATAAAAATTCCATAATACAGATTTTATAAAAGGGTTGAATCTCTGAAACAACTTATTCCCTCCTTTAGGTTTTTTACTTCTCGTTCTCACTAATGATTATTATTTAATATTTCATCAGAATTTTGTATTACCTTAATTTTTCCCAGTAAAGAAACAAACATGACCATTTTTAATGTAATTGTTTTACATGGATAAACTAAGAAGAGAGTATGAAATCTTTCAGATATTAAAGTTTTCTGCCATAGATTTGGTATTTTTTTTTATTAGTTTCTCTTTTATTTTATGTGTGTTTTAGAAGTTTAAGTGACATAGTTATAAACAGGGTGAAAATACTCTGTGATGGAAAAGAATTTATTAATGTCTTGAGAACATTTTATTCCTAGATATTTGAATAATTTTGTAATAATCGTGAATGTTATATTTATTTTTACTATTTAGTTTAAATGGTTATTAAATTAATATGATATACATTGATTTTGATACACATTGATAAAATTTTCTTAAATTTAAAGACTTTTTTTTGAAGATTTAAAGAAGTTTATTAGAAAGATAGAAATACAGAAAATAGAAATACAGCCCCATGCCAAAATGGCATGTGGGGGGTGACTCAAAATGAATACACCCTAAAGATATTTTTAATTATTAATTCTAGCGAATTATTTTTAAGTAAGTTTTTTTAATTATTTGTGCTTTAATATGTAGGCATGCATTACCCAAATAGATCGCCTTCATATAAAATTTATCAATCTATAGGTGTGTGGGCTTGTTTTTGTATCTTCTGTTCCACTTGTCTGTGTGCCTGTTGTGCCAATACCGTGCTGCTTTTACTACTATTGCTCTATAGTATAATTTGAAGTCAGGGATTGTGATGCCTCCTAAATGGTTCTTATTGCTGAGAATTGCTTTGACTATTCTGGGTCTTTTCTTTCTCCATACAAAATTTATGACTAATTTTTCTAGGTCTATGAAGAGTTTCATTGGTATTTTGATAGGAATTGCATTGAATCTGTAGATCACTTTTGGCAGAATGGCCATTTTGATGATATTTATTCTGCCTATTCATGAGCATGGGAGATCTTTCCATCTTCCAAGGTCTTCTTCAATTTATTTCATTAATGTTTTAAAGTTTTTATTGTAGAGGTCTTTTACACCTTTGGTTAGGTTTATTCCTAGGTATTTTATTGGTTTTCAGGAATTGTTTTCATTTCTTTCCAAAGGGGCTGAAGTCACAGAACTACAGTAACATATGCATACCCATGTTCATAGCAGCACAATTTGCAATAGCCCAAATATGGAACCAACCTAGGTGTCCATCAACAGAAGAATGGTTTGCAAAATTATGGGAAATATAGACAATGGAATTCTACTCAGCAATAAAGAAGAACAAATTCATGTCATTCTCAAGAAATGGAAAGACCTGGAGAACATTATGTTAAGTGAGATCTGCCAGGCACAGAAAGAGAAGAAACATAGGTTTTCTCTAATATGCCCAAACTAGCGACTATTAGGAATAACAGAGGAACTCCAGATAATGGAGAAGAAACCTCAGCAAAGCCAAAATTGAAGGGTAGGATAGGAAGAAGGCTGAGATTGATTAATAGAGGAGCTTCATTTGAATATGTGTAAAAGTGTGAATGTAGCATGGTTAACCTGAACACTGACTGTTAGGAGGGGGGAAGGAGAGATGGGGAAGAAGGGGCATCAAGCACAGTCTAAATTTATGCCATTTTCAATATGATCCACATAAAAATAAAAATAAATAAATAAATAAATAAAATCAGTCAATCTATCAATCACACAAAAATGTGGTCAAATCTTGTTCTCAATTTTTTTCAAATATTTTGATATTCAGTGAATCTTATGTTTTATCAAAGGTAGTTTTGAATTCTGTGGGAATACTATAGTTCTATATTATAATGCTTAGTTCTTTCATGGAAGAAATAAGTTAATAACCCTTTCAAATTCAATTTTGTACACTGTACCTAGCAGATACAAAATAATTTAACTTACAAATACAGAAATAATATTAAAATTTTTACTATAATATTTTATTTTAGTTTTTTGAATTCTCTATACATAAAGCATAATCCAAATTTTAGTTTTACAACTGTGAACTATTTGTTTATATTTTTTCTAATACCCATATTTTGCATTTGTAGCTTTGTGATTTAGTTTATCAAACAGGACAGTTTTCTCATTATTTTACAGACTATGTATAATTTTGAACATTATCTTGATCAACTTTCCACATATATTTTTCATATTAGTTTTGAAGTCATTTAATAATTCTCTAAACGTCTGGGGAGGTTTAATTGACTTTTTAAAAAAAACTTTATTGGTCAATAGAGCTTAAGATACTTTAATTATGCAGTTTTTCTCCTTCATGAATTGACATTTCTTTCCATTTATTTAGAATTACTTTTGTAAATGTCAGAAAATTTCTAGTGTTTTTTCAAAAAGTCTTTCATAATCTAGTCCTACCTCCTCCTACATTTTTAAACATCCTTCTTTATTTTTGTATACCCTACAGACAATGTAGCCTTTTTTAAATCTTCTAATCCTTTATCCATCATGTAATATTTTACCCTATTCCATCTTCTTGAAATATCTTCTAATATTTCTATTTCTGGCACCTTGGCATTTAGGTTTCAGATTATATATTATGATATGTGTCTTTTGAACTATTCTCTAATATTTCCTTCCAGTACACAGTACACTACAACCTCCTTTATTCTCTAAAAAACAATTATTATGTGAAAAAGATGATTTTTTTTTATAGTGGTGACAACATATCTATGCTTACGATTTCCTATACTGGAAACACATCTTTCTGAAATCAAGAATGGAAAATGCTGATTAGGCACTAACATTTAGTTAATGAAGTAAGAAAACTATATGTTAATTTTAGATATAATAATTAAAAATATACCCTTAACTGTCACAAAGATTTTAAAAACACTTCACATGGTTTCCACAATAAAATAACTTCTAAAATACCCCTTTACATTTTATCTACTAATGTTCCTGATTCCAACATTCCAAGAATTTTCAGTGAAATGCCTAAGCACCTTCTTAAACCCTATATTCTGAATTAGTCGGCCTTTCATTACTATGACAAAATATTTTAGAAAAGATACTTTATAAAGGATAGAGGCAGCAGGGCATGGTGATGCAAGTGGGAAGCTCAGAAGGATTGCAGTTTCTTGGACAGCCTCAGAAACTTAGTGAGGCCCTCTAAAACCTTAGTGAGGTTTCAAAATAAAATGTTTCAAAAATAAAAATGAAACATAGAGCTGAGGGTGTAGCTCAGAGGTAGAATGCTCCTGGGTTCAATCCCCAGTACTGTAAAAACAAACAAATAAATAAATAAATAAATAAATAAATAAATAAATATTAAAGAATAGAGGCTCAAAGTTCAGGAGGTCAAGGTTAAAATTTCACATCTGGTAATGCCTTTGTTGCTGACACAGTACAAAGGCCTTATAGACCATTATGTGGTTGAAAATAGGAAGTGTGCATTTGTGTTTCTTCTTCTAAAACCATTAGTAATTCTATCATCTGAACTCCACTTGATAACTTTAATTTTAAACACCTCCCCAAGGACCCATCTCTGAGATCATAGTCATATTATGTTTCTGCCATCCAAAATTCTCAATTAATATTAAATTTCAACATAATTTTTAGAAATTACATTCAAACATATCAAAACCATAGACTGCTTTCACATTCTAAAGAAGAAGGAAAAGAATTAGTAAATAAAGTACGGGCACTATTAAAATAACTTTTGGTTTTGTTGCAAAGGAAATAATGTCAATACAAATAAAAACATATTATGCTGACAAATGATTCATTCTGGTAAGTGTTAGGATGATACCTAAAATAGAAAAGCTTGAGAATTTTATGGGAGGAGAATGTCTTATGAAAGGAATTTATACTAGTCTCATATTGTTATTTTCATGTGAATTAATTAGCTAGAAAGATTATATTTAAGTGGTCATAATCATTTGTGTTGATTATTTCCCTTTCCAGATGGCTTTTTGGCATAATGATAAATGTTGTTCAAAGCAGCATGATATTTATCTGCAAATACTGTTTCATGAGGCAATATAACAATGTTTTGGCTATTAGTAAAATGTGAGTAAAATTTTCTTCTAACATTTCTTAGCTATCAATGATAATGAAAGTAGAGACTATTAACAAATAAAACCTGTTTATTGACTTAATATGTAAATGATGTAAAGGAAAAATGAAAGACAATTATAACAAAATAAATTAAAGAAATAAAATTTATTTTGATATGCTTATGTCAGTAATTATGACAAAGTGCAAGTTCTGTCAAAACTTAGGATGAGGTCATCATTTCTATGACTAATTTTTGTTTACTTTGTATTTTAATTAATTGCATAATATGATGCTTTCCCAATGATTGCCTATGTTTTGCCTATTTACTTATGTTTTAATAGGATAAAATTTCAAAATATAAGGAGGGAGCAAAAGCAGTCAAAAAACAGTTGTTGGTATTCTAGCATATGTAGAACATTGTGAAGCATAACACTTGTCAGAAAAAAAAACCTGCAAAGAACTCTTTTTAGGATTATATTTATAAGAAGAAAAAAGGCAAAATCTGGAAAGAACTCTTAAGTTACAAAATAGGAGACTAGTTAAATATTAATAATTTTATTTGTAGATATTTGAACATGCAGATATTTTCCAGACCAATAAGTACTAGAGATTTTTATATGTTCCATTAAAGGTGTGTTGTTAAATTAGGTTACTGTAGAATACTCAAGGATCTTAAAAATCTATACAGTTTGTGCTTTTATTATTTTATCAAAAATACCATTTCTAGGATTAAATATGTCTACTATCCTGCCCTGGCTATTTAACTTAATGAATTTACTTTATGCTTTTACTAAGTAGAGTTTTGCCTAACCATGTTTAGTTTATGCTAATATGTGGATCCCCTAAGGATATTGTTGCATAATGATGTTATTTTATTTACCTAATTTTCCCTTTATGTTAGCAACATAGATATGTACATTGAGTGTGTACATGCATAGATATGAACAAAATATCTAAACTACACTTCTACATATAAATTCCAAAAATCAAGAGTTTTTTATTCTTTAAAAATAACTTGATGTTGGGAGGGATAAAGGTGAAGTGAGGGGTGGGAGTGGGCACCAAGCACAGTCTGAATGTATGCCATTTTCAATATAATCCACATAAAAATAAAAAAAAGTAAAAAGTAAAAAGTAAAGAAAAATAAATAACTTGAGATATTTCGTTTTTAATTTCTAATTACAAACTAAATTTCATATACATAAAAGGTCCAGCACCACCAGTTTTCATTTCAGTCACCTAAACTATAAATTGTCTCAAATAAGAAGAAATGTAGCATAAAGAACTTTTAAATAGAGAAGATCTTGTTAATAATTACAGATTTTTATAAAACAGGACCTTCAGCTGTGGCTCTTAGAAAAATAACTTTCATTTGATATATATATAATTCTGTCATTACATGAATAGTGGATATTTTTATAAGTAATGATAGAATCTTCCTATTCAGTTTCTTTTGTGTTTTATCGTAATTCATTTTAGAACTGAGCACAGGAAAGCCTAACTCTGATCATTTTTTTTACCTAAGAAGTATGAAACCAGATAACAATCTACCTCACTGTATCTAATTTAAGAAAAACTGAAAACTAATCCAGTAAAACAACATTTCATAAAATTATAATGTTTTTCTTTTTTTTCTTATCTTCAGAATTCTTGGTTCAAGGAGTCCTTCAAAAGAAAAGTGTTTCCAAAAGAAAAAAAAATTTGGCTGATTACTGACAGTAACAAAGAGAATATTAAAATATCGAGTGCCCTTCATGCCAAGGAGAGTGATGGGGGACATTTGCTAATACCTACTGTCCAAAGTTCGTAGGATTTATAAACAAAGGTTGATTTTACATGAGTTCCAGCACATATATAAAAATTTGACTTTTTAAGAAACTTTTTCTATTCTTCATTATATGTGGTATTTATACATTCAAAGGTCTTTTGTGTTTACTCTGAATCAAAAAGGGGTTCATCATTTCTAAGAAAGTGTGTCAAAGTTACCAGGGTAAAAAGTGATATGGAAAATTATAATCTCCTAAAAGTTTTTAAAATCATGTTAAGAAGTATAGTTATTTTATAGAAATAAAAAATATTCAAAAAACTGGTCATGACTATTTACTTGAAACTGTAACCCGAACCTCTGCTTCCAAATGGTTTGCTATAAATGGTCTTTGTTGCTGTAGTGTTCCATTAAATTATAGCACTGGGCAAAGGAGGACAATTAGAACTTCAGAAATACCCTTGGTTTGCAGTAATAATTGGTGTGTAGTAGCAATTCCATTTTTTCTTGATAATTATGATCAATTGACTCAAAACGTAAGATATAGCTATACATATTCTTTTGTAAACCATGATCTAATTTGTTCTTTCAGAATCAGCTTGTTATTGATAATTTCTGCTAGTGACTTTATGTTTGGCATATATGAAAAATGACTAATATATAAGGAACAGAGGCTTATGATACTGGGCTAGTTATTCATGTGGCCTGTGCCTCTGAGACCTATTCCAACGTGGTTCATTCTTCATATTGAATTTCACTCAATGGAGTGCTGCAATGCATAATCTGATTTATAGCTTGTTATTATGTCATAAAATACCCTGATTAAAATATGTAGTACATATTACATGAAAATTTATGAGATTATTTTCAAAAGTTCAGTATCTATGAGAGCACTTTAGTAGACCAGAAAATGATTTTTAATGGAGAATAGCTAACTTAAATAGATGGTGTGAATTTTTAAATTTTTGTTTAAAAATGCATCGTATTTATACATGTTAATGGAGTACAAGATGGTAGAGGCACACATGCACAGATCACTCATATGGCTTCACTTCACACTCTATTGGATTCATTTGCTACTCTCCTTTAGGGTGTTTTAAGAGGGTGTTAGCCAGTTTTTTCTATTACAGATATCAAAATACATAACAAGAAATATTTGAAGGAGGAAAATATATTTTTGTTCTTGGTTTCAGAGGTTCAGTCCATGATCAGCTACTCAGATACATCATGATGACAGGGCATGGTGGAGAAAAGTTACTTAATTCATGGCAGCTTGGAAGAAGAGAAAGAATGTAACCAGGGACAAATATAATCATTAGACCTTGTCCCTAGAGACTCACTTTCTGAAGCATGTTCTACTTCTGAACCACAGCCTTGGGACATGGGAAAGTATGAAATGTTCCTCTCCTTAGTAGTGCCTTTTGATTAAAAAATGATGTATATTAATCAGAGAATATAATGCTTATCATAGGATATTATTTTGATATTATATTAGTAGTTAATAATAAACTTCTGATTTTTTCCATGGTTGCTTGTAAGAGGAAATGTTCTCTTGAAAAAGAACCTGGCCATCTGTCACCTTGCCTTGATGTATTAGTTCTTTGTATACTTATTGATGGATTAATTCTAGAAAAAATTGTAAGAGTAAAATGTAGCCAAAAAAGAAACTATAAAACGCTTGTCAAAACCGAAAGTAAATAGAGCAGTTTCACTCTCATTTGCGTCTGTGTGCTGTTTCTCTGCAGAACATCACTGATTCCTTGATCCACCGCTCGCAGACCCCCGACCCTTGCTAAGGCTGGACCCCAGCAAAAACCAAGTGACATTCAGAGGCAAGCCAATTAAATTCACTTCAGACATTCCAAACCAAGTCATGAAAGTCAGAAAGGTCTGGAGTAACATATTCCAAACTCTTAAAGAAAGAAAACAACCTTCAGCCCAAGATTTCCTACCCAGCAAAACTATCTCTCAGTTTTGAGGGGGAAATAAAAATCTTCCATGACAAAAGGAAGCTGAAAAATTTATGTATTTAAAACCAACACTAGAAAGCCAGGCGTGGTGGCGCACGCTTGTAATCCCCGTGCTTGGGAGGCTGAGACAGGAGGATCGCACGGGTTTGAAGCCAGCCTCAGCTACTTAGTGAGGCTCTCAGCAACTTAGTGAGACCCTGTTTTCAAATAAAATATAAAAAAGGTCTGGGAGTATAGCCCGGAGGTAGAAAGCCTCTGGGTTCCACCCCCAGTACCACCAAAAAAATAAAATAAAATAAAATAAAATAAATAAAACCAGCACTAGATAAAATACTCAAAAAGTTTAACTGCAAAGAAGAAATAAGTAATAAATGCAAGAACCAGAGAAATGATAATTTCCATAAAAAACAGCTAAGCAAAAAGAACAAACACTACCTCAAACAGAAGTTAATACTCAAAATGTTAGGAATTAAAAATCATCTATCAGCCCAGCGTGGTGGTACAGGCTGTGATCCCCGTGCTTGGGAGGTGGAGACAGAAGAATCGTGGAGGTTCAAAGCCAGGTTTGTTGGCTTAAGAGACCCTCTTGCATATATATATACATATATATATATATACATATATACATATATATATATATGTATATATATATATATATATATATATATATATATATATATATATATACATATATATATATATATATATCTGGGACTATAGCCCAGAGGTAGAAGGGTTTCCAGGAACCCCGGTACCACCCGGTACCACACACACACACAAAAAATAATCTATCAATAATTATCCTGAACATAAATTAACTCAACTTCTTTAATAAAAATACATAAGATGAAAAAATGGATTAAAAATCAGAACCTAAAAAATAGAAAAAATAGATTCTCTGGTAAGAAAAAAAGCAAAAAGAAATATTGAAATGTTATCTTTAAGTCATCAAAAGCTTGGTATCAGACAAATGAAACTGTTATGTGAGATTATCATTTTTAATTTTGGATAAATTGCTATAATACTAGATGTCAACTACTAAGCCAAGCATGGGAGGGAGGGATAGGGAGAGAATGGGGTGGGGATCGGGTGGGGGCTGACTGGGCAATGTGTGCATGTATGTCTACAAAAGTATGTATCCCACTATGATGTATGAATACAGTGCACCAATTAAAAATAAAAAATTAAAAAAAAATCAGAACCTATCTATCTGCTGCCTGCAACAAACACATCCTACTAGATAAGCAGTCACAAACTAAAAGTGAAAGGCTAAAGTAATGTAATCCATGCCAATGGTTCTGGAAGACATGTAATAGTAGCAACTATGATATTAGACAAGTTAGACTTCAAGCACAAGCTTATTAGAAGAAACAAAGCAGGTCAGTTTTACTGGTAAAAGAAACAGGCCAGCAAGAGGATATAACAATACTCAACATTTATGCCCCAAACATAGGTGCAGCCACTTTTATAAAATGAACCCTTTTTGAAATTAAGTCACATATAAATCCCAGTACAATAATACTTGAAGACATCAACACTTAGTCTCACACTGCTAGATACATTTTCTAACCAAAAGGTCAGTAAAGATGCCTCAGATCTAAAGAACATAAACCAAAAAACCTATAAAACACATATAGAATATTCCACCTAATTACAGCAGAGTTCACTTCTTTCTCAGTTGCTCATGGAATATTCTTCAAAATAGATCACACCCTGGGCCACAAAGTGAGCACTAGAAAATTAAAAACTTATGACATACTCCTCTGTATCTTTTCAGACCACAATCAATGAAGCTAGAAATAAACTATAAGATTCAGAGTAACCACATAAACATGTGGAGATTGAAAATCACACTTTTGCCTGGGCGTGGTGGTGCACGCTTGTAATCCACATGCTTTGGAGGCAGAGACAAGAGGATCATGCAGGTTTGACGCCAGTCTCGATGGTTTAAGAGACCCTGTTTCCAAATAAAAAATATAAAAAATAGGTCTGGGAATGTAGCCCAGAGGTAGAAGGGTTTCCAGAAACCCCAGTACTACACCCGAAGAAGAAGAAGAAGAAGAAGAAGAAGAAGAAGAAGAAGAAGAAGAAGAAGAAGAAGAAGAAAAGGAAATCACACTTTTGAACAAAAATTGAATCATAGAAGAAGTAAGGGGTGAAATTAAGAAATTTCTAGAAACAAATAAAAATAGAGATGCAATATTTCAAAACCTCTAGGAAACTGTGAAGGCAGTATTAAGAAGAAAATTTATAGCACTGAATGCTCCCATAAGAAAAACAGAAACCACCAAATAAACAACCTAATGACATACCACAAAGTTTTGAAAAGAAGAAACAGTCTAACCCCAAAACCAGTAGAAGGATATATATATATATATATATATATATATATATATATATATATCAGAGCAGAAATCAATGAAACAGTAATTTAAAAAATGCAAAAAATGAACAAAACCAAAAGCTGGTTTCTCAAAAATAAAAATAAACAAGATAGATAAACCATTAGCCCTAACCAAGAAAAAGAGAAAATCAAAATCACAAAGATAAACGATGAAAAAGAATATATTACCACTGACAGTGTAGAATTCCAAAAGATTATCAGAAACTACTTTGAAAAATTATACTTCACCAAAATGAAAAATCTAGAATAAATTGACAACTTTCTAGATAAATACAACCTTCCTAAACTGAGCAAATAGTATATAGAAAATTGAAAGCAAACAATAACAGAGATTGAAGCAACAATAAAGAGCCTATTACCAAAAAAACCCCCAGTAACAAAAACCATGCACATTGAAGTCACATTACCTGACTTCAAACTATACTTTTAAGCAATAGTAAAAAAATAAAATAAAATAACAGCATGGTATTGGCACAAAAACACAGACAAATGGAGCAGAATGGAAGACTCAAAAACAAACTCACACACTTACAATTGATTTTTTAAAAAGGGACCAAACATACACTGGAAAAAAAGATAGCCTCTTCAACAAATGGTGAAGTCAAAACTGGTTAACCACTAGAAAATGGAAATAAACTCCACTTTCTCACCCTGCACAAGAATCAATTCAAAATTGGTCAAAGACTTGGAAATTAGACCAGCAAACTTAAAGTTCCTTGAAGACAGAATAAGTTCAACACTTCAACACATAGTCATAGGTAAAAACTTTCCCCAATGACCCCCAAAGGCACAAGAAACTACAAGGTGGATAAATATGGGGATTGCATTAAACTGAAGAGCTTCTCTACAGCAAAGAAAACTATCAAAAACCTCAAAAAAGAGCCCACAGAATGGGAGACTTTTTTTCCCCCAAATATTCCTCCAATAAAAGACTAATATCTAGAATATACAAAAAAACTCAAGAAACTCACAGTTAATAAAGCAATCTAATAAAAATTTGGGAAGTGAATTTAATAGACATTTCACAAAAGAAGAAATTCAAATGGCCAATAAATGGATGTAAAAATATTCAACATAATTAGCAATTAAAGACATAGAAATCATAACTACTCTGAGATTTCACCTAACTTTAACTAGAATGGCAATCATTAAAACACAAGTGCTGGCTACAATGTGGAGAAGCAGAAACTCTGATATATTGTTGGTGGGATTGTAAATTAGTACAACCATTTTGGAAAACAGTATGGAGAATCCTCAGAAGAATGGTAATGTACCTACCATATGATCCAGGAATACCACTTCTGGGTATCTACCCAAAATAATGGAACCAAATATAATATAATCACACACACGCACACACACACACACACATACACACACACACGCACACACACATATATAATACATATACGTCATATATGAATTATGACCAAAATGACCTATTTCAGAAATGTAAAGTTGGCCGGGCATGGTGGCACACGCTTGTAATCCCCACTCTTGGAAGGCAGAGACAGGAGGATCGCGCAGGTTCGAAGCTAGCCATGAGCACTGGCTTAGGAGACCCTGCTTCCAAATAAAAATGTAAAAATAGGTCTGGGAGTGTAGCCCGGAGGTAGAAAGGCTTCCAGGAACCCCAGTACCACCAAAAAAAAAAAAAAAAAGAAAGAAAGAAATGTAAAGTTGGCTCAACTTTGGAAATAAAGTATTGCAATTGATTTGTTGATCACAACATTCTGTTACACATTTGTGTCTATAATGTCCTTTCTTTCAACTACTAAACTCATGTTCTAATAAAATAATTACATAAATGTATTTTTGTCATTGTTGATAAAGTATATTTATTTATGTATGAGAATGTTTCCACTAATTTATCTTTCTTTTGATTATGCATTGTATTTTCTGATTAGTTTTATGACATATATATGTGTGTATATATATATATATATATACACATATATATGTATGTATAAATATTTACCATGAATTATGCACAAAACACAGAGGGACAAAAAGTCACATATACTGAAGAATATACATATTTTGAAAAATAGAAAAGTATTAATAAAAAGTAAACTATATTTTGCTTTGCTTTAAGTTTTTAATTCTGTTCTTTATTATGGAAGCAGTAAGTGCAAATATTTTTTTGTGTGTAGAAGTTTTTGGTAAAGGACTTAAAGATTTAATAAAGTTTAGATCATTTTTAATAGACCAGGTCTTAACTCTTGTACAATTCTGTTCATCAGGGTTTCTCAAATAAAAAGACTAATATACATTATCACTTTAAATATTTTGTGTCTATTGAATTATTGGTATTGTATCACACCAAAAATATTCAGGATTTCATGAACTTATAGTTCATTGTGTGCTTGCTCAGTTTTTAAAAAATGCTATTTTGAGGTATAAATTATAAATACAAAAGTAATTTACTTTTGTATTTTTGGCTACTTCAGACTCTGGTTCTGGCCATTTGTAATGTTATCAAATAATTTCTCTTTTTTCCTACCATATAAATTCTGTCATGTCTAACCCTAATATTATTAAGTCAAATCCAAGCTATTGTTAAATATCTATTTTTCTACCTTCTAAACCCATCTCAAATCTATTTTTTATTAACTTCATCTCCCTAGACATATATATATATATATATGAGCAGGTACTGTAGACAACTAACAACTATTCTTGTATCCTATATATATATATATATATATATATGTGTGTGTGTGTGTGTGTGTGTGTGTGTGTGTGTGTGTATGTATGTATATATATATGGCCACATCATTCTCTTACAAAAATTCTCTTAATAGTTTCTGCCGCATTAAAAAAGACACAAAAAATATTCAGTCATAATCATGGTGTACCTGAGTAATCTATTTCCTAGTTTAAACCTACCTTTGCTGCTTCTCAAAAATAGGTAAATAAATGCATACAAAATTAGGAAAGAGTTTATTTTTGCAGGCTATTTACATTTAAGTTTATATTTACCTAGTATTAGAAAGTCCTCTCAAATATGACTCATCTCTGACTTCATTTATGGATTTTTTTAGAATTGCCTTGTAAAATAGCGCTGCATCATTAGCTAACAATTGATCCAGTTTTTATTATTGTCTCTCACTTCACTTTTATTATCTAACTGACATTTTACTTTCAATCCCTCTACTTTCTTGTGCTCTAACTGTGACATTTTCACACTGAGTTGTAGTACTTCATGTTTTACTTTTTGTTCAAGAGTAAACTCCTCGCATGCTTGGAGACCTGAATACTTTCTCTCCCTCTCTCTCTCTCTGCAATTCTTATGGAATAGCAACCCCTATGTTACCAAAAAACTTGTAGAGAATCTTTACCTCTTTTCTTGCTTAAAGTTTGATAACAGAAAAATACCCTCCACTTAATAAACATTCAATAAATATGTTCTTAATTTATTTACTAATTAATGTTTTATATCTATCAAAATTTGATAGTTGCAGAATGGAGCTGCATTAAATCTTTCCATTATTAATCATCCCACTGATAATTTTTCATATCATTCTATATGGCTTCAAAAGAAAGTCATATTTTTGGCAATCTTTATTTTTTATTTTGAAGCAAAGTTTCAAAATATCACAATATGGCATTTATTCTGGTACTAGGCGTAATAGCTATTTTTATTCAGAGGCTGTATAAGAAAAACATGTATAAACTGAGTAATATTAAAATATAAAATATGTAGCCACTAAACATTAGGTAAATGTTGAGAACTTGAAATGTGGCTAGTTATAATTAAGATGTATAATAAGTATAAAATATAGAATGTATTTTGAAAACTTCTGAGTAAGATGTTTGGTTCATGTAAATCTGGTTGATAGCATGATTATATATGGTAAGTCAAATTTTTATAAACTTGTTTAGCAAAATATTATTATAAAACAACAAATACATTTAAACTCTTCAATCAGAATGAAGAAAAATGTTAAAATACATATCTTTCAATATGTATTCATATTTAAATTCTATGAAAAGATTGTTATATTGTTGATTGTTGTATATGTATATGTCTCAGTGAATCTCTGAAACATAACCGGTTTACCATTGATTTTTTTCAAGTGAATACAAACAATACTGACTTTATAGAAAAAAATGAAAGCTGAGGAAGATGAAGAGTTCTATAACAGCATACAATTTTCTTTCAGGGAGCATGGTGGACTTTATTTGTGATAGGCACTGCAGAAAAATTTCAAAATACCAGTTTTTGAGATATCTGAATATCTCATTCAAAGTATTGTACTTTGAATTTTTTAAAGGCAGATTTTCAATATAAGGGTAAAATAGGAAAATGTTTTTTGTTTGGTTTAAATTTTATTGGTGTGATATAATTATACATAGTAGTGATAGTCAAAGTGATACAATCATGCATGCATGCATCATCTCTTAGTATGGTTACTTCCTAATTTCATACCACTACCTCCTCTTTCTTCCCCATACATGTTATGAGGGTTGTTAGTGATACCTTCATGTATGGATACAGTAGTATTTGATCTATTTTATTTCTCAAACGTTTATTCCTCCTCCCCTTCTGCCTCTCCCTATTTGTTTCCAGTATTCAGTTGGTCCCAATCCTTAGTGTCATGAAGTTGTGAAATGGGGAAATCTTCAAGATGCCTTATTACTTAGTTCAAAGATTATGTAGTATCATTTTGGACTGCCTCATGTCTTAAGATACATTTCTCAATAAGATCTAAAAGAAATTTCAAAAAATATTTTGACTACTGTACCATCTATTTAGTTATCTTTCTTGATTTCATACTAACAGGACTAAATATATTGTTAGAAAGTTTATATGCATATTCCTAAGGCTTGGAAAAAAATCTCTCCATCAAATTCTAATGAAAAGCCTTCAGACAACAGACATCAAGATTTATTTTTTGTACATCAGCTATGTATAAATTGATTCTGAATACAAAATTATGAAAAACTTTTCTGGTCTTCAGAAAGATGCCTTTATTAGAAACAAAGCAAAAGTTCACCTAGATTTTAAAGGCTTTCTGGAATCACACAAGAAGCTTATGGAGTAACTAAATGGGGGCTAAAGTCACCCTTTTGGAGTCTATCTGGATACCCATTCTATCTTTGGTACAACTCACAATTCCACATAGAGTGTTGCAGCTGTATTGGCAGTTAAGCGAGGTGCATATTTCTGTTCAGGAGAATTACTGTGAATCACAGTAAAGGGAAACATCCATTTCTTGTAAAGCCTTCCACAGATGCTCATCTCCCTGGGGTTAGTGAGTCTGTTTTTAATTCTCATGCCAAAAAGAGAGCTCAATATTACTTGCTATGATACTATCTTCAACATAAGAAATCAATCTTCTATACAAACTGCCAGAATATTTATTCAGTTTATTATATTCAAGAAAAGTACTACTAATAATGTGATTCTAGAGAAAAAAATGAAATGGGCCCTTACCCTAACCTGTTTTCCAGAAATGGAGCCAGGAGTGGTGGTGCATGGCTATACTCCCAATAATTGAGAAGCTGAGACAGGAAAATCTCAGGTTTGAAGCTAATTTGCATTAGCAAATTAGCCAGATCCTTAGAAACTTAGTGATACCCATTTTTATTCTTTTATTTTTTTAATTTTTGGTGGTACTGGGGGTGGAACCCAGAGACTTTCTACCTCCGGACTATACTCCCAGACCTGTTTTCTATTTTATTTAGAAACAGGGTCTCACTAAGTCGCTGAGAGCCTCACTAAGTAGTTGAGGCTGGCTTCAAACCTGTGTGATTCTCCTGTCTCAGCCTGTCAAGGGCTGGAATTACAAGCGTGCGCCACCACGCCTGGCTTTAGTGAGACCCATTTTAAAATGAAAAGTAAAGCCAGATGCACACACTTGTAGTCCTTTACTTGGGAATCTGAGACAAGAGGATTGCAGGTTCAGAGCCAGCCCCAGCAACTTTGCAAGGCTCTAAGTGACTTAGTGAGAACCTTATTCCAAACAAAAAATAAATTAATAAGTCTGGGGGTATATCTCAGAGGCAGAAGTTCCCTGGGTTCCATCTCCATCACCACAAAAAAGTAAATAAAAAATATATAAAAAATTTTAGTTTAGAGCTAGAGACCTTGTTCAGAGGTAAAATGCCCTTAACAATCATTATTTAAGTAATTATATACTATAGCCCTATATACTTTGACCTAGTAACTTCTAATTTTAATAGATACGAGAAAGATAAATAGTTATAGGTATCTTTGGCTTCCCTAGTGAACACAGATTACTGTAATTTCTTATTATTTTCCTCTGAAGAATTTCAGAGAACAAAATCATGCTTCATAAAAGGCAGTATGATGGTAAAAACAAAAATGAAACTGTAGCCCTTTATCTCCCCATGTCTGTTCCATGGGTGACTAAATATTATATTCACAAGGAAGTATAAACTATACACAGCTATAGAGTAAAACTTAGAGTGACTGCTCTCAAATCAGCAACATTTTGATTTTTGCATACTTGAATAAAAATTAAATTTAAAGCTAGAAATAACTATTTTCTGACTATTTGACATCCCTTCCCCCTTTTTTACTAGTGCTATCATACATAATTCTGTATGTCTCACTTGCCCTTTTCTTTCCAATCACAGGCAATAAATAATCTTACTTTTATTTTGTTTCAACTCTTATTTCCAATCAAATTTCCACTAATATGTTTTGAAGCTAACTATTTACTTTTCCCTGGATCACTGCTCTTAGCAAAGGGAAAAATAATAATAAAGAAAAGAAACTCAACAAAACAGTTCAGTACAAAATTCTCAAATGTGTATTCTGTGTCTTTTTTGAATACAAGAATCTGAAGAAACAGGTCTTTGTTAGCATGATTCTTAACACACTATTCCCACACCACCTTTTGAATGCCAAACTTTTTGTGCATTAAATAAACATGAAATGGCAACACACTTGCAGAATTTGAATTTCTTTTCAGTTTCAATGGGAAGCCTTTGTTGCTCTTGGCTTCATCTCAGATTTTAATCAAGCAAGCTGAGAACTGCACCAGAGACTACCAACAGTCACTGCATGCCCTCCACAATCCCCAGAAAAAGGTAAAAAAGAGAGACCAAGAGAGTACCTGACCTTTCTTTGGGTTGTTCTGGGCATCACATATAATCCAATCATTGACTTATCATTATAGTTTCAATTACTGATAGAAATAAATTTAGGGAATCTTTGAGGTGAGAAAAAACAGGTTTCATTTTCCAGAGTTTTAGAGAACATGTATTATAGAATTAAAACAGAAAGTCCACCATGGAAGAGTAGTGAGCCTCTACCTGACCATAGTATGGATGCATTCTCAAAGCAGAGTTGCCTCTTCTTACAGAAAAGATGATCATTTACAGACACTCATCCCTCAGAATCATGGAGGTCAGGGGAACATAATAACGTGTCTAATTTACTTCTGACTTGCTCTCTGCAGTGTTGCTAAAAAATAAAAAATGCATCTTTTCTAAATTTGGGATGTTTCATTTTACTTTCTCAATTTTAGAATCTGGTAGTAATATGTGATATTGTTCTTTCTTTTTCTTCCCTTGACTATCTCAAAATTGCTTCTTTTTTCTTTTAAAATTTTTGGTGTATTGTTATCATATATCATTATAAGTTACAAAATAATAGAGGCATGCAATCGCACATCTCACTTTTAGCCCTTCCCCAGTTCTGTTGACAAATGTTTTGAGTGTCTCTAAGCACCATCACCTTTTGTATATTTTTGAATATTTTTATTAAATTTTTCTAGAATTTTTCAAAGGTTAACAAAAGAAATGGGAGAAAATAGAAAGAAAGGAGAAACATTTGTTCCAAACAAACTGCCCAGAAACAAGGTTTAATCATAGATGTTATACAAGCTCAGTGAAGGCTGAGTGGTGTATCATAGGGCACCAAAGATTTTCCATCTTTCTGTCTGGAAGAGGAGTGTCTGTAGAACTTGAATCAATAGCAGCGGAGATACTGAAATCGCTTTGAATATTTGTGTTTTTTAAATGTCTCTCTCCCTTTTCTTTCTCTTTCTCTCTCTCTCTCTCTCTCTCTCTCTCTCTCTCTCTCTCTCTCTCTCTCATGGGAACTTATTAAGCTAGGAGGGACTTAAAATGCAATGAAGATTTTAATAGCATAAATTTAAGGACCACTGAAGGCACAGTAAAATATAAACAGATAAGATATTTATCTATGGACCCTTAATTTTTAACTTAATAATCTAAATTATGTAAGCCACCACTTTTTCTCCATCTATTCTGATATCTACAATGTCTTGTGAATATCAAAGAAGAAAACACATAAAAATGGCAGCTAGATGAGAACTGTAACTAGAATCAGAGTTAAATAAGCTAAGCAAGTGAAACAAAGGATATCAATCCTACAGAAATATATGCTCTTTAGCCAGGTATTATGGCTCATGCTTGTAGTCCCAGTACATGGAATGCTGAGACAGAAAAATTTCATGTTCACCTGGCATGATGGTGCATGCTTGTAATCCCTGCACTTGGGAGGCTTCGCACAGGTTCAAAGCCAGCCTCAGCTACTTAGTGAGGCTCTCAGCAACTGAGACCCTGTTTCCAAATAAAATATAAAATAGGTCTGGGAGTATAGTCTGGATGTAGAAAGCCTCTGGGTTCCACCCCCAGTACCACACACACACACCAAAAAAAAGAATATTATGTTCAAGGCCAGACTCAGCACCCAAATGAGACCCTCAGCAACCTAGCAAGATCATGTTTTAAAATAAAAATAAGCCAGGCGTGGTGGCGCACGCTTGTAATCCCAGCATTCGGGAGGCTGAGACCTGGAGGATCGCGGTTTGCGGACAGCCTCAGCTACTTAGTGAGGCCCTCTGCAACCCAGTGAATTCAGGGCATAAGAGCTCTGAGGTAGAATTCCCCTAGGTTTAACTTTAAGAAAATAAGGAGAAAGAAGGAAAAAAGAGAAAGAAAAAGGAAGGAAAGAACAGAGTAATCATTTCTCAAAGTAACATATTAGTCTTCTGAGAAAGTTTCAGACCTATTTGGTGGCATACTATTATAAATCCTCAGGGATTTAGAAGTGTGAACTCTGTGGTCTCACCACCTTCAACGTCATATGAACCGGAAGAGTTTTTTTTTGTTTTTGTTTTTGTTTTTGGCGGTACTGGGGTTCCTGGAAGCCCTTCTACCTTCGGGCTACACTCCCAGACCTATTTTATATTTTTTATTTGGAAACAGGGTCTCTTAAGCCAGTGTGGCTGGCTTCAAAACAGCGCGATCCTCCTGTCTGCCTCCCAAGCTCAGGGATTACAAGCGTAGGCCACCACGCCTGGCCCAGAAGAGCATCTTTAAAATGTAAATGTATGAGGAAAATTAGCAAGGCAATCAACAAACATTATACAAAAAGTATTCCTTGATACCTGGTATTTTGTCTATGATTTTTTTTTTCAAGGAACAATTCAAATTTAGTAATTCTATTTGAAAAAAAATATTTGTGAAAATTATATCTGTAAGTTACTAGCATCTACTAGCACCCAGAGTATAAACTTTTCAATAATGATTAAGATTCTGGACTTTGGTGATAGAAGTTCAATCTCTTCTACTTATTAGTTACCTGACCTTTGATAACTTACTAGGGGGAAATAAAGGGAAAACGGGGCTGGGGGGGAGAGGGCACCAAGTACAGTTTAAATGTATACCATTTATTTTCAATAAAAAATATATATAAAAAACTAAAGAGAACACACAAAATATAAGAAAATATTTCATTTTAATGGATTAGAAAAATTAATAGTGTTAAAATGTCCTTATTACCCAAAGCCAAGCATAACAAAACAACAAATTATCTAATATAAAAATGAACAAAGCTAGGCATGGTGGCACACTTTTTAATCCCCGCACTTGGAGGTGGAGGCAGAAGGATCATGCTGGTTTGAAGCCAGCCTCGCTGGTTTAAAAGACCCTCTTTCCAAATAAAAATAGAAGGGTTTCCAGGAACCCCAGTACCACCAAAAAAAAAAAAAAAAAAAGAAGAAGAAAGAAAAATAAATAAATAAAAATGAACAAATCATTTGAATAAATGCTTTCTAAAAAGAAATTGTAGAAAAGCCAAGAACTGGGAATGTGTTTGGTAGAGCTTTTGCTTTATATATGTGAGGCCTGGGAGTGATCTCTAGAATTTAAAATAAATAAACAAATGGTCATCAACTACATAAAAATGCTCATTCCTAATCATTAGGGAAATTTAAATAAAAGCTGCAATGAAATAGAATCTCACTATAGTTAGAATGGAAAACAGTTAAAACGAATGTAAGAAATGCTGGTGATAAAGTGGACAAAAGAAGACTAATTTACATTTCCATCACATCATTGAGTGCAACCATTATAATAATAATGGTTATATATATAACTCATAATAATAATAATAATAATAATGAGTGCAACCATTACTATAAGAAGTATAGAAGTTTCTATAAACACTAAAATATAAGTATCGGGATATTTCACTATTTGTCATTTATTAAAATAAAATAAAATAATTTTTCTAAGATATACCTGCACTTCTGTGTTTACTGCAGCACTAATCACAATTGTCAATCAAGTTTCCATCATCAAATTTATGGATAATAAAAATATCTACATAATCAATTGTTGTTCAGCCATAAAAAGGATAAAAATCTGTCATTTGTAGCAAAAGGTTATGGGACAAGTGAAATAAGTCAGGAACAAAAAGATCAATGCTGCATGTTTTTACTTGTGGAAGCTAAAAAAGAGGATGCCTTAGAAATAGGGAGTAAAATTTTGGTCAGTAGAAGATAGGAGGTGTAAGGGGTGTGAAAAAGAGTAATGAATGTGTAGCAACAGAGAGATAGCTAGGAAGAATTGGTTCCAGTGTACAGAAGTAAATTTAGTCTATGATAATTTTACATAAAAATAAATAGAAGTCTTTAAAATTTTCCATCGACAAAAATGACAAATTGTTTGAGAAATAGAAATACTGATCATCCAGATTTGATCATTACAAATTATAGACATGTATTGAATTAAACTATACCCCTTAGATATGTAAAAATATCTCCTCAGTTGAATTGTGTAGGATTATGCTAGTGAATTTATTCACTGTGCTTAAAATCTTTACATGTTTTATAGACTTAAAATAATAAAATAAAATAATATTTATTGTAAAAGCATATCTCTGAGACTATATTTATTTTTTACTTTTTATGTTGTTTATTTCAAAAGTAGAGATAATATTAAAATAATGAAATGGCATAACTTTTAATATTTGGACCTAACAGAATTAATCTTATGTTAAAACTTTAATCATAAATTATAACAGCTTAGTATAAATGTAATGGCAAAATAGAATTTGAATTTTGAGGATGATCATTTTATTAAGGAATTATAAGTTTATATATTCTTTATTTTTTGTAAACATTGAGAAGTAGGATTATTTATGTCAAAAACCAGCTTTTTTGCTGCATTTTTTTCTTTAAAGAACAGTGAGAATATGTGCCAGTCACATATGTGCATGCATACACATTTACAGATAATAAGCCCATAAAGCATCTCCAAATCAAAAGAAGCAAAATGAAGTGACATTTAGGAGGTGAAGTCTTAATTTAGGCACCACAGTGATTAGAGTGCTTTAATACCATAATAACTGATAAATAGACTATGTGTCAGACATTTCATTCCTTTTTAATCAAAATTCCTAGTCAGCTAAATTAATCACCCCCTTGGGGTACAGTAGCATATTTCTAATTCAGTCATATAATATTAATAACAAAAAATTCTGGGAACATTATTTATGTTCTTTGTAGTTAATTGTCATAGAGGCTTAAAGAGACAAAGCAGAAAGAGGGATGCTACCTTGACAGTTGCAAGCAGTACCAATAAGTGTGGTTTAAGTTGAGGCTTTAAACCTTGAACCAACACTGAAAAATCACCCACTTCAATTCTCTCCCATATGAGAAACCTCTTCAGTGGGATCTGTGTTGTATGCTCAGTCAGTCTGCCTGGACACTTCTGATTTAACTTCATAACTACCCTTAGATATGTAAAAATATCTCCTCAGTTGAATAGTATAAGATTATGCTTGTGAATCTACTCACTGTGCTTAAAATCTTTAACAAGCTTTATAGACTTAAGATAATAAAATAAAATTATGTTTATTGTAAAAGTTTATCTCTGAGACTATTTTTTACTTTTTTTTGTTGCTTATTTCAATAGTAGAGATAATATTAAAATAATGAAATGGCATAACTTTGTGTGTGTGTGTGGTTCTGGGGTTCCTGGAAGTTCTTCTACCTCTGGGCTACGGTCCCAGACCTATTTTTTTTTATATATATTTTTATTTGGAAACAGGGTAACTTAAGCCAGTGCGGCTGGCTTCGAACCTGCGTGATCCTCCTGTCTCTGCCTCCCAAGCGCGGGGATTACAAGCATGTGCCACCACGCCTGGCTGAAATGGTATAACTTTTAATAGTTGGACGTAACAGAATCAATCTTATGTTAAAACAAAACTTTAATCATTAACTATAACAGCTTAATATAAATATAATATATGTCAAAATAGAATTTGAATTTAGAGGATGATCATTTTATTTCGGAATTATAAGTTTATATATTTATGTATGCTGAGAATCAGGAACTAGATAAGCACATAAATGACACATATAAATGAGAGAAAGATTGGGGCAGGAGCAGTTGCAAATATAAAAGGAATAAAATAAGGAAGTAATTTGAGGTAACAAAGTGGAACCAGTATCCATATGGCCGCTGCTTTAAGAATATTAAACAAAAACATTTACTCAAATACTTCAGTTGGTGACTAACAATATACAGCTGAGATAAAGGGCAAAAATAGCAAGCCCAAGAGAAATAAGACAACCTAAGATTCTGGACAATTCACAGGTCTCTTTCCAAAGCGGTTGAATTCAGAGAAATACAGCAACATATGCATACCTATGTTCATAGCAGAACAATTTGTAATAGCCAAAATATGGAACCAACCCAGATCACCATCAACAGATGAATGGATAGCAAAACTGTGGGAAATACACACAATGGAATTCTATTCAGCCATAAAGAAGAACAAAATTATATCATTTGCAAGAAAATGGAAAGCCCTGGAGAACATTATGTTAAGTGAGATCAGCCAAGCACAGAAGGAGAAGTTACATATGTTTCCTCTAATATGCCCAAACTAGGAAACACAAAGGATACCAGTGGGACTCCTGATAATGGAGGGGAAATACCAGCAAAGTCTGAATGGAAAGATAGGAGAGGAGGAAGGCTGATCTTGATTAATGAGGGTCTACATCTGAACATGTATAAAATTATGAATAAGACATGGTTAACCTGGACAACCATTGGTGGGGGGAGGGAAAACGGGGGTGGGGGGGAGAGGGCACCAAATATAGTTTAAATGTATACTATTTATGTTCAATAAAAAAATTGTTAAAAGAAAAAAAGACAACCTATATTCCTAGAGCCTCCTTGATCAGTCATATGGGAAATGTATGCACAATACAAAATACAAAACCGCAAGTCACCAAATATTTAGGGCAAACATTCAAAACAAATATGCAATAAAAATTGACAAGAAACACCAAATTTTCCATGAGACAGGAAGATCACAGGTTTGCTGCCAGCCTCAGATATTTAATGAGGCCCTCATTAACTTAATGAAACCCTATTTTAAAATAAAGACTAAAAAATAAAGCTGGGGTATAGCTCAGAGGTAGAGTGCCCTTGAGTTCAATTCCCAGTAACACAACACACACACACACACACACACACACACACACACACACACACTATGATTTTAAATATATATGGCTATTATTTTGTTTCAAATAAATTTTTGAATCTTTGTTCATAAAAGATATATTAGCCTATAGTTTTCTTTTCTTGAGGTATCTTTATTTGGTTTTGGTATTAATGTGATACTAGCCTCATTGAAGGAGTTTGAAAGAATTCCATCTCTTGTAAATTTCCTGAAACATGTTGTGAAGTATTTAGTTCTTCTCTGTAAGAATTGTAGAATTCAGTGAAAAACCAGTCTGGGGCTGGGCTTTTATTTTTATTATTTATTTTTATTTTTATTATTTTGCAGGTCTGGGAATGGAACCCAGGGGCATTCAGCCTTCAAGCTATATCCCTGCTCTATTTTTTATTCTTTATTTTGAAATAGGGTCTCACTAAGTTTCAAAGGGCCTAACTAAGTAGCTGAGGCTGTCCACAAACCGCGACAGACACTACTGTTGGTGGTCTTGCAGTGATCGCTAGATACCCTGCATAGTGGGGCAAACTGCTGACCTTAGGTACTGCAAGAGTGTCTGATAATTCATGCTTTTGTTGTGCCTGTCACTGTAGCCCTTACCTCTGCCAGAGTGGTTTGAAAACTCACAGACACAATAGGTTTTTTCATTGCCACAAAAGCCCCTATAGCTGAACAAGCTACCTCTGTGACAGTTTGCCAGCTCATGGTCTCAACAGGCTCTGTTGTAACTGCTCATGTCCCTGCAGAAAGAGTTTGTAGTTTTTTAAGTTTCACTGAGTTCAGTTCCAGGCACTGAAATTTTCTGGTCAATTTCTCTGGGTGTTCTAGAGAGTCACTGTCTTGAGGTTTTCAAGAATAGAGATAAGAACGTTTTTGCTTTTGTGTTTGGTATTGGTTCTTTGCATTCACTGGCTCAATAATACTTAACTTTTATTTTTCTGGAGTTTGTCTCTGAAAGCTGCCAGGCCTGGCAGCTGCCACCTCCAGTGCAGAATCACCAAGATGGTGTCTTCCTCCACTCTCCAACCATCAGGTGAGACATGTGGGACTCTTTTTAGACCTCTGCTATCTTTGCTACATCCAATTAACTATGCTTAAGTTGCCTTTCTTCTCGTGATTTCTAATTGCTTTCCTTCTCTTGTCAAGTATTCTTAATACTGGTTGTGTTCTGAAATTCAGAGCACCTGAAATACACTACCTTTCTCTATTCTGCCATCTTTAATTATCTCTAGTTTATATTTTAAAACTATTATATTCAAGCTCAGGTTATGTCGGAAATACATCCTGAATCATTTATTCAGAATTCGCTCTAGTTTTCTGTTTCTTATATAGTATAACAATTTTTGCAAATTGCTATTAATAAAATCATGAAATATTACTTATGTATGTTCTTCTAATCTAATAATTTACTCTATAAAACTTAAGGAATCTAGGATTGGCTAAAAGTTTAGCTATCACTTTTCTTAAATGAATAACATTTCATAAATATTTGGGCATGGTGGTACTTGCTTGTAATCCCAGTACTTGCGAGGCTGAAACAGGAGGATTGTGCAGTTTTGAAGCCAGCCTCCACTACTTAGTGAGGCTCTCAGCAACTTAGTGAGACCCTGTTTCCAAATAAAATATAAAATAAGTCTGGGCGTGTCGCCTAGAGGTAGAAAACCTCAGAGTTCCATCTCCAGTAGCAAAAAAAATTATTTTTCATAAGTAATACCTCATATTAACATGTCATGAATTGACTTATATTTCCTGAAGGTTATATGTGACCCCTTTTAAATTTGTTTTTATATAAACACAGCTTCTCATCTTCTGAATTTTCACTTTGTTTTTTTCTATATAATATGTACATAATTAATTTAGGCCTGGAGACAAAATCATTCAATAATGTAAGTATCATCTGTCTGGTTCTTCCAAAGAATAACAACAAATTTTAACTCGAACTGACTTTATTCTTGAATCACAGACATTAAATCTAAACATGAGAAACAGCAGAGCCCTAAAATCTTAGCAGATTTATTTAATAAACAAAAATGTATTTAAGAAAGACATTTTTTAATTTGACAATATTAAGCTGAATATCAAGTAATATAAATTAGAATCAAGAAATACATTTTGTGCAGTTTCTTTGTGTAAAAAAAAAAAAGTAAGTATTCTTCCTAGTACAGCCTAGCATTGTGGCTCAAGTAAAATCCTCTTTCAAAATTGAATAAATAAAATAAGGCATAGGTATGGCTTGGAGGTAAAATGCCTCTGCATTTAATCCCTAGTATTAGAAAAAGTACAAACATTATTATTGTGGAATATAGATCCCTAGCCCTAATTCTAATTTTAGCACTTTTCATTTCTATATTCTAAAGAAATTTTCAGACTTCCCTAATTTTTAATGTTTGTATATGCAGAAGAAATGTTAATATAACATTTGAAGTGGTTTAAGTAGTAAACGTACTAATTATACTTACAAACAAAATATATTGCTAAAATTAAGGTATAGTACACAAAATATTTTTATTATTTTATTTTTTAAAAAATGTATCGCCCCTCTTCTATAAATAAGATTCTCCAAATAAATGTTAGTAGGTCATATTACTTTGACAAATGTCTTATGATATGACTACAGCAATTAAAAAGAGTGTGTTATTTAATCTCTCCACTTGCATTAATTGATTTGAATTTTCGTCCAGGCACTTAAATGATTACAATCAAAATAATAAATTTAGTGAGCAAAAAATAAAACTACCTTTTCTTTAAAAAAAAAAAAGATGTATTAGTTGCCTGATATTCCACTTCCCCACATAATTGTGCTTTAGCATACACAGGGGATTGTTTCAGATCCTCCACAAATATTCAAATCTTGCATATAATCTCTGCACATTTTTGAGTACTTTAAATTAGCTCTAGATTATTTAAAATACTTAACAGAATATAAATATAATACAGATAGTTTCTTTACTGTATTGTTTAGATAACACAGACAGAAAAAATCTGTACATACTCCATACAAATGCATTTCTCCCAAACATTTTCAATACACAGTTGGTTGAATCTATGCATGCAGAAACTCTGAATAAGAAAGCCAACTTTATATTTTTCCAGTGGCAGCCAATGTTATTCTTATGGATTTTAATGCAACAACTTAAGATACATGTGGCTAGAAATGTTAGAAATTTATTTGACTGTGATATCACTGTTTTACATTTTTAAAATTTTTCTTTTTTTTTTTTTATCTGTAGTTCTGAGGATGACAATGTGGAGAGTTCTACCTCTGAGGTATACCTCCAGTCCTATTTTGTTTTGAAATAAGACTGAGTTGGGGAGGACTAAGTTTCTGAGACTGGCCTTAAACCTGAAATCTCCCTTTTCTCAGTCTCCCAAGTACTGGGTTTATAGCATGTACCACCAGATCCAGATGACTGCTTTGATTTCTACCATGTTTATTGTTAAAACTGAGAAAGGGCTGAGTGATGTGTGCATGTATGCCTCTACCATCTTGTACCTCATCTACTGTTCTGTACCTCCTTGTTGGGGGTCGTGCCCACCACCCCTAAAGGTTGAGATGGCAGGGGTCTGGAGAAAGGTGAGTGCACTGTCTGCCTATTCCCCGGCCTCCACCTGCAGAGACAATCAGACAGGACAGGGAGCCAAGTCAAAGCAGGAACCCATTTATTGTAGCAACAAGCATTCTTATAAAGCATTAAACTATAAACAGGGGTTCCCAACAGGGGAGTAGCTGGGCCAATCAGCTTAAAGGTCACATTTATCACACAGACTTCTATCCGTTACTTTTACTGCGATCATGTATTGTGCATGCACTGATCACGCATGTGATGACACTTTCCTTCCAATCAAGAGAGGCCAGGACATATTAGGCCATTTCTGGCCCCTCCTTGGGCTCTCCCATCCGGTGCCATCTTTAGACATGTGCCCTTCACCTCCTAATAATGTCTGATTACAATATGCCAATAAATTAAAATCAATAAATAAATAGTAAATAAATAAAATACATGTAAGATAGGTTGAATTCGGCTTCTAGTAGAAGAATATTTAGCCTACCTTTAATTTTTTTTAAAAAGAACACAGTAATTCTGTATATATTCATCAAATTCTGATTCTTGATTACGTATACATTCTGTTTGTTAAAAACCAAGATATTTATGAATACATTGTCATAGTAATTAATAGTATTTAATTTTTCTATTTAGGACAAAAAATGGATGAACTTTTTCTATTTTCTCCATGCTATATTATTATGCATTAATTGCTAATATAATAAAATGGGGAGAAAAACAAAACATAATTTTATATTATTCAGATAACATATTTACCCTTAAAATAAAAATTATTATATATTTCAAACTATTACAATTAATAAGATTTTTCTATTGAATATCTATAAATGAAGCATATAAGAATCATTAGCAATCAGAAACAGGCAAATCAAAATTACCCTGAGATTTCACCTAACTACAATTACAATGGCAATTATTAAAAACACAGACAACAATAAATGAGGGTTAGGATGTAAATTCAGAACTCTAATACATTGTTGGTGGATTGAAAATTAGTTCAACTACTTTGGAAAACAGTATATAGCATCCTCTGAAGAATGGAAATGGACCTACCATAAGATCCAGTAATACCATTTCTGGGTATCTACCCCAAAAATGGAAACCAAACTGCCAATCTAGTAATCAGTCAAGATATCCATTAACAGATGAATAGATTACAAAATTATGGGACATGTACAATGGAATTTTACTTATCCCTAAAGAAGAACAATATTGGGTCATTTGAGAGGATATGGATGGAAATGAAGAACATGAACATTATGCTAAATAAAATTAGACACAAAAAGGAAAAAAAAAAAGGATGCTGTCCCTAATATGTGGACTTGAGGGAGAAAAAGGGTCATAGGAGCAGTCCTAGACAAAGATGGAGAAACCATAGATGTGCAAGTGAGGCATCCTACCTTCAGGGTATGGAAGGGAAGGGAAGAAGAGAAAAATTCCCGAATGTACATGATGTACATTCACAAACATATCAAAGTCAATCACTAAACCTAACATGAGAAAGAAGAAGGGGAGTAGAAATGTGGTTATAATGGTGAAAGGGCTAAATGAGTGATGTGTGCATATATGCCTCTACCATCTTGAACCCCATTAAGAAATATGACTGTAATACACCTATAAAATAATAAATAAATAAATTCAGGTTTTTATAAAAATTATACTTACAAAGCAACAAATAAAAGCTGCTATAATAAACTTACATGGTATGACTAAGAACTATGTTTAATAATAAAACTTTATTGAATAATATTTTTAAAACAGAAATAGGGGCAGTAAGTAGACAGCTTTTTTGTTGAAAAAATCAGTTTTGTAAAAATGCTCCTTCTCCAACATATAGGCACAAGAAGCCACAATCTCCATAAGAACCCTAAGGGAGTCCGGGCGTGGTGGCGCACGCTTGTAATCCCCGTGCTTGGGAGGCAGAGACAGGAGGATCGTGCAGGTTTAAAGCCAGCCTCGCTGGCTTAAGAGACCCTGTTTCCAAATAAAAAATATAAAAATAGGTCGGGAGTGTAGCCCGGAGGTAGAAGGGTTTCCAGGAACCCCAGTACCACCAAAAAATAAAATAAAATAAAATAACCCTAAGGGAAAAGAAAAATGGGATTCCATTAAATTAAAGAGTTTCTGTACAGCAATGGAAACTATCAAGAACCTTAATTGAGAGCAAACAGAATGAGAGAAGATATTTATTATCTTACAGAGAAATCTTTTGAATATACAAAGAACTTAAATTCTTAACACTAAAATATATCAATATAAATATACAAAATACATCTCAATCAAAAAATGAGAAAGTGAATTAAACTGAAACTTCATAAAAGAAGAAATTCAAATGACCAATAAATATATAAAAATGTTCAACATTGCTAGCAATCAGGAAGATGCAAATTAAAACTATGCTCATATTTGATCTAACTCCAATTAGAATGGCAGTCATGAAGAAATTAAACAATAATAAATGCTTGTGAGCAGGTGCTGAAGCAGGACCCTTCTAGATTGTTGATGAAAATGCAAATATATGTAGCCTCTCTAGAGATCAATGTGAAAAAGTCTCAGAATCCTCAGAATGGATCCTCTGTGCGATCCAGCTATGACTCCTAGGTATCTTTTCAAAGGGAGTGAAATCACAATAATTTAATAATATATGCATATCCAAGTTTATATCAGGGCAATTCACAATAGTTAATTATGAAGCCAACCTAGATGCCCATCACATAATGAATGGATTGCAAAACTATAGAATATAAACAGAATGGAATATACTAAGTAATAATAAAAAAACACAATTATACCATATGCAGAAAAATGGAAGAACCTGGAGAACATTATGTTAAGTAAGTTTAGCAGTCACAAAAAGCTAAATTTCATGTTTTCTTTTATACATGGAAGCCATCAAGTAATTGTGATACAAGAGGGAGTTTAGATAATGAAGAAAAAAATCCCTTCATGGATCAGGAAAGGTGATTCAGAGAGGGTGGGGTAGAAGAAGAATTTTAAAAGGGGACAATTTTACTGACTTTATATGTGTATGTAAGAATACCAAAGTCATTCTCAATATTCTGTATAGGAAAAGGAAAGGAGTGAGTGAAGGAGCTCAGGGAAAGCTGGTCAACTGTTCTGTACAAGTTTGCTATTATCACTGTGAATTATATGATGATGTGAGAGTACAATGCAGTAATAAATGTGTGTAAAATTTACAAAACATTTTATTTTGACTTAATTTAAAGCTTCAAAATGCATGCAATTAAAATATACATTTTCAAGTTCTGTTGGCATGGATTACCTTGCTCCAGCCCTTCACCTTTAGTTTGTGACTATATTTACTTGTAAGGTGTGTTTCTTGCAGGCAGCAAATAGATTCTGTTTTTTCACCCATTTTGTGACCTTTTGTCTTTTTATTGGAGAGTTGAGGCCATTTATGTTCAATGTGATTATTGAGAGATAATTTTTTTTGGTGGTGGTGGAACTGGGGTTCCTGGAAACCCTTCTACATCCAGGCTACACTCCCAGACCTATTTTATGTTTTTTTTTTTTTTTTGGTTTTTTTTTTGGTTTTTTAATTTGAAACAGGGTCTTTTAAACCAGCGTGGCTGGCTTTGAACCTGCACGATCCTCCTGTCTCCACCTCCCAAGCTCGGGGATCACAAGCGTGCACCACCACGCCCGGCGTTGTTTCTTTCATTTAAAATTTTTGACTTCTACTGCTACTATCCTGCTACAAGATACCATTCTATTTTTCTTGGATTACTGGAGTAATTCCTGCCTGATCTTTCCAATGGCTTTATCATTCAGAACAAAGCAAAGAGCTTAAAACAGCCCAGAAACCTCCACATGATCTGTGTCTTTCTGTCATTAACACACTACCTTTTCCCAGTTTCTCCCTAACTCAGTTTGTATTTACACACTATCACTTATCAGGGGTGTTTCTTAAATGTTCAAGGTACTCCTTTCTTTTTTTTTTCTTTTTTTTTCTTTTTTCTTTTCTTTTCTTTTTTCTTTTCTTTCTTTCTTTTTTTTTCTTTTTCTTTTTTTCTTTTCTTTTTTCTTTTCTGTATCTTTTTTTTTGGGGGGGGTACTGGGGTTCCTGGAAGCCCTCCCAGACCTATTTTTTACATTTTTATTTGGAAAACGGGGTCTTCTAAGCCAGCATGCATGGCTGGCTTCGAACCTGCGCGATCCTCCTGTCTCTGCCTCCCAAGTGCGGGGATTACAAGTGTGCACCATTACGACCGGCAAGGTACTCTCCTTTCTATCCCTCTGTTTTACCCTGTGTTTAAACCCCATTTCTTCAAACAGCTAATGGTCTGTCACCCGCTTCCTTCAAAGCTTCCTTCAAGGCTGTTTTTTTAAAGACCTTCTTCACAGCCAGGCATGGTGTTGCAGGTTTATATTCCCAGCATTTGGAAGCTAAAACAGGAGGGTCCGGGTTTGCAGACAGCCTCAGCTACTACTTAGTGAGGCCCTTTGCAACTCAGTGAGACCCTGTTTCAAAAAAAAAAAAAAAAAGACTAAAAAATAAGGCTGGGGGTATAGCTCAGAGGTAGAATGCTTCTAGGTTCCATCCTTAGTACTGAAAAAAAAAAAAAAAAAGAGCTGCTTCTTCACAAGAAGTTCTTTGATCAACATATTCAAATAAACTTTTTCTCCACCTTTTCAATTTCTGAATCTGCTTTATTTCTTCCTATAACACTGAAATCATTCCAAATATTTTCTACTCAATTTATAATTAGAATGTAAATTTCAGTAAACCAGAGGTGCTTATGGGTTGGTTCATTTATACCTCTAGTTCTGAGGTGGGTGTCACAAAGTAATTTTCAAGAAGTCATGGCTAGTGAATAGATTAACAAATAAATAAATATTATCATAAATTATTTAAGGCATTTGAAAAACTTAAAAGTTGTTTCATTAAGGTTTTAACATACATGTTTTTAAGTTTTCAACATGTATTGTTTTCTTTATTTTCACCATATAAGTTTAATTTATTATTTTTTGTGTGTGATACTGAAGATTGATCCAATGGGTGTTACACCTCTGAACTATCCCCCATTCCTTCTTATATATTTATTTTTTGAAACAGAGTCTTGCATGGTGGTCAAGGGCCTCATTAAGTTGTTGAGGCTATCCTTAAACCTGTGATTCTCCTGTCTTAGCCTCCCAAGTGGTAGAACTTATGGGCATGTGCCACAACACACAGTGGATAAGTTGTTTTCTATGAAGTGTGTGTATCTTTGTGTGTGTTTTTCTGTAAATGTGCTTACACATGTGTGTACTAGTATTAGAACTTATTTCAGTAGGGATATATTTGTAGTTAGAAAAAGTCTTGCTTAAAATAGGAAACGTTTCTTCATTTTCCCAAATCCCCCAAAGAATCTTCTCTCTCACTTTCTCTGATAAACTACATGTTTTATTTGCGCCATGGACTTTTCATCCTCTGTGGTTGAATGATATGTTAGAGAAAATAGCCCAGCAGTGATTGCAAAGGAGGGTTTGTATTCTCTTTGCACTGGGTGGGCAAGGATTTTTCATTTCATACATCATTACTACTCTCTCCAATGATTGGGCACCAATTTCATCCCACTCTATCACAGCAAGTTACCTGCTCAAAAACTCAGCATCAAGGCCAAGCTGTAACAATCTGCACAACACACTCTGTGCAACCTTGTAATTTCCATTGTTCATGCTGAAAATGTTATGTTATGCATCTCAGTGAAATGTCGTCATACAAGCACGTAGCAATAGGCTAATGGGCTGTAACAAAACAGTTTAAAAAATGTCATACATAATGAAAAGGAAAAATAATTCGGCTGGGCGTGGTGGCTCAGGCTTGTAATTCCAGCATTTGGGAGGTGGAGAAGACCGGAGGATCCCAGTTCGCAGACAGCCTCAGCTAGTTAGCAAAGAAACTCAGTGAGACCGTTCCAAAGAATAAAAATACTAAAAAAAAAAAAAAAGAAAGAAATAGGGCTGGTGGTATAGCTCAGAGGTACAATGCCTTGGGTTCCATTTCCAGTACCGCAAAAAAATAAAAAAGGAAGGAAGAAAGAAAAAAAGCAAGGAAAGAAAGTGAAACTACATAAGTTTTCAATTGAATCTGTATGTTCTTTGTATATAGATTTATGTAAATTTTACAAACTTTACTTACTTAATTAAAATGACCTTACTATTGGAGTATTATTCAGCTATTCTACCTACATTAACACTGTGAACCTGCATCAGAAGGCACTAACTCAATTTGATATTAATTCTCTAGTTATCCTGTTTTCATTAAGTCAGGTTTTCTTTATTAACATTCTCTTTGGGAAGAATTCAAGACAATTAGTCTTTGATCTTTTATTTTTTAAAGTTTGTTTTTTCTCTTGTCACTCTAGAATGAACCCAGGGACATTCAATCTCTATACTACACTCCCTATTTTTTTCATTTTTATTTTGAGACATAGTCTCACTGAGTGAGTGTTCTGCTAAGTTGCTTAGGCTGCCTTTGAACCTGCAGCACTCATATTTTAGTATCCCAAGTACAGGCACCTGTCACCATGACAGGCTGATTTTACTTTTGAGCATCTACTTTTTACAAGAATCCAGTGACAAAATGGTGAGCATAGCATATATTACATTCATTTTCACCCGGCAAGCAGCCCAGGAGAGAAGACAAAAATTAATAAAACAGTCTCCAAAGTATGTATTGATGGATCTGTGTAAAGTTACAATCAAAATTTCTAGGAGTTAGAGAAACTTTCCTAAGAACATAAATTGGCTCCAACATAGAGAATTGATAAGGGGAAATGAGCGTGATCCATATATTCTAGAAGTGTTTTTTTTAATGTGTGAAACTATGAAGAAAGAAAAAAAAAAACATTGTGAGTTTACTCAAATGAAAAATGGCAGTGATATCCCATATTATGACAGAAAAGGAAATAAAGTTAATAGGCTAACAATTCAGGTATAGTGATATTATTCTGGATTTGAGACTTTCATCTTGAAAACCATAGGATTTCATTGAAGAATCTTTAAAATAAAAGTGTGTTAATCAGATATGTATTTTAACAAGTTCTTTCATGCTAAAATGAAGAGATAATATTTTTAAAAAGCAAAGGTAGAAAATGAGAATATTAGGAGGCAGTTGTAGTAATCGAGATGAAAGAGGATGGCATTTTGAGTTCAGAAGGAAGATACATGTGCACATTAAAGAGATATTGAGAAGAAAAATAATGAAGATGTTATCTGGATATTAAAACTGAAGGGAATGGATGTGTTGAAACTGAAAGCTTAATTAAGTATATACTCAATATTTGTTGAGTACCTATTAAGTCTAAGTGCCACTTAAGAGCTAGAGCTACAGCAATGTGAACAAAAAAGCAGAAACTTGAGGGGGGTGGGGAGGAAAGGAAAACTCCCTAATGTTCATGGTGTACATTAACAAGCATATCAAAGTTAATCACTAAGCCAAATATGGGAAGGAGGGTGGAGGAAGGGAGTGGGTTGGGAATTGGGTAAGCGCTAAACAAGTGACGTGTGTATGTATGCCTCTACCATCTTGTACTGCATTAGGATGTATACAACAATGCACCCATAAAAATTTTAAAAAAGAAATTTTTATCAGGTTGGGGAAAACAGACAATAAACTAAAAAGTAAAATACAGAAATCCCTCCATATATGCGGATTTTGCATTCATAGAATCAACCACTTGCAGTTCAGAAATATTTTGCAAGATAGCTGTGTGTGGAGTTGCATACCAATAATCTCAGAACTTGGGACACTGAGACAGGAGGATCGCAGCATAGAAATCAGTCTCAGCAATTTAACAAGACCCTGTCTCAACTTAAAAATATAAAAAAGCTTGGGATGTAGCTCAATTAGAGAGCATCAATGGATTAAATCCCCAGTACCATAAAAAAGGCTTATCTATGTTGCACATGTATAGACATTTCTTTACTGTTTCCAAGTAACAGAGTGTAACAATTACTTTTTTAGCTTTTAAATTGTATTGGATCTGAAAAGTAATCCAGGATTGATTAAAAATATACAGGAAGATCTGTGTAGAATTTATATAACTATTATTCTATCTTATTTTATTTTTAATTATAGCTCTGAGGCAATTTTATTATAAAAAGTTAATACACATACACATAAACTAATATGCATTTGAAATCCATCATATATTTATTTCAATTTTTATCTCAACCTTCTAATATATCCTTAGCTTCATTGATTTGGGCTGCTATATTATGAGATGTTCATTTGTTTGGAATTTAATAGCATCACTCATTGATAAGCATCTTTTATTTTCCTTTCTTGGCAGTAGGACTCACAACAACTATTAATGCTGCTTCCTGTGTTGTAATTTTGGGTTAAAAGCCACCTCTGCATTAGCCACCACTGACTGCAGATTTGGATAGACTTCAATAAACTTGTTTAACCTGAGTCTCCATAGGCTTCATGGCTTGAACTTAATGGCCTGCAAAACCTGCAGCAGCAATGGTCATTACAACTCCTACCACTGTATGGGCCATGGCTCAAACTCAAGTCAGCACTTTCTATTGGGACCATAGTTCATCCCAGCCCAGAAGTCATGGCCCAAACCACAAACCATTAACAGAAAGTCACTGCCAGGAAGCACAGATCTCCTCTATGTTACTATTTCATTTATACAAGTGATTTGAGCATCAATAGATTCTGATAACCAGACAATATCTTGGAACCAGTGCCTCATAGATAGAAAATTACAATTTGTTTATTACATAATGCAAGGTAAAAAAAAGCAAACTCAAAATGTATTGAAAGGGTGGAGTTAAAAGTAGGAATGTATGATATTAATTTAAAGTAGTCACTAATGGAGAAGGCCAAATTTTGGCAAATATTGGAAAGAGGACAAAGATCTTAAAAATTACTGAGAAAATTACACTTGTGGAAAGATGTTCTGGGGATGAAAAAGTCATCATTGAGAAGTAGAGAAGCAAAAATATTCATGCCAGTATATGGGGGGGTTAGAATTTATAAAAATATTATATATGTGTTTAATGCTTGAGATTGAATTTAGACATTTTGCATACTAAGCAAGCTTTCTACCACTGAGCTACAATCTTGGCCCTGGAATATCTTTTCAAGTCTATCTTCAACATCACATATTATGTTGTACTCTCCCAACATATCTTGCTATTGACCTGTGTTCCTATTCTCCTTTTCTAGCACTTAACCGTCTTCTAATAAACGGCATGATTTTTTGCATTCTGTTAGTATGTAAAGTCCACAATGGTAGAGATTTCTTTTAGTTTTCTCAAACATTGCCTACCACACAGTGTACATTATGTACATATATGCCAAATAAAAAATGAATTCTCACTTTCACAATTATCTAGTGACAAAAATAAAATAGAATATGCTTGATTTATGTTACCATCTAATATCAAAGACTCAAGTATATTAAACCCATTTCTTCCATTGCTTTTTCTTCTGCACAATAAAAATCACAGAAATCTTAGATCGAGGAGTGGCTACTGAATAATTTTTTTTACTATATGTATTTCCACACATTTCTGAAAATTTTCTTTATTTTCTATGCAATTCAAGTTATAGGTAAATTATTTAAACCTTTATGTTATACAGAAAATACAAGTATGTATTTTATAATAATCACTTGTTTTATCACTCAATATTGTAACAAAGACAGAAAGAAGATGCGCTTTTGAACTGAAATGTGCTAAGTAAATAAATTAACTAAAATAACAAGAAATTAAAATATGATGAAAGATAATTTTTTACAGCTGAAGGGAAAAATAACAAATCACTATGCCTTTTATGTCTGTATTTTTATAGCACTTCCTGGAAAACAAATAGTGCATTACTGATACAGCTCTTGCCAAAATGTTATTAGAGAAAAGCCATTTTGCCAATTTTTCTTCCTAACTAATGATATCTTATTTTTTTTTACAAGAACCAATTTGTAAAGTGTATCAAGTGATTGTAAGCTATTTTTTACTGAATAAATTTTTTCTTGGATTTGAATAAAGATATCTGATACATCATTTGTGTTTATACATAAAAATATACCAGAAATAAGACTAGCAAGAAGATAACATTTCTATCAGTAATAAATTGAAGATGGGACAATGTGTTGATGTCCTTTGCTGAGAGCAGAGTTTTTTTAATTTTTGATCTTTTATTATTATTTAGTATAGAAACTTCCCAATATTACATATACCTTTTAGGATTTTTACCTTGCTGATTGGCTCAATTATTTAACATTTCTTAGAAACTTAAAATGAAAAAAGAACTTTTAAGTATACCAGAAGCTATAATTTTCTTTAAAAAGTACACTTTAATAAATTTTAAAATTAAATAGCTAACTTGTCAATGTGCTAAATACACAATTTATTAATCCTTGCTTTAATTTCCTGAGCTCTGGAGGTTTTATTAAGGAAGTTTCTACCTTCCTCAGTAAATGTCCATATGGTGGTGTGTTGAACCTATGTCCTCTTCTAACAGCTTCATAGATTCTAGTTTAATTTCCAGGTCTTTGATTCATAAATTGTTGTGTTAGTTCTGTATCTTCTATCTTTTCCATTGGTCTGTGTGCCTGTTTTTTGTGTCAATACCATCCTGTTTTAATTATTATAGCTCTGTAGTATAATTTAAAGTTAGGAATTGTGATGCCTCCTGCACTGTTCTTGTTACTGGGGATTTCTTTGGTTATTATGGGTCTTTTCTTTCTTCATATGAAGTTTATGACTGATATTTCTAGGTTTATAGAGAATGACATTAGTATTATAATAGAAATTGCATTGATTCTGTGAACCACTTTTGATAGAATGGCCATTTTGATGATATTTATAATGCGTATCCAAGGGCAAGGGAAATCTTTCCATCTTCTGAGGTCTTCTTCAATTTCTTTCTTTGGTGTTTTATAATTTTCATTAAAATTTACCTCTTAATTAGATTGCTCATCAAAGGAAACTATGAAGAGTCTAAAGAGAAAGCTTACCGAATGGGAGAAGATCTTTAACAACTATCTCTCTAAAAGAGGGCTAATATCAAGAATATACAAGGAACTTAAAAAAAAAAAAAACTTTACACTAGAAAACAATTGCCCAATCAAGATATGGGCAATTGAATTGAATAGACATTTCACAAAAGAGGATATACAAATGGCCAATAGGTACATAAAAAATATTCAACATCATTAGCAATCAGGAAGATCCAAACCAAAACTACAATAAGATTCCATCTAACTACAATCAGAATGGCAATCATAAAAAAGTCAAATGACAATAAATGTTGGTTATACTGAGGGGAAATAGGCACTCTTCTACATTACAAACTAGTCTAGCCACAATGGAAATTAGTGTGGAGAGTTTTTAGAAAACTAGGAATGGATTCACCATATAAACTGGCCATACCCCCGCTGGATATCTTTCCACAGGTGTTGAAACCAGAGAACTACAGTAATATATGTATACCCACGTTTATTACAACACAATTCACAATTGCCAAACTATTGAACCAATTCAGGTGTCCATCAACAGATGAATAAATTACAAAATTATGGGAAATACATACAATGGAATTCTACTCAGCAATAAAAATTAAATTGCATCATTAGCAAGAAAATGGAAAGACCTGGAGAACATTATGTTAAGTGAGATTAGCTAATCAAAGAGAGTGAAGAGTTATATTTTTTCTTTAATATGTGCAGGATAGGGAGTAATTGTGATACAAGAGAGACTCCAGATGATGATGAGAAACCTCAGGGGATCCAGGGAGGATATATAAGGGTAAGGTGGAGGAAGGTTCAGTAATAGAAATACTACCATAGACTACATGTATACACGTAAATATATACCGACTTCAGTCTGGGTACTCCATACTGGGTGGGAGGGAAATGGATGAGGGTCACCAAGAATATGTACATGTATGTCATTGGCAACATTCTTTACATTATAATGTGAGATTATTATGCAGCAAAAAGTACAAAAGGGTATAAACACAATTTATAAGATATATTATATAACACTGCACAAATATTAAAACAACCTTTAATATTTACTTGTATATTTTTAATATATTTATTCAGTACTCTTTTAGTTTAAAGAGAAATATAATTCAATGGCTGTTATATATATATTTTTTTCTTTTTTGGCATGTATGTGAACAAACCTGGAGCCTAAGCATATGCTCTACCAGTGAAGTACATCCCCAGCCCAGATATTATGATTCTTAACTTTTAAAATATACTGGGCCATTGCTTTGAATTATCCTGGTTACACTTTATGTAAAGTGATGCAAAATCCCCAACATAAATTTTAATGTAAGAATAATGAATTTAGCCAATATTTCATAAACAAAATGCTGTGAAAATAAAATCAGCAGTTACTGTGAATTAATTATTTATATTTGTGGTGGAGGAGATTGAAACCAGGGGAATTCTACCTCTAAGCTACACCCCAGTCCTATTTTTTAGTCTTTATTTTGAATTAGGGTCTCACTAAGTTGTGGATAGCCTCACTGAATATCTGAGGCTGTCCACAAAACTATAATC